>NW_021939318.1:26567-27773 GCF_001715985.3 Manacus vitellinus | reverse complement strand
CCTGCTGCTCCAGCCCCTTCCCAGCTCCTGCCCTTCCCTGGACACGGATGGCTGTGGTGCCAGGAGGGGCTGTGCCAGGCTGGGACAGACGGACACGGCCGGGTCTGGAGCAGGGGGAGCTGCAGGTCAGGAGTGGGATGGTGCAGTCAGGGATGCAGGGCTGGGATGTGGCTGCCTGCCAAGGGTTTCCATGGAAACTGCAGCTGCTGCAGTGGGACTGCAGTGGGGGATGCAGGGACAGCTCTGCCACGGATCCAGCTCCATGCCAGGGATCCAGCTCCATGCCAGGGATCCAGCTCCAGCCCCTCCCAGCTGGCACAGGAGGGGGCACACGGGGGGAGCTGGGGGTGCCCCCAGACACCTGGGAAAAGGGGGGAATCCAGCCAGGCCTATCCTGGGGGCCTGCAGGGAGGGACAGGACACGGGGGAATGGCTTCCCACTGGAAAAGGGGAAGTTTGTGTGAGATTTTGGGAAGAAATCCCTCCCTGTGAGGGTGGGCAGGCCCTGGCCCAGAACCCAGAGCAGCTGTGGCTGCTCCTGGATCCCTGGAAGTGTCCAAGGCCAGGCTGGACAGGGCTGGGAGCAATGTGGGCTGGTGGAAGGTGTCCCTGCCCGTGGCAGGGCATTGGAACCAATGGAATTTCCAGTACCTTCCAACCCAAAGCATTCCAGGATTCCATGATTCTGTGTCCCCAAGTGCCACATCCACACGGGTTCAAACCCCAGGGAAGGGGACTGCACTGCTCCCAGGACAGCCCCTGCCAGTGTCAGTTCTGAGGGGTGTCCCAGTGTTTGCCTTCCTCAGGCAGCAGCTCCAATGAGGAATTCCCTGTTCCTCCAAACCCACTCCCTGTTTTGCCGCTGTTTCCTGGCGGATCCTGGCTCTGCTTCCCTCCCACTTCCCAAAGGCTCCTGTCCCAGCCCTGGACACCCTCTGGCTGCAGGGACACGGGGCTGGGGCCGGGGCTGTCCCTGGGGCTCACAGGGCTGGGGTCAGGGCTGTCCCTGGGGCTCACAGGGCTGTCCCTGGGGCTCACAGCCTGCCTCTCACAGCGCCGTCCCTGGGGCTCACAGGACTGGGGCTCACAGGGCTGTCCCTGGGGCTCACAGGACCAGCAAACTGGTGAGTGCCCCCAGTGCTTCGGCACCGCTGAAGGCTTTTGTCCCTTTGGGAAGAGCACACGGACACACGTTCAGCTCAGTGC
>NW_021939318.1:23396-26469 GCF_001715985.3 Manacus vitellinus | reverse complement strand
CTGGGGCTCACAGGGCTGTCCCTGGGGCTCACAGGGCTGTCCCTGGGGCTCATGGCCCTGCCTGTGCTCTCTCCACAGATTCCGTGGATGCTGCCAAGACCAGCAAACTGGTGAGTGCCCCCAGTGCTTCGGCACCGCTGAAGGCTTTTGTCCCTTTGGGAAGAGCACACGGACACACACGTTCAGCTCAGTGCTCTGGGATGAAGTGCCCATGGAAAAGTGAATTTATTCTGAGCCCATGGGAAACGAGGTGTAAAAATGTCATTTTGGGCCACTGGCCGGGAGTTGGTTGGTCCCTGAGGGATCACCCAGTGCTGGCCCTGGTGTTCCATGTTTTGATCTGAGTCCAGCTGATATTGCAGCATTCCCTGGCTGCTTCCTTCAAACCCTGATCCTCATGAAATCATGGAATGGTATGGGTTGAAAGGGACCTTAAATCCCATCCAGTCCCACCTGACACCTTCCTCTATCCCAGGTTGCTCCAAGCCCTGTCCAACCTGGTGTTGGATACTTGCAGGGGTGGGGCAGCTCCAAGGACTCTCTCATCCCACAGGAAGAGTGCATTCCTTGGAATAAGTGACATTGGCTCTCTCTGGCTCCTGCACCTCCGAGTGTCTTTATCCAGGAGCTCCAGTGGCTCCTGGGACATGGATAGAGGCATGTCATATCCATTTGGGATGGGCATTTCCTAAGGAACAGGAAACTGGAGCAGGTTCCTGTCTCCAGGTAGTGCTGAAATCCACCCAAACAGCTGTGCAGGTGTGGGATAGTGAGGAATCATGGAATTCTGAGGTTGGAAAAGCCCCCTGAGACCGTGGAGTCCAGCTGGTCCCCAGCACTGCCCAGGTCACCACTCCTGGGGAGCAGTGATGGCACTGGGTGATCCTGGGGACACAGAGGATGGATTTGTGTGTCTGGGGTAGAAACTGGATTTTCCTCAGGGACAAACTGGTCCAGCTGGGGTGTGGGAGCTGTGGGAAAGGAAATGGCTCCCCTGGGGACAAGGGGCTGCTCCCGTGTGTGGCACCTGCAGGGCTGGGCCGGGGCATCGAGGCCCAGCCTCCTGCACTGCCATTCCAGATTATTCCCAGGAGTGGGAATTCTCCTCCCCATCCTGCTGTGGAGCCGGGTGCTGGGTCAGAGTCTGGGCACAGCTGGGATGGGGATGGAGCAGCACTGTGGGGTGCTCCAGGGGGCTCAGACCCCGGGGGATGTGAGCTGCAGCCAGAGGGCAGGGTAGAGGAGAATTCCCTTCCCTGTACTAAAGGGATTTGGGAGGTTTTTTTGGGTTTTCCTGCTGTGTGCTGGCAGGCCCCTGGCACTGCTGGGGCCTGTGCCCCGTGTGTTCCCTGCCTGACCCCAGCATCGAGGCTCCTGCTTTAATTATACCCTGGAGTTAATTAAAAGGCAAAGAGTATTTAGTAAGTGAAATCAGGATGCTGAAATGGGGATTGTTCTTGGAATGTTTTGTGCTGCTGGTGTGGAGAAGGGATCAGGACAGGAGGTGCTGCTCGATGCACTGCAGTGCTCCAGGGCATTCCCACTGGGTTGGTGTGGAACCATGGAATGGTTTGGGAGGGACCTTAAATCCCATCCAGTTCCATGGGCAGGGACACCTTCCACTGTCCCAGGCTGCTCCAAACCCCATCCAACCTGGCCTTGGACACTTCCAGGGATCCAGGGGCAGCCACAGCTTCTCTGGGCAACCTGGGACAGGGCCTCACCTCCCTCACAAGGACAATCTGCTTCCCAATATCCCATTTTCCCCTGCCCTCTGGCACTGGGAAGCCATTCCCCCTTGTCCTGGCACCCTTGGCACCCTCTCCCTCCAGCATCCTGGGAGATCCTGGCACCCCAATTCCTTCTTTGGTGTACTCGTATTTGCCCCATGAGATGATCTCTTTCCCCTTGGATGTGTCCTGGTTCCCAAGTTCCCCGTGCTGGGGGTGGATCTGTGTCCCCGGGGTGAGGGGGTGACTGAGGCTGCTGACGAGCCCCGCTGTGATTTCCACCTTAACTGGTTTCACTTTCCCCGGATATATTCCCTCTCCTGCCCGTCCTGCAGGCCGGGTGTTCCCGGGGGAATGGGTGTTCCCGGGGGAATGGGTGTTCCCGGGGCATCCCCGGATCCCTGGCAGGGCCGGGTGTTCCCGGGGGAATGGGTGTTCCCGGGGCATTCCCGGATCCCTGGCAGGGCCGGGTGTTCCCGGGGGAATGGGTGTTCCCGGGGCATTCCCGGGTCCCTGGCAGGGCCTGTCTAACGTTCCTTCTGTTCCCTCCTCACGCAGCGCGGAGCGAAGCCCAAGAAGGTGCTGTGTGACCCGTGTGACCCCTGGGTGTGGGGGCATGTGGGGCCATCGCCATCCTCACCCGCCATCCCGGCCATCCCAGCCCTGCATGGCTGCTCCCTGCATGTGCTCCCACATCCACGTGGCATCATGGAATGGTGGGGTGGGAAAGGCCTCGGAGACCCCCCAGCTCCCCCGGCGCTGCCGAGGCCACTCAGGCCGTGTCCCTGAGTGCCACCTCTGCAGGGCTGTTAAATCCCCCCGGGGTGGGGGCTCCCCCCTGCCCTGGGCAGCCTCTTCCGATGCTTTACAACCCTTTCCATGAAGGAATTTTCTCGGTATCCAACCTGAACCTCCCCTGGCACAAGCTGAGGTTGTTCCCTCATAGATATTTTTGTAAAACCCTCTGGTGACTCGGGGACAAGTGGCACCTCCTCAGGGCTTTCCCATTCTGTCCCTGGGCTCTGGCTCCTCCTGGGGACACCCAAAACCAGCTGGTTTGGGACAATTAGTGAAGCCAAAAATATTTTGTACCAGGATGAGCCAAAACTCCAAAGGTCTTGGCAAAGGATCCCGGAATGGTTTGGGTTGGGAGGGATGTTAAAGCCCATCTCTTTTCATGCCCTGCTGTGGGCAGGGACACCAAATCACCATTCCCTGCAGGGTCTTTGGGGAATATTTTTTCCCCAAGGGAATCTTGCCAAGGTGAGCACTGCAGACATGGAAAGGACCCGGCATTAGCACTGGGAGGGAGGGAGGAAGGGAGGAGATGGTACCTGGAGCCC
>NW_021939318.1:21173-22182 GCF_001715985.3 Manacus vitellinus | reverse complement strand
AGGAGCTGGTGGCCCAGGCTGTCCCTGGGAGGTGCTGGCCTCTGTCCTGGGCCAGTCTGGTTGGGAAGGACCCCAAAGGGATCCCAAAGGGACCCCAGAGGGACCCCAGAGTCTGTTTAAAGAGCAGGAAGAGGGTGTTTCCTGGGTAGTTTTTGGGATGAAATGGGTTGTGAGTGCTTCATTCCTGTGTGAGCTGAGATGTGAGTGACAGGCTGATCCCTTCTCCCGCTGCAGGGCTGGGTGACACTGGGTCACAGATGCCACCTCTCAGGGATGTGGAGGTGGCAGGGCCGTGGTGGGTCCTGGGTCACCCTGTGTGTGCCAGAGCAGGGCTGGGAATGGGGAGACTCCCAGGAATGCAGGGAAAGGCTGGTCCATGGCTCCTGCCTCGCTCAGGGTGTGTCAGAGTGGGCTCCCAGGCTCTGACACACTCTGGAATCACAGAATATTTAGGTTGGAAAAGCCCCCTGAGCCCACCAAGTCCAACCATTCCCCACTGACCATGTCCCCAAGTGCCACATCCACAGGTGGCACGTGCCCAGGGCTGTCACCCTGGGGGTGGCTCCAGTCCTGTCCCCTCAGGTCACTGTCCCCTGCAGCCAGTTTGATCCCTGGGCTTTCCCCTCTGTGGGTCAGATTTGTCCTGCCCCAGTGACATCCCTGTTCCTGTCACCCTCCCACCGGCATTCCGTGTGCCAGGGCTGGATTCCCAGCAGTGTGTGCTAGGGCTGGATCTCCCTCTCTGCTGGGCACCTGATCCCGCTCTGATCCCGCTCTGATCCCATCCCGGGGTGACCAGCAGTGGCCAGGGAGGTGGCCAGGTCATTATCCCAGGTCATTATCCCGGTGTTATCCAGGTCTCCAGGCGGGAGCAGATGGCCCGTTCCAGCCCGGAGCAGGTCCCAGATGGTCTGTTTAATGCAGATGGGCCCCCCCAAGCCCTGTTAATCCTTTAAGGGAAGGACTAATCCGATCAGCTCCCAAACCCAGCCCATCCCAGCTGCCCAAA
>NW_021939318.1:14742-16979 GCF_001715985.3 Manacus vitellinus | reverse complement strand
CACCCCACGTTCAGTGGGCAGTGCCAGCCCTGCCACAGGCAGTCCGTGCTATCCAGGAGGATTTCCAGGAGGATGTTCCCGGAGTTGCTGCTGCCAGGAGCCAAGTCCATGTCGGAGCGCCGGTTCGGAGCCCCCGACGCTCCCCAGGGATCAGAGGTTCTGTAATGGCATCAAATATTGCTGCAGCAGCATTACACAGCAGAGCCCGAGCCCTGAGCAGAACAGCATTCCCAGGGGCTGCTCGGAGCATCCCGGATCCAGGGGGCAGGTGTGGTTGGAGCATCTGCTCCCAGCACAATGCTGTAATCCAGAGAATCCATGTTCCATCCTGGTCACCGTCCTGCCAAGGGCTTCCCAGAGCCCAGGGGTGACTGGCTGGTGCCAGCCGTGCCACGGGGATGGACAGATGGACAGGGACAGCCAGCATGGAGAGGAGGCCAGCCCTGGTGGAGAGAGCAGCTGGAGCATCCCAGAGCATCCCAGGGCTTCCCTCTGCCCCCTCTCCAAGGATCCCGGGGCTCTCAGAGCTTCAGCTTTTGGTGGTCTGCACGTGGAGGGGACCAAAGCCCCGGAGGAGGCACAGAGCAGGATTACTCCCTGTCATTCCACATGGGTTTAGGGATAGTTACCAGGAGGTTTCTCCCTGGTTTTAGGGTTTGGTGTGGTTTGAGGTGGGGTTTGAGCTGGAGTCCCCCCATCCCATGGCCCAGACAGGGCTCGGTGTCCCCCAGGACAGGACTCTGTCTCCCAGGCCAAGGCTTGGTGTCCCCCCCTCATTGTCCCCCATCCCATGGCCCAGGACAAGGCTCAGTGATCTCTGGTGACATTTCCCCATGTCCAGGGACTCTGAGGTCGGTGTGGGACCCCCAGCCCTGCCCCACTGCAGGGGCTCCCGTGCCAACAGCACAGGGCAGGGCACCGGGAGCACCGTGCCCAGCATGTGTGGCAGGGAGCAGGGGCATCTCCACGGGTGCAATCCCCAGGTGGTTTTCAGTTTTCCAAGGGTTTCCCAGATTTTTGTTGCTGCTCCATGTAATCAGTGCTCAGTCGGACTTCGGGAAGATGCCAGAGTGCTCCTGAAGGGCTTCCTGAGCCAGCCCTGAGGGGTTGGGGTTTGCACTGTCATCATTCCATCTTCCTGGCAAGTTTGGCCACGCAGATGCTGTGGAAGATGGGAATGTCTCCCTTGGGATTGAAATGGGTGTCCTGTGGAGTGCAGCCTTTGGGAAAAGGGCTGGAAGTGAGCAGAGAAGGGTTTAGCTGCAGGAATGCCAGAGGACATTTGGAAGTGAAAACACATCCATGTTTATTCTGAAGAAAGCAAATCCAGCTCTGAGGTGTCCTGGGCCTCAGGGGGAGCACGGCTGTGTTGGATATTGATCCCTGAGGGGCTCCCTGTGCCCCCTGTCCCGGCTGCATCCCGGGCTGGGATCGTGTGGCAGCACCATTATCCATCTGTTCTGTTCCTGGTTATTCCCAGCTGGGATTAGGTCATGGAATCAGAAATGAAGGACAATGTGGAAGGTTTGACACGTACTCCAAAGCTGCCTCTGGACAGATGTTCCCTCTGCCCACGCTGGGGGCTCCTGCCCATCCACTGCCCCCCGGACCAGTCTCACCACTCCCTCTTTGCCATCAATTAGGGATTGTTTGTAATGGGAAATACTCATTAATTTAATATTTGTCTCCCCATGGCCTCCCCCCCTCTGTGCTGCTGCTGGGCACTGCTGCATGTGTGGGTGCATGGAGGGGTGGGGGGGTCCTGCTCCAAAGGCATGGGTGGTTTAATTCCAGCCATGGATGGAAAAGTTGGAAGTGTGGGAGCAGCTCTGTGATGTCCCTGGGATTTATGGTTAAAGAGTGCAGAGCCCTGGGGGCTCCAGGCCCTTTGGAAAACAGAGGGATGAGGGGAGGGAATAATCCTGTCTAAAATGAATCCCTTCAGCCTCCTGCTCTGGGGGCATCTGGGAAAGGTGTGGGGGGTCAAACCCCCTGTGCCCGTGGAGCCTGGAGTGCCCTGCCAGCCTGGACCAGGCTGTGCCTCTGGAGATAGAAATTCCCTGGAAATAAAGGTGGATGTGCCCCGGGGTGTCCCTGGGGTCGGGGTGGGGGTTCAGACAGTCCTCCCTGTCCCTGGCTCTGTCCCCACATGGGGCTGGAGGGGGAGAACAGGGCCGGGCTGGGGGGGAGCAGGGGCTGCTCTGGCTCCGGGCTCCCCTGGTCCCACGGGAGCTGTG
>NW_021939318.1:13015-14151 GCF_001715985.3 Manacus vitellinus | reverse complement strand
GGCCCATCGGGTGCCAGTCCCGCCGTTGGTCCCCGTTGTCCTTCCACCTGGTTAGGCAGAGCCCAGAGGAGCTCCGGGCAGTGCTGGGCTCCTGATGGGCTCCTCTGGAGCGGGTCCAGATCCCTGGGATCCCTTCCCTGGGTGCAGTGGCCGTGGGAGAGCTCGGCTGGGGGAGCGGAGCGTGGAATCCACGTGGCAGTGCCCAGGCTCTGCTGGGGGGTCTCTGCTGGGGGGTCTCTGCTGGGTGTCCCTGCGGGGGCTGCTGATCCCTGACTGTCCCACCCTGTGTGGGGTGTTTTTCAGTGGGATCTTGAACCTCTCCTGTCAGAGGAGAGGGGGGAGAGCCCGAGGTGTCCTGCAGGGCTGTGTGGTTCCAGCCTGTGCTCGGGACCAGCAGGATTCACCTTGGGAAGGGGCTCGTGGCTGGAGGAGAGGAAACGTGGAGAGAAATCCTCAAAAAGCTCTGTAACAGTGGAGTTTGGGTTTGGAAATGGAGAATATTCTGTCTCCCCTGTGCTGGGGGAGGCTGCAGGAAGGGCTCCATCCTCCCTGGCTGCTCCTGGCTGATTCCATCAGCCCTGGGGCACTGGGATCCCGTCCCATTCCCTCTGTTTGAGTGGCTCTTGTTCCTGGTCTCTGTGCTGGGTGGAGCTTTGATGGGATGTCCTGTGGGACCTCCTGATCCTTTGGCCTCACACCAGCACTGGCAGGGGTTAGATGGAGTTAGGAGTTGGGATGGAGTGGGTTGGTTTGTAAGGGACCCAAAGCCCATCCAGTTCCACCCAAGGACACCTTCCACTAGCCCAGGTTGCTCCAAGCCCTGTCCAACCTGGCCTTGGACACTCCCAGGGGTGGGGCAGCCACAGCTTCTCTGGAAAATGCATTCCAGTGCCTCACCACCCTCACAGGGAGGAGCCTCTTCCCAGTATCCCACCTCCCCCTGCCCTCTGTGAGGGGTTTGTGGTCCCTAAAGCACCAGGAACACAAACATCCCTGGTTTGTGTCTGGGAGGAGGCACACGGGGCCTGGTGCTGCTGAGGTGATTCCTGTTCTCCATCCCTGGGAGAGCCAGGATCACCCCAGGAGGGCAGGCTGGGCATGTCCAAGGGGCTCTGGACCCGCTGCAGTCGATTTAA
>NW_021939318.1:7530-11250 GCF_001715985.3 Manacus vitellinus | reverse complement strand
GGGGGGGTTTCCCATGTTGTGTAGGGTTTTTCCAAGACCTGTTCCTCGCTGTCACTAGCTTTGGCAGTTGAAGCTTTATCCATGAAGCTGCTGCCAGGGAGCAGGGTCACATCCCCTCATCCCTGCAGCCCTTCCCCTGGGTCCTGCTGTGCTGGCTCAGCCTTTCCCTGTCCTGGGAGCTGAGCTGCTGAAGAAGGACCTGGATCAGTTTTCCCTGGGGGCAGATCACCTGGGAATGACCTGGATGCTGCAGTGGGATTGAGCAGGTGCTAGTGGAGAGTGCAGGGTCGTCTCAGGGGGAGCCAGAGGCATCGCTGCCAGGGATGGGGCAGCCACAGCTGCTCTGGAAAAATCCGTTCCAGGGCCTCCCCACCCTCCCAGGGAGGAATTCCTCCCCAGTATCCCATCTAGCCCTGCCCTCTGGCAGTGGGAAGCCATTCCCCCTTGTCCTGGCACTCCGGGCCCTTGTCCCTCTCTTAAACTGCCCCAAACTTGATGCCAAAAGTCAGGCCAGGTTCCATGAGGTTCCAGGAATGTCCCCAGAACCCTGTCCAAGGGGTGTCCCTGCTCCTTTCCTAACTCTTGGCTTGCTGCTGCAGGAGGAGGAGAATCTCCGTGCCCAGGTCAGGGACCTGGAGGAGAAGCTGGAGACACTGAAGATCAAACGGAATGAGGACAAGGCAAAGCTCAAAGAGCTGGAGAAGTACAAGATCCAGCTGGAGCAGGTGCAGGAATGGAAGAGCAAGATGCAGGAGCAGCAGGCCGACCTCCAGAAGCGCCTGAAGGAGGCCAAGAAGGTCAGTGAGTGTCCCTGGGAGAGGTGACTCCAGGGTGAATTCCAGCCTTGCTTGCCTTTCCATGAAGAAATTTTCCCAGTATCCAACCTAAACCTCCCCTCATACAACCTGAGGCCACTTCCTCTGCTCCTGATCAGCATCAGGTTTATTTGGGAATTGGGCTGAGGCAGGTGGGATGTTGCTTCCCCTCTTCCCTCTCTTTGGGTGCTTCCCCTCTCTCCAGGTGCTCCCTTTCCCCCCCTCTCCCCATGGACAGGTGTCCTTCTCCTGGCACCTGTGCCTGCAGTTCCCAGGACTCCATCCAAGCAGCCAAGGAGCATTTCCTTCTCCCTGCCCTGCTTTTCCAGGGTGGATTCCTGGTTTGTTTCCCCTAAGGATTTATTTGTCTGCTCCAGTATTCCCTGTCTCCATGCCTTCATCCTCACCTGGAGGTGGTTTTCCTGCCGTGCTCTCTGTGGGTGGAGCAGGGAGGAGGGGAGTGGGACACCCCGGAGCGCTGCCCATGGGCCGGCCCCTCTCATCCCAGATCAGCTGGTGTTGCTTGGATTTGACCTCGTCTGGGAGAGCCCCAGGGGACACTGACGGCCTGGGGCCCGTTGTGGGGTGTGCCCAGGCTGTCCCGGGGTGCCCTGACCCCTGTGCCCCGCAGGAGGCCAAGGATGCCCTGGAGGCCAAGGAGCGGTACATGGAGGAGATGGCGGACACGGCCGACGCCATCGAGATGGCCACGCTGGACAAGGAGATGGCCGAGGAGCGCGCCGAGTCCCTGCAGCAGGAGGTGGACTCCCTCAAGGAGAAGGTGGAATATCTCACCATGGACCTGGAGATCCTCAAGCACGAGATCGAGGAGAAAGGTGGGACGGGAGAGGGGCTTCGGAAAAGGTCCGGGAGGGACAGGACAAGGGGGAATGGCTGCCCACTGCCAAGGGCAGGGCTAGGTGGGATATTGGGAAGGAATTCCTCCCTGGGAGGGTGGGGAGGCCCTGGAATGCATTTTTCCAGAGCAGCTGTGGCTGCCCTATCCCTGTGAGTGTCCAAGGCCAGGTTGGAGCAACCTGATCTAGTGGAAGGTGCCCCTGCCTGTGGCAGGGGTGGCACTGGGTGGAAATTATGGTCCCTTCCCACCCAAGCCAGTCTGGGATGCTGTGATCCCATGGTTCTTCCCTTGCTCCGCAGGCTCTGATGGAGCAGCATCCAGCTACCAGGTCAAACAGCTGGAGGAGCAGAACGCCCGGCTCAAGGAGGCCCTGGTCAGGTGGGAGCCCAGCTCTGCTTCCCAAAGCTCCTTCCCAGGCCCCTCGTGCTCCCCCAGGCCCTCCCCGGAGCAGCCCGTGGAATTCCTGCTGCTGGGCAGTGTCTGGGGAGGGAACAGGGCCTTGTCCCTGCCTGGGCCCTGACGGAGCCGTGGCTGTCCCAGGATGAGGGACCTGTCGGCCTCGGAGAAGCAGGAGCACGTGAAGCTGCAGAAGCAGATGGAGAAGAAGAACACGGAGCTGGAGTCGCTGCGGCAGCAGCGGGAGAAGCTGCAGGAGGAGGTGAAGCAGGCGGAGAAGACGGTGGATGAGCTGAAGGAGCAGGTGAGTCCTTGGGGAGGAGGTGGGAAGGGAGGTTTGGGGGCATTTGGGGCCCTTTGGGGCCATTTGGGGCGTTGAGCAGCTGCTGGGGCAGCTCCTGGAGAGCTGCACAAAGGGATGCCGTGGTGATACACCCCTGGTCCCATATTCCCTAATTCCAAGCCATATTCCAGCAGTGGGGCAGTGCAGGGCTCTGCCTGGCCATGGGATGACTCCTGAGCACTGGGCATGGATGGTGCTCCGTGTTCCCAGGGCTGCTCCATGTGGCCACTGTCAACTGAGCTGGAATTCCAGCCACAGCCCAGGAGCCAGGAACAGCTCCAGGAGCCAAAGCCAAGGCTCTTCCCACGTGGGGTCTTCCTCCTGGAGCTGCCAGCTGGTCTGGATGGGTTTGCTCTCCTGAGGGATGCTTTTCCCTGCTCCCAGGAGGGAGCTGAGCACTGTCTGCCCTGCCCTCAGCCCAGGATGGGGCGAGGAGTTCCTCAGCCACGTGCCACAGCCTGGCAGAGGGATCCCACTGTCCTGACGAGGGAAGAAAGTGATGCTCAATATGAGAATCAGCAAGCTTCGTTTATTGATCATTGCTAACAGCTTAATATACGCTTTATAATTAGTTCATACATATTGCAAAAGCTAAGCTCATTATTGGTTCTGCTTAAATGTTGATCTCATCCCTTACTCCTTTTCTTTGTTGACACAGGTGGTTCTCAGTTGCTTTTTGTTTTGCTAATCACAGTGTCCTGTTTACCAGCCAGCTAACAGGGTACAAGGGCACTGTAACCTCGCTATCTAAGATGTTCCCACGGCCTAGGCAAGCCGTGTTCTATAGCCAGTTCCCTACATCCCACGGCTGTGACAGGATTTGGGAGCTGCTGGCTGTGGTGCCGAGCTCCAGGATGGAGTGGGATGTGTGTCCTGGCAGGGGGATGGATTGGGAGGTGGATTTGGGTTGGGTTGCAGAGGGATGGATCAGCATGCGTGTCATGGCAGGGGGGCGGGTTGGGGTGTGGATGTGGGTGTGGATGTGGGTGTGGATTGGATTGCAGGTGGATGGATTGGGATGTGGATTTGGATTGGATTGCAGGTGGGTGGATTGGGATGTGAATGGATTGGGATGTGGATTTGGATTGGATTGCAAGGGAATGGATGTGGATGTGGATTGGATTGGATTGGATTGGATTGGATTGGATTGGATTGGATTGGATTGCAGGTGGATGCAGCTCTGGGTGCTGAGGAGATGGTGGAGACTCTGACTGAGAGAAACCTGGACCTGGAGGAGAAGGTCCGGGAGCTGCGTGAGACCGTCGGGGACCTGGTGAGGAGGATTCCCGGGATCGGGGCTGCTCGGG
>NW_021939318.1:4953-6183 GCF_001715985.3 Manacus vitellinus | reverse complement strand
GAGGCTTTGCCGTGTCCTGGAGGAGCAGGATTGGCACTGCTGAGGAGCTGGGCCGGGCTGTGCCGGGGTGCAGAGCAGTTGGTGATGTCCCACAGGCCATCGAGATGGAGCTGCGGCAGATGGAAGTGCAGCAGGCGAACCGCCACGTGTCCCTCCTCACCTCCTTCATGCCCGACAGCTTCCTGCGGCACGGCGGGGACCACGACTGCGTCCTGGTGCTGCTGCTCATCCCCCGCCTCATCTGCAAGGTGGGGCAGGCTGGGAGGGAACACCCGGGCTCTCTGTCCCGCCTGGAGCCGGGATTTGCAGTGTTTGCTGGTGGAGAACTTCCAGAAGTTCATGGGAGACTGCAGTTCCCCCCCTGGTGGGGTTTAGGCTGGATATTGGGAAAATTCCTTCCTGGAGAGGATTGTAAAGCACTGGAAGAGGCTGCTGAGGGCAGGGGGGAGTCCCCATCCCTGGGGGGAATTCACAGCCCTGTGGATGTTGGTCGTGGTCTTGGACTTGGGGACATGGTCAGCGGTGGCCTTGGCAGTGCTGGGGGAGCAGTTGGGCTTGATGGTCTTAAGGACCTTTATCCAACCCAAATAATTCCATGATTCTAAAGTGGTCTGGGAGAAGGGAGGGGGAGGAGGCAGGCCCTGGCCGTGGGGGTGGTGGTGCTGGTGGGTCACTCTTTCCAGGACCGGTCACTTTTGGGGATGTGGAGGGTGTGTGGCTGCTCCGTGGCTGAGCACACGGAGCAGGGAAGCTCGGGGTGCCCTGAGGGCTCTCCCTGTGTGCCCCCAGGCGGAGCTGATCAGCAAACAGGCCCAGGAGAGGTTCGAGCTGAGCGAGAGCTGCGCGGAGCGCGCGGGGCTGCGCGGGGCCGCGGGGGAGCAGCTCAGCTTCGCCGCCGGGCTCGTGTACTCCCTGAGCCTGCTCCAGGCCACGCTCCACAAATACGAGCAGTGAGTACCTGCGCCCCCAGCCCCACCCCCACAGCCTCTGGGAGCCGAGTCACAGGGCCCTGGGGGGCCGGGCTGGAAAAGAGAGTCGGGATCCCCCTTATTGCCTTGGGAGGGGTCACTTCTCAATGACCCTCCTTGTGTCCCCCCGAGAGGTGACGTGGGAAGGGATTCTGGGAGCAAGCCAGAATAGAAACAAGCAGCAGGATCCCCTTACTGCCTTGGGAGGGGTCACTTCTGTGTGCCCCCCTTGTGTCCCCTGGAGGTGACCCGGGAAGGGCCC
>NW_021939318.1:0-1096 GCF_001715985.3 Manacus vitellinus | reverse complement strand
TGTGAGCTGAGCTGGGATGGGGCAGTGTGGGCTGAGCTGGGATGGGGCAGTGTGAGCTGAGCTGGGATCTGTGAGCTGAGCTGGGATCTGTGAGCTGAGCTGGGATCAGGGCAGTGTGAGCTGAGCTGGGATGGGGCAGTGTGAGCTGAGCTTGGATCAGGGCAGTGTGAGCTGAGCTGGGATCTGTGAGCTGAGCTGGGATGGGGCAGTGTGAGCTGAGCTGGGATGGGGCAGTGTGAGCTGAGCTGGGATGGGGCAGTGTGAGCTGAGCTGGGATTGGGCATCCTGGAATGTTTTAGGTTGGAAAATCCCTCTGAGCCCATCGAGTCCAACCATTCCCCAGCACTGCCAGGGCCAGCACCATGTGGAATATCTCTTCCATATTCCCACATCCCATAGAGGGGAATGATTATGGGGGATTCTTGTAGGAAGTGAGAAGGTCCCCCTGAGCCTTCTTTGAGCCCCCCCAGCCCCCTCAGCCATTCCTGGAGCTCCAGCCCCTTCCCCAGCCCCTTCCCTGGACACGATGGATGTGGAGTCTCTGGGGTTTGTGCTGATTTTGTTGTAATTGTGGTGAAGGGACAAGGGGTGGATTTTGTGTAAATTGCCCCACTTTGGTTCGGTGTTGGGATGATTTTGATGATTATTTTGATTTTTGTGGGGGGAATTTGTTTGGTTTGGTTTGGTTGGTTTTGTTGATGGAAGGGAAGGTGTGTGATGGATGTGGGTTTTAATGGTAATTCCTAAATATCAGAGGGACATTCCTGGACATCAGAGGGACATTCTTAAACATCAGAGGGATATTCTTAAATATCAGAGGGACATTCCTGAGCATCAGAGGGAAACCCCAGCTGTGGGGTGTGGGCAGGGGGTTGTCCTGGGGGCTGTGAGCGTGGCCCAGGGGTCCAGCCACGTCCTTCCCGCCCTTCCCAGATCTATGGCTCGCCAGGGATCAATCCCTACGAGTGCCTGAGGCAGTCCTGCAGCATCCTCATGGCCACCATGAACAAGATGGCCACGGCCATGCAGGAGGGCGAGTACGACGCCGACCGCCCGCAGAACAAGGTGGGTCCGGCCGTGCCCCGGCACCAGCCAG
>NW_021939317.1:0-1488 GCF_001715985.3 Manacus vitellinus | reverse complement strand
GGGGCAGGATCAGGGCCAGACTCAGGGCTGGGCTCAGGATTGGGCTCTGGCTCTGGCTCCGGGCTCAGCTCAGGCTCAGGGCTGGGCTCAGCTCACAGCTCAGGCTCGGGTTCGGGCTCAGGGCTGGGCTCAGCTCACAGCACAGCTCAGGATTGGGCTCTGGCTCTGGCTCAGGGCTCAGCTCTGGCTCCAGACTCAGCTCAGGCTCAGGGCTGGGCTCAGCTCATGACTCAGGCTCGGGTTCAGGCCCAGGGCTCAGCTCACGGCTCGGGCTCAGGATTGGGCTCTGGCTCTGGCTCAGGGCTCAGGGCTGGGCTCAGCTCAGGATTGGGCTCAGGGTCAGGATCAGGGCCAGGCTCAGCTCATGGCACAGTTCGGATTGGGCTCTGGCTCTGGCTCAGGGCTCAGGGCTGGGCTCAGGGCTGTGCTCAGCTCACGGCTCAGGGTCAGGCTCAGGGCTGGGCTCAGCTCATGGCTCAGGATCGGGGCAGGATCGGGGCTGGGCTCAGCTCACAGCATGGCTCAGGATTGGGCTCTGGCTCTGGCTCAGGGCTCGACTCAGGGCTCGACTCAGGCTCAGGACTCGGCTCAGGGCTTGGCTGAGGGCTCAAGGATGGGCTCAGGGCTCAAGGATGGGCTCAGGACTCGGGGCTTGGCTCAGGGCTGGACTCAGCTCAGAGCTTGGCTCAGGCTCGGGACTGGGCTCAGGGCTCAGCTCAGGGTTTGGCTCAGTTCAGGCTCAGGGCTCAGCTCAGGGTTTGGGCTCAGCTCAGGGCTCAGCTCGGCCGTGTCCCAGCTCAGCCCCTGGGGGGTCATCACCCTCCCCAGTTTGGGGGTCCCAGCAACCCCAGAGCCCCTGGGGGGGTCATCACCCTCCTCAGTTTGGGGGTCCCAGCAGCCCCAGAGCCCTCTGGCACTGTCACAGCTGCTGGGGGGGCCTGACCCACCCCGATTTGGGGGTCCCAGCTGGTGGGAAGCCCCTGACTCCTCTATTTTGGGGCTCCCAGTGGGTGGGCAGCCCCTGACTCCTCTATTTTGGGGCTCCCAGAGGATGGGCAGCCCCAGAGCCCCCCAGTTTGCCCCTGACTCCTCTATTTTGGGGGTCCAAGCAGATGAGCAGCCCCAGAGCCCCCTGGCAGTGTCACGGCTCGAGTCACAGTCCTGAGCCCCCCAATTTGGGGCTCCCAGCAGGTGGGCAATCCCAGAACCCCCCAGTTTGCCCCAAAATCTTCTATTCTGGAGTTCCCAGCAGGTGGGCAGCCCCAGAGTCCCCAATTTGGGGGTCCCAGTGGGTGGGCAGCCCCAGAGCCCCCTGGCAGTGTCATGGCTCGAGTCACAGTCCTGAGCCCCCCAATTTGGGGCTCCCAGCAGGTGGGCAACCCCAGAGTCCCCAATTTGGGGGTCCCAGTGGGTGGGCAGCCCCAGAGCCCCCTGGCAGTGTCACAGCACGAGTCACAGTCCTGAGCCCCCCAATTTGGGGCTCCCAGT
>NW_021939316.1:0-1408 GCF_001715985.3 Manacus vitellinus | reverse complement strand
ACAGGATGTCCCCTGGGGACAGTGGAGGTCACTGCAGGAGGGTCTCCTGATGGACGTCTGGGTCTGGACACACTTTGGCCAACCACTGACCACGTGACACGTGGAGCCCTTGGGACACTGGAGGTCATCACAGGATGGTTGGTGATGGACACACTGAGGCCACCCATCGGTCACCTGGCACTTGGTGCCCTGGGGACAGTGGAGGTCACTGCAGGAGGGTCTCCTGATGGACATCTTGGTCTGGACACACCTTGGGTGACCACTGACCACCTGGCACGTGGAGCCCTTGGGACAATGGACGTCACCACAGGTAGGTTGGTGATGGACACAGCGGGGCCACCCATCGGTCACGTGACACGAGGTGTCCTTGGGACAATGGACATCATGGCAAGAAGGTCTCCTGGTGGACGTCTGGGTCTGGACACACCTTGGGTGACCACTGACCATCTGGCACGAGCTGCCCTTGGGACATTGGACATTGTCACACGAGGGCAGGTCATGGACACAATGAGGCCACCCATCGGTCACGTGACACGTGGAGCCCTCAGGACAATGGAGGTCACTGCAGGAGGGTCTCCTTGGGGTCATCTTGGTCTGGACACACTTTGGCCAACCCTTGACCACGTGACATGTGGAGCCCTTGGGACACTGGACATCCTGACAGGATGGTCGGTCATGGACACACTTTGGCCAACCATTGACCACATGACATGAGGTGCCCTGGGGACAGTGGAGGTCACTGCAGGAGGGTCTCCTGATGGACGTCTGGGTCTGGACACACTTTGGCCAATTGTTGACCATCTGGCACGAGCTGCCCTTGGGACACTGGACATTGTCACAGGTAGGTTGGTGATGGACACACCGTGGCCACCCATCGGTCACCTGGCACGAGGTGTCCTGGGGACAATGGACATCCTGGCAAGAAGGTCTCCTGATGGACATCTGGGTCTGGACACACCTGGGGTGACCACTGACCACCTGGCACGTGGAGCCCTTGGGACACTGGACATCCTGACACGAGGGCGGGTCATGGACACACTGAGGCCACCCATCGGTCACTCTACAGGAGGTGCCCTGGGGACAGTGGAGGTCACTGCAGGAGGGTCTCCTTGAGGTCATCTGGGTCTGGACACACCTTGGGTGACCACTGACCATCTGGCACGAGGAGCCCTTGGGACACTGGACATCGTCACAGGTTGGTTGGTGATGGACACACTGAGGCCACCCATCAGTCACCTGGCACTTGGTACCCTGGGGACAGTGGAGGTCACTGCAGGAGGGTCTCCTGATGGACACCTGGGTCTGGACACACTTTGGCCAATTGTTGACCATCTGGCACGTGGAGCCCTTGGGACACTGGACATTGTCACAGGTTGGTTGGTGATGGACACACTGAGGCCACTCCTGG
>NW_021939315.1:0-1488 GCF_001715985.3 Manacus vitellinus | reverse complement strand
GCGGGCAGAAGGCTGTGCAGGGGGGTATGGCCACTTCTGTATGTGCAGGGACCTCTACAACCCCCCCTACCCCACTCTGGGGACACCAAGGCAGGAGCGAGGGGGTGTCCCACACTGCAGGGTGACACGAGGTGACACGGGGTGGCACGACCAGGGGGCTGCTGGTGACTCATGGGCAGCTGCTCGGGCTCACGTGTCCCTGAACACGTTCCCCCCCCTTCCCGCCCTGTTCTCCCTCCCTGCTGCCCGTGCTAGTGGCCACGTGTGCCTGGCATGGAGGGGGGGTGGGACACAGTCCCATGGAACGCTCCAGGATTGGGACAGAGGAGATTGGAAGCAGGGAAAGGCCCTGGGGGTGCTGGTGGCAGTGGACGGACACGAGCCTGGGTGGTACCCAATGTGTGTGACCCACAGTGTGGCAGCAGGGCCAGGGCACTGCCTGTCCCTGTGCTGGCACTGCTGGGGCACCTCCAGCCCTGGGGGCAGTTCTGGGACCCTCAGACAAGGACTGGAGCGTGTCCAGGGAAGGGAATGGAACTGGGAAGGGGCTGGAGCAGCAGGAGCAGCTGAGGGAGCTGGGGGGGCTCAGCCTGGAGAAAAGGAGGCTCAGGGGAGACCTTCTGGCTCTGCAACTCCCTGACAGGAGGGGGGAGCCTGGGGGGGTCAGGCTCTGCTCCCAGGGAAAAGGGACAGGAGAGGAAACGGCCTCCAGTTGTGCCAGGGGAGGGTCAGGTTGGACATTTCTTGGAAGAGGAAGAATTTCTTGCTGGAAAGGGTGGTCAGGCACTGGCAGGGGCTGCCCAGGGAGGTGTGGAGTCCCCATCCCTGGAGGTGTCCAAGGAAGGCCTGGCCGTGGCACTCAGTGCTCTGGGCTGGGGGAAAAGGTGGGGATTGGGCACAGGGTGGACTCGATGATCTGGGAGGTCTTTTACAACCTCAGTGATTCTGGGATTCTGTGAGAAGTGAAGTTACCTGCAGCCCTGCAGCTGCATGACCCTGGTCCAGTATGTTCTGGATTTGGAAGCAACAAGCAAATGGACACAAAAGTGATTTTCTGAAAGCAACCTCCTTGTGGGTACTGACACACTGAGACACCAGATGAAAATGGAGCTATTTTCATTTTCTGGAAGATGGAATCACACTCATCTTCATTTTCTATTCTGATTATTCATAATTACTTCTCATCAAATGCTTCTCTTGGACAAAACCAGTGGGTACCTAATACCCAAACCCTTAAACAAAATGTACTCCTTCACTAGTGCATTTTGGTGCCTGAGGAGCTTCATGTCTCACACAAGACCTTTTTTAAGGGTTCTTCCTGTAATTAGATCCCATTCATAACTCAAACCCACAGCTCCACGGCCCTGTTAATCTTCAAATCCGTTTGTTTTGCTTCAGGAAGCCTTTGAACAGGAAGGGCTGCATCCTGACATATTGTCATATCCAAGCATTAGCAGCTCTGGCATGTGAAAAGGTCATGCCATCAAG
>NW_021939314.1:0-1489 GCF_001715985.3 Manacus vitellinus | reverse complement strand
CTTGATGGCATGACCTTTTCACATGCCAGAGCTGCTAATGCTTGGATATGACAATATGTCAGGATGCAGCCCTTCCTGTTCAAAGGCTTCCTGAAGCAAAACAAACGGATTTGAAGATTAACAGGGCCGTGGAGCTGTGGGTTTGAGTTATGAATGGGATCTAATTACAGGAAGAACCCTTAAAAAAGGTCTTGTGTGAGACATGAAGCTCCTCAGGCACCAAAATGCACTAGTGAAGGAGTACATTTTGTTTAAGGGTTTGGGTATTAGGTACCCACTGGTTTTGTCCAAGAGAAGCATTTGATGAGAAGTAATTATGAATAATCAGAATAGAAAATGAAGATGAGTGTGATTCCATCTTCCAGAAAATGAAAATAGCTCCATTTTCATCTGGTGTCTCAGTGTGTCAGTACCCACAAGGAGGTTCCTTTCAGAAAATCAATCTTTGTGTCCATTTGCTTGTTGCTTCCAAATCCAGAACATACTGGACCAGGGCCATGCAGCTGCAGGGCTGCAGGTAACTTCACTTCTCACAGAATCCCGGAATCAGTGAGGTTGGAAAAGAGCTCCCAGATCATCCAGTCCACCCTGTGCCCCATCCCCACCTTGTTCCCCAGCCCAGAGCACTGAGTGCCACGGCCAGGCCTTCCTTGGACACCTCCAGGGATGGGGACTCCACACCTCCCTGGGCAGCCCCTGCCAGTGCCTGACCACCCTTTCCAGCAAGAAATTCTTCCTCTTCCAAGAAATGTCCAACCTGACCCTCCCCTGGCACAACTGGAGGCCGTTTCCTCTCCTGTCCCTTTTCCCTGGGAGCAGAGCCCGACCCCCCCTGGCTCCCCCCTCCTGTCAGGGGGTTGCAGAGCCAGAAGGTCTCCCCTGAGCCTCCTTTTCTCCAGGCTGAGCCCCCCCAGCTCCCTCAGCTGCTCCTGCTGCTCCAGCCCCTTCCCAGTTCCATTCCCTTCCCTGGACACGCTCCAGTCCTTGTCTGAGGGTCCCAGAACTGCCCCCAGGGCTGGAGGTGCCCCAGCAGTGCCAGCACAGGGACAGGCAGTGCCCTGGCCCTGCTGCCACACTGTGGGTCACACACATTGGGTACCACCCAGGCTCGTGTCCGTCCACTGCCACCAGCACCCCCAGGGCCTTTCCCTGCTTCCAATCTCCTCTGTCCCAATCCTGGAGCGTTCCATGGGACTGTGTCCCACCCCCCCTCCATGCCAGGCACACGTGGCCACTAGCACGGGCAGCAGGGAGGGAGAACAGGGCGGGAAGGGGGGGGAACGTGTTCAGGGACACGTGAGCCCGAGCAGCTGCCCATGAGTCACCAGCAGCCCCCTGGTCGTGCCACCCCGTGTCACCTCGTGTCACCCTGCAGTGTGGGACACCCCCTCGCTCCTGCCTTGGTGTCCCCAGAGTGGGGTAGGGGGGGTTGTAGAGGTCCCTGCACATACAGAAGTGGCCATACCCCCCTGCACAGCCTTCTGCCCGC
>NW_021939313.1:0-1494 GCF_001715985.3 Manacus vitellinus | reverse complement strand
CGGGGCTCTCTGGAAGTGGGGCCCGTTTGAAGGAGGCATCAGAGGGAAGTTCCTCTGGCTGACATGTCTGAGAGCTCAGCTCTGTAATTAGCCCGTTTGCTGGGCTCTCCTGGGGACATCTGTTCTAGCAGTTTAGTTTGGATCAGCAGAGCATTTCTGAAGGAAATCTGCCTATTGTCCCTGTTTGCTGTGCTTGGATTTGTATCCTGGAGTGTTCTTAGTGCAAAAACTGGATTCCTGGATTCATTGGATGAGTGAAACTAAACCAGGAGATGTGATTCAGCCTTTAATGGGTGGCCCAGGTGCCATGTGAGAGCTGGTTCAGTGAAAGTACCCCCTCAAACCATGTGTTCTGAGGACATTGCTCTGAAGCAGAGGGGGTTTCCCTCTACACAGGGGGTTTCTGCTCCTTTTGTACCACATTCCCTGAAGCAGCTTGTGTTAAATAAACAAACAAAACGCTGCCTGGACCAGATACCCTAAATTACAAGGGCATACAAAAAATTTATTGTGGCTCCTCTTCTCCTTGTTCATACCTGAGGTTAAAGGATGCAGTCCTCTCATCATTTGCAATTCCTTGAAATCTCACAAAGGTATGACTTGTTTCAGCTGTTTGCAGCAGCCAAGCAAACCTTTCACAGCACAGTAGAGGACTGCACATCTCATAATTACCAGGTGTCTCTTGCAGTGCAGGGTTTATTCTTTTTTCTTCACCTAGATTTTAGTGTACAGCTTCCTATAGGAAACCATAGGAATACTTGTGTGTGAAATACTTCTGTTTGCTACACTATCCATTTATTAAGGCTTGTAATCTGAGGGAGGAGGTGATACTTGCAGACATTTACACCTGAACAGCCCTATATTCATCATACTTTGTTCATGTTGAGTAGCAGTTGAGCACACCCCATCTCATGGAGGAAGAAGGTCACACTCTTGAGAAAGACCCTTGAAAATATATCTGTGATCAGCATGTAGGCAGCAGTCAGCTCATTAAGTAAAATCCTGTATCCTTCCCACCCCAAATCAGTGATGATCTAACCTAAATATGCACGAGGTAAAGAATTTCAGTGTTTGGTTGAAGTAGGGCTCCACACATGGTCAAGTGTAAACCAAGCACTGGCCTCCAGCTGAATTGGCTGGTCCAGTGGCCAAGGGAGGGGCTGGGAGGAAGGGCTGCAATGTTGGTAAATACAGGTTAATTCTGAAATTTTCCTATAATCAAACTGACAGATGATAGCTTAGAGAACGTGGAGAAGAGGAGAGTGAGGGTAGTCCTCACTGCAGTCACAACTTCCTCAGGAGGGCCAGGGACTGAGCTGTGCTCTGGGAGGACCAGGGACAGCACCCAGGGAGTGGCTGGAGCTGTGTCAGGGCAGGCTCAGGTTGGATCTCAGGAAAAGGTTCTTCCCCCAGAGGCTGGTTGGGCACTGCCCAGGCTCCCCAGGGCAGTGGGCACAGCCCCAAGGCTGCCAGAGCTCAGGGAGGGTTTGGCTG
>NW_021939312.1:65026-66196 GCF_001715985.3 Manacus vitellinus | reverse complement strand
CGGGACAATGCACAGGGGGGGCCCTGCTCGGCCCTGGCTCAGAACTGCTGCCCCGGCCGGGCCCAAGGGGCCCTGGGGGAGAACAACCCTGAGCCCCAGCTGGGCCAGAGCCACCCAGTTCTGCCCAGTGGGGCCCAGGTCGCTCCCAGCACGGGCCCAGAGTCTCCCAGTAACCCCCAGCATGGGCCCAGTCACCCCCAGTAGGATCCCAGTCACTTTCAGTCACTCCCAGGATGATCCCAGTCACTCCCAGTACAATGCCAGTCTCTCCTAGTAGCATCCAAATTACCCCCTGCATGGTCCCAGTTGCTCCCAGTCACCCCAGGAGAGTTCCAGCCACTCCCAGTATGGATCCAGTCACCAGCAGTATGATCCCAGTATGTCCCAGTCACTTCCACTACCATCCCAGTCGCTCCCAGTAGGAATCCAGTCACCGCCAGTATAGTCCCAGTTGCTCCCACCCACCCCCAGTATGGCTCCAGTCATTCCCAGTCCATTCCATTAGGATTCCAGCATGAGCCCAGACACTCCCTATCTGGTCCCAGTCACTCCAGTATGAACCCCCTCACTCCCAGTTACTCTCATTAAGATGCCATTTGCTCCCAGCACGGTCCCAGTTCCTCCCAGTCACCCAGGATGGTTGCAGTCACTCCCAGTATGATTCCTCTCACTCCCAATCTCACCCAGTATATCCCAGTCATCCCCAGCATGTGTCCAGTCAGTCCCACTATGATCCCAGTCACTCCTGGTCTCTCCCAGTTGCTCCCAATTTCCTCCGTGTGGTCCCACTCATTCCCAGTTGTCCCTAGTAGCTTCCAGCATGATCGCAGTTCCTCACAGCCACTTCCAGTCATCCCCATTGCACTCCCAGTTGCTCCAGTAACATTCCAATTTCCACCAGTATGATCCCAGTGACTCCAAGGCACTCCCACTATATCCTATGTGGCCTCCAGTCGCTCCCAGTAGGCCTTGGTGCGGTCCCAACATGTTCCCAGTATGATCCCTGTTGCCCCAGCTCTGGTCCTGGAGGGTCCCAGTGTGCTCAGATCCTGCTCCTGGGGGGTCCTGCTGGGTCCTGGTCCTGGTGATCTCGGTGTCCCAATCCATCCCAATCCATCCCAGTCCATCCCAGTCCATCCCAGTCTGTCCCAGTCCATCCTAGTCTGTCCC
>NW_021939312.1:62129-63557 GCF_001715985.3 Manacus vitellinus | reverse complement strand
CCTCTCCCAGCCCCCTCATCCTCCCTTTTCCTTGACCCTGGGACCCCCATTCCTGCCTTTCCCAGCCCCCAGCCCCCACTTCCCTCAACACTGGGGACCACTGGACCCCCCTTTCCTGGGCACAGGGACCCCCTGGATCCCCTATCCCTCCTCTCCCAGTCCCAGCCCCCACTTTCCTTGAACCTTGGCCCCTTCCCAGCTCTCCCAGTTCCATTCCCCTGACCCTTGGACCCCCCAAACCCTCCAATCTCTGTGACTTCCCCAGTTCTCCCCTCCCTGTGCTTCCTGCAGGGGGGCCCCAGGCACCAGGAACGCCCTCGACCACAATTCCTGGGCACCGGGACCCCCTGAAGTTCCCTTCCTGGCAGAGGGACCCCCCCCTGCACCTCCTCCCCCAGCACCTGGACTTCTCTAAATGCTCTTATCCAGCACTAGAAACCCCTGAACCCCATTCCTGGGCACGGGGATCTCCCTGAACCTCCATTTCCAGGCACAGGGATCCCCCTGAACCCCCTGATCCAGCACTGGGACCCCTGGGACCCCCATTCCTGGGCACTGGGACACCCCTGAACCGCCATCCCCGGCTCCAGGACCCAATTGAACCCCCTTATCTTGCACCAACACCCCCCTGCATCCCCTTTCCCGACCATCCTGCATCTCCCAGACCCCCCTTTTCCTTTACCCTGAGACTGCCTGGACCCCCATTCCTGCCTTTCCCAGCCTCCAGACCCCACATTCCTTAACACTGGGGACCCCTGGACCTCCCTTTCCTGGGTTCAGGGACCCCCTGAACCTCCATTCCACCTCTCCCAGTGCCCTCACCCCCCTTTCTCTGATCCTGGGATCCCCCTGAACCTTCATTCCTGGGCATGGGGACTCCCCTGCACCCCCTTATCCAGCATCCTGACCCCCCTGGCCCCCCTTCTCTGGGACTAGGACCCCACTACACACCAATTCCTGGACACAAGGACCCCCTGCACCCCCTTATCCTGCACCAACACCCCCCTGCATCCCCTTTCCAGTCTATTCTGGGTCTCCTCACCCCATGACCCCTCTTGCCCCAACACTGGGACCCCCAGGGCCCCCTTTCCTGGGCACAGGGACCCCTGGATGCCCCATCCCACCTCTCCCAGTCCCTACACCCTCCTTTCCTTGTCCCTGGGATGCCCAAACCCCCTTCCCGGCTCTCCCAGCTCTCCCAGTTCCCCCTTTCCTTGACCCTTGACCCCCCAGACCCCCCAAATCTCCGTGTCCCCCCAGTTCTTCACTCACTGCATTTCCTATCCATCGCGGTGACGGAGCCCAGCCCGGGGATCCCTCAGTTCATGGTGTTGGGATACGTGGACGGGATCCCCATCAGCCGCTACGACAGCGAGCGGGGCCGGGTGGAGCCGCTGACGCCGTGGATGGCGGCCGGAGCCGAGCCGG
>NW_021939312.1:60883-61937 GCF_001715985.3 Manacus vitellinus | reverse complement strand
GAGAAACTGCTCAAAGACAAAGTTTTCAGTCTATAAGCAGGAGGTATCTTTATTATGGCACTGGGGAGCAGCCAGATCTCTCTGGACAACTGCTCTGTTCCAGCAACTCACAGCTGGTCCTTTTATACAAATTTTGCCAAGCAATTGCATCATACAATATAAATATTCATAATATTGCAACATACTTTTTAAATATTCATAACAGGTGGAGTTTAGGCGGAGTTATGGGCGTGGTCTTCAATATGGGGAGAATTTGAGGGGTCATTCCTGTTCTTCGGCCTCATGAACTCTTGTCCTTTCCTTCATCACCATCATAAACTTTGTGAACTTCTCTAATCTGGCCGATTTCCTAGTGTATTTGGCAGAGGTTCCTAATATTTGACAAGGGTTACCTATATTTTGGCTCATCTTCTTTCTTTATCAGTCTTTGTTTTCCTTCTATATACTTATTTTAGCCTCTTAGTTCCTTCTGTTTTCCTGAGTACCTATGCTTCTGTTCTCCTGTGTCAGTGTGTTCTGCATACCTTAGTAAATTATTGCCTCCGCTGTTTCTAGGACCAAATTCTTTGTGCTTTTGCGTAAGCCTATATTCTGAATTTAACTCTCTACTTTTCGTATTGCTATATTATATTTGCTTTCTAGGCCTTGCCTCGCTTCAGGGGCTCCATAGAGCTAGAATGGGGCTCCGTGGGGCTGGGACACAATTCCAGGGGTCTCCATGGATCCAATCCCACCCCCCAGGTCTCCACACAAGGCAGCGGCTTTATGGCTGTGACCTCCTGTCTGACGGGAGCGTCCGTGGATACAACCAGATTGGCTACGATGGGCGGGATTTCATCTCCTTCGAGCTGGGATCCAGGAGATTCGTGGCGGCCGATGGAGCTGCCCAGATCACCAAGAGGAAATGGGAACATGATGGGATAGAGGTGGACTATTGGAGAAATTACCTGGAGAACACCTGTCTGGAATGGCTCCAGAAATTCGTCAGATACGGGCGGGAGGCGCTGGAGCGCAAAGGTGAGGGAGACAGAATTCCCATGGGAATGTGGGATTT
>NW_021939312.1:57236-58423 GCF_001715985.3 Manacus vitellinus | reverse complement strand
TAATTTTTAAGGAGGTTTTGATCGTTTTTAAGGGGGGTTTGCTCGTTTTTCGGCAGGTTTTTGACTGTTTTTAAGGTGGTCAGGGAAGTTTTTAAGGGCATCTGGATCGTTTTTAAGGAGGTTTTGGTCGTTTTTAAAAGGGTTTTGGCAGTATTTTAGGAGGTTTTGGTCGTTTTAAAGAAGGTTTTGGCACTTTTTTAAGAGGTTTTGAGAGCTTTTAAGGAGGTTTTGGTGATCTTTAAGCGGGTTTGGTCACTTTTAAGAGAGTTTAATAGTTCCTAAGAGGTTTTTGGCAGTTTTTTAAGGTGGCTTTGATCGTTTTTAAGCAGTTTTCGGTCATTTTCGAGCGGGTTTGGTCATTTTTTGGCAGTTTTTAAGAGGGCCCTGATAGTTTTTGAGGGCGTTTGGCAGTTTTTAAGTGGGTTTTGATGGGTTTTAAGTGGTTTTTGGCCACCTTTCAACGCCTTTTTTTTGCCACGTCGGGCTTTCACTTCCCCTCCCCCGGGGCCGGGTGTTGCTTTTTCAGCTCCGGGGGGCGGGAGAAACTTCCCGGGGGGGTGTTTTGGGGGTAAAAAGGGGGGCTTTGGTCATTTTTCAGAGCGTTTTGTTACTCTTTGAGGGTGTTTTGTTAATTTTGAGTGTGTTTTGGGTGCCTTTCGCTGCTTTTTTTGGTGGTGGGAGGCTCCGGGTTTTGCTTCCCCCTCCCCAGGGTTTGTGGGGTGGATGAAGCTTCCTGGGGGGTGTTTCCAGGCAGGATTTTAAGGGTAAAAAGAGGGTTTTAAGAGGGTTTTAAATGTTTTTTTTCCCCTCTGACCCCCTCCTTGTCCCCCCCAGCCCCACATCCCAGTCCTGGGCGCTGAATGACACCGAAAAAGAGCAGTTGGGAGCTCTGGGTGTCATTTTGGGTGTAAAATAGGTGTAAAAAGAGGATTTTAAGAGGGTTTTAACTGGGTTTTAAATGATTTTTTTCTCCTCTGATCCCCTCCTTGTCCCCCCCAGCCCCACATCCCAACCATGGGTGCTGAATGATGCCCATGAAGAGCAGTTGGGAGCTCTGGGTGTTGTGTGTCAGGGTGTCATTTTGGGGGTAAAAAGGGGGTTTTAAGTGGTCTGAGTGTAATTTTGGGGGTAAAATGGGTGTAAAAAGAGGATTTTAAGAAGATTTTAAGAGGATTTGAAGTGGTTTT
>NW_021939312.1:55193-56278 GCF_001715985.3 Manacus vitellinus | reverse complement strand
GCGTTTTGGGACGACTGGATGAGGCAGCCGGAGCAGCGCCGGGGCCGCTCGTGCGTCCGGCCCGAGGTGTCCCGCACCATGACCTTCGGCAGGAAGGGCGTGAGCCACGGCCAGTTCTTCGACCAGTACCTGAAGTTCATCAAACTCAACGACCACTTCGTGCCTTTCACCCGCCTGGACCTCTCTTACCTCAAGAAGGACGAGTATGAGCACTCCTTCCTGCCCAGGGTCTACTCGGCGCCCGAGGTGAGGGTGGAGGAGCTCCAGGGCAACAGGAGGAGGGATTTGGGGGCCGTCAGGCTCCAGTACAGCGGCCGAGACGCCTTCAAAGCCTTTGCCAAGGCTTTGGGGCTCATGGACGACCTCAAATCCGGCGTCCCCCGCGCCGGCTACCGCGGCATCGTCAGCTTCGTGTACCGGGGCCGCCGCGTTTACCTGGCACCCCCCCAGGACTGGACGGGCTACGACCCCACCTGGAGTTAGCACCTGCCCCCTCAAAGCACTTTGGGGGAGTTCTCCCCCTCTTTTAGGTGTTTGGGGTGGGTTCGGTGCCATTTCGGTGCCCCCGGGCCGAGCGCCGCTCGCTGGCGGGGCCCAAAGGTGGTTTTACAGAATAAAAGGTCAAAAACGGAAATTCCACCTCAGAATTCCCACCYGTGGCTCCTGCTCAGAGTTGGCACCTGCTCCTGGCAAACTTCTGGGGGGTTGCCCTCATTATTTTAGGGGTTTGGTGCCCCAGCCGAGCGTTGCTCTGTCGCCGCCGCTTGTGGTGCTGAAAGGTTATTTTGCAGAATAAAAGGTCAAAAATGGAAATCTCACCCAAAATTGAGGTTGTTTTGGTCAGCCAGGTCTCCTACCGAGAGTTGGCACCCACTCCCCAGAGGATTTTGGGGGATTCTCCCCATTATTTGGGGTGTATTAAATTAGTCATCAGTACACCCAAAATGGTGGGTTTGGGATATAACAAATCAGTTATTAGCACAATGATTAGCACACAATTATTAATTCACAATTAATAATTGGTGGTTTGGGGGCATCACAAATCATTGACAATACACCCAAACTGGTTGGTTTTTGTGTATAAC
>NW_021939312.1:50958-52492 GCF_001715985.3 Manacus vitellinus | reverse complement strand
GGTTTTCCCAGCATTACCACATTTGGACTCTTTCTCTGGATCACTGCAGATGTTCAGTGTTTCTTCATGGCTTGAAGAATTTGGCTTTTGGGTTTCTTTCCCCATCCTTGCAGAGAAGCCTCAGGGCCCGGGGCTGACGTTCCCTGGGCTCTGTGGGGTGGATGCACTCGGCAGCCCGGGGTGGAAGGAGAGGAGAGGCTGAGGGGACCTGCAGGGAGCTGGGACCTCCTGGGCCACAGCCCAGCCAGCCACAACAGCCCCTGTGGGGCTGGCACTGACTCACAGCGTTATCTTGGTGCACCATCTGGGAGGGCTGAACACACATCTGGGAGAGGAGGTGGCACAAAAGGACAGAGGGAGGGGAAAAGATAAGGGTGGGAAAGATTAAAGAGGAAAAAAACAACCACAACAAATTTAGCAGAAAGGAAAGAGAAAGACAAGTTTAAAGGCACTTGAACTATCAAATAAATAAGTCATTGAGACCTCACAGGTCAAAGGCAGTTGAAGTGTTTGCAGGGGACAGGAGCCCCTTCAGGGCTCAGAAGAGGCACCAAGGGCTCGGAGCAGAGTTTGTGCTTTGGGGGCCCTTTTGCAAAAACACACAGGGTGGAAAGCAGCCTGTGACAGTTCACAGCACCTGTTCTGCTCGGGTTTTCTCTGTTGAGCTTGTTTTGCTCACAGGAATCCCCGTGCTGGTTCCCCCCCCTCCCCGTGCCCACTGTTGCACGAGCACGACCTGGTTCCCTGCACCCCGAAACAACAGGGGCAGCAGCTTTTGGTCCTCTGGGGTCTTGTGTAAGTTATTATCAGCACCAAATGGACCAATTGAAGCTCATCAGGAACATGACCTGATAAAACAGCAATATTTCATTGCAAGGTGAGCTCTGAAAGCTGCAAAGGGGCAGGTTGGTTTGTGGGTAAATGGATGTGAAAAAAGCACAAAGCGATTCCCTCAGAGGGGATTTGCAGGAGGAAAGCTCAAGGAGTGCTCAGATAACAGCATTTCCAGAGCAGTGAGAGGGTTAAATTGGGAGGAGAAAGAAACAAACACAGGATGAGCCAGAAGGGGGTGGTGTTTCTGCATCCTGGGGGTTTCCAAAGTTGGACAGGATAAAGGCCAGACCTTGCCCAAGCTCTGAGCTGGATCTGAGCCCGAAAGTGAGGGAGGGATCATTACAGGTGAATGCTTGTTATTTCAGAAACTAAACTATCAAGTGCCTGGACCTGCTTGATATGCCAGAAGCCCCAGTGCACAAGTTCAGCCCCCTCATTTCAATCCAAAATTTCAGTCCTACTTCTGCCCCACAATATTGACGGTACAAATTCAACAAATTCCCTTAAAAGGATCCACGAAGGTTCACATTGTAAGACCCCCCCGGTGCAGCCCGAGCTCCTGCCCAAGTTGAATCCCTCCCAAGCCCACCCTGGTTTCCAGCTGGTTCGCTCCAGCTCCCCCCAAAATCACTGTTCATCCCACTCAACTGAAACAAATTAAAGCCATTTTTATATCATTATTTGCCTCTTTTCACCACGA
>NW_021939312.1:46259-47288 GCF_001715985.3 Manacus vitellinus | reverse complement strand
TGTGCCAGCGCTCGGTGGCTCTGGGCTCCAAACTGCCGGGGCAGGAGCCTCTGGGCACAATCCTGAGCAGCCTCTCAGGTGCTGGTCCTTCCCCTCGGAAGGCTGAGCCCGTTCTGCAGCTGCCCTGGGCCAGCAGCGTCCAGGCAATGGCACCCCCATGTCACGACAGGGAGCTTGTCTGCAGGTGTTTTTTTGTTTTTTTTTTCAAAAAAACCCAACCCAACCAAAACCAACAAAACAACAAAAAAACATGAAAAACCAAAATTCCAGTTCCCTGCCTGCAGTTTGAAGTTCGTGTGTTTTCTTATTTCGTCTTAAAAGAACACCAGGATGGATTTAGAAAAAACTGGTTTTAGTCATTAATCCATTCCTTTCTTGTGCCCGCAAGAACTACTGGTGAGTGACCTCTCCCTGATCCCTCAGCACGACTTTAGAGCCTTTCTTCAATTGAACACTTCCCCCGATAATGAAAGGCTGTATAAAAAAGTCATAAATATAGTTAGGACAATACTTGTGGTTGGGTGCATTTTGGTCCATCTTTTCTGGTATCATTTAAAGTGCATGTCCCCATCCCAGCCACGTGGGACCCCTTCAGCCAAAAACCTCCCCCCGGGTTTCTCAGATTTCCCAACGGTGGTCGTGCATCTCCAACAGCTTCTCATTTCTTCTGGCTCCGGACTGTGAAGCTTTCATGAGGTGACAGTTTGGAATAATTCTGTCCCCTGCCTGGGTGAGGAGGGGGGTGGCAAAGCAGCATCTGGCACCAACCAGGGCCAGCCCATGACATCTCCCTTGGTTGGGAACCTTTAAATATTTTTAAGCAAGCAAGGGTTCAAAAAAAAATGCCTTTGTTCCTTGGATGAATCACACCGGGATCTGCTGGAGAACAGCCAGTACTGCCCGATTTGTAAAAGTATAAAACATTCCCCTGTGGCTTTGCAAGGGGACAGGCCAGAGAGCTGTAAAGTCAAAACCATGCCTCTGTGGTTGACTCTCCTCCCCAACTGAGTGGCTCAAATGACTCAACAC
>NW_021939312.1:39755-42712 GCF_001715985.3 Manacus vitellinus | reverse complement strand
CCAGATGAGGGAGCTCCACCCTGGCACTGCAACTGGAACTGCTGGGGGAACATCTCAGTTGTCTGGCTGTGAAATTTTCACTGAATATCTCAAAAATATCTTGTATTGGAAGGCACCTCACAAGGATCATGGAGTCCAACCCTCAGCCCTGCCCAGGCCCATCCCCAGGAGTCACCCCCTGTTCCCCAGAGGATCATCCAAACCCTCCTGGAGCTCTGGCAGGTTTGGGGCTGTGCCCACTGCCCTGGGGAGCCTGGTCAGTTCCAACCACCCTCTGGGGGAAGAACCTTTTCCTGGGATCCAACCTGACCCTGCCCTGGCACAGCTCCAGCCCTTCCCTGGGGTCAGCATCTAGAGGGACCCTGAAGGGTCCTCCAGCAAAGGAGTCTCCCAGGACACTGTCTCCCAGGGCACATTCCTGGAAAAGCTGCAGCCCATGGCCTGGACAGGGCCCTCTGTGCTGGGTCAGGAACTGGCTGGAATGTCGGGCCCAGAGAGTGGTGGGGATGGAGCTGCATCCAGTTGGGATCCAGTCACCAGTGGTGTCCCCCAGGGATCAGCATTGGGCCCAGTCCTGTTTAATATTGTCCGGGGTTTGAAGAGAGATGTTGGAATTTTTTTCCCTAGTGTCCCGTTTTCCCCCTGTCCATCCCCTCCATCCCCCCCATCTGTTTCTCCCTGGAAAGGGGGACTCAGGAGGGGGGGATGGAGCGGAGCCACAGGCGCCGGGCAGCGCTGGAGTGGGACAGGGGGAGGTTTCTTCTCAGCACTACCTCAGTAACCTCGGTGCCTTTTGTCACTGTCACCTCAGTAGCTGGTCTCAAGGAGGTGAACCTGCAGGGACATGATGTGGAAGTGGATTTGTGCCTTCGTGGACTAGGGGTTTCTTTCTCCAGAAGTCTTCCTCATCCTCTAGTTATATTTACTTTATGCTTACACCCTAAGAGTTTACATCCATAACACTGTATGCACTATATTCAAGCACTATAGTGCTTGAATGTGCACATGTGAAGTATTTTTACATTGCTGAAAGCTATATGAAACTGTGAATGTGAATGTACAATGTCCTGATTGTGGCCTCAGCAGAGTCACTGTATCAGTGCTGCCGCTCTGCTTCTCTCTCTTCTCCTTTTTTACCCATTTATATTAAAGTTTGTACGACCCCACCGCTGTCCCTCGTGTCCTGGTCGGGGCGGGAGCTGCGGGGGCCGCTCGCCCCGTGCGGGTGGGGAAAGGTCCGAGGGAATGTCCGCAGGTGACACGGTGGCTGAAGGAGCCCTGAGGGAGCCAAGATGGCAAAACGCTCTCACAGAACTGCCCTCACAGATTCGCCCCCACAGAATCGCCCTCACAGAATCGCCCTCACAGAATTGCCCTCACAGAACTGCCCTCACAGAACTGCCCTCACAGAATCGCCCTCACAGATTCGCCCTCACAGAATGACCCTCAAAGAACTGCCCTCACAGAACTGCCCTCACAGAACTGCCCTCACAGAACTGCCCTCACAGAACTGCCCTCACAGAGTCGCCCTCACAGAGTCGCCCTCACAGAACCACTATTTCCACCCATTGGTGACACCCATTGAGGACGGGACTATTTGGCTGTTTGACCCGTCACTCTTGGCTCCCGTGGGGTGGGTTTAGAGTGAAGACACTGAAGGGACGGGTATTGGAATATGTGTGTTTATTTTAGGAGAGTTTGGTTGCAAAGGAAAGCAGGGATGGAGCCACTTGGTTTATTGTCATCTATAGTAATGTAAAAGCATAAAAATAACACTTAAGTGTAGGTACTGAGATTATGTGACTCTGGGAGAAACTTAAGGGGAACTTGGCAATCTGAATACAGACGTGGTGAGATGTATCCGTGTGTGTCTGAAATTGCTTGGGAGTATTTTTCTCCTGGGCAGAGAATGCTTAACTAAAAAGTGGATATAGAGAAAAGCTACTGACTGGAATTTACTGCGGCTGTAACAGGGTGGATAAACCATGAAAGAACTGTAATAAATGATTTTGTTATACCACATGGGGTCCGTTGCCCGAGTGTGTCAGGTGGAAGCATCATCCAGCTTCCCAACGTCTCCTGCCGTGGGCGGGGAGAGCTGGAAAGGGGCTTTTTGGCAAACCCACTTGTGGTCACTGGCACAGATATCAAGATCCAAGCTCTTGCCTTTCAGGGTCCCACACCCTTCATCCAGCTCCCGCAGGACCCCAAACCTGCACAACAAAGGGTTTATTGCCCCATAACCAACCCCAACGTGCCCTGTGACCCCAAATACCCCATAACCAACCCCAACGAGCCCCATGACCCAGACTCTTGGTCTGCAGAGTGTTGCCAGAGGAATAAGAGACCCTTGCATGGACCCCAGCGATGTGTGGATGTGGATCGGGGTCTCAAATGGACCAAAGCAGCTTTTTACCCCCCCAGACCTCGGACACTCACCTGTGGGGGTTGTAGGGGGTGTTGTCCACCCACGTCCACTCCTTCTGCCGCGACCTCAACCCGACCCACACCGACCACGGGCGCCTGCCTGTGACACTCTCGACGTTCTCCTGGGACGTGGAAGGCACCAGTTGCTCCAAAAAAATCTCTCCACGGGGAGTTCCGTGGGGTGCAAAGCCACAGAACAAACCCAACCCCCCAAATCCGTGGGACACGAGTGTCCCATGCTCTGAACCCCAAACCCTCCTGCTGCTGAGAGCCTTTTGCTCCCCTGCCCCCCTAAAAACCCAGGACTTCTGGGTCCTTTCCAAGCCTTTTCCTCCCTGTTTACCATTTCTGTCTCATTCTTGAGCACCACCAGCTCAGAGCCCTGATCTTCGCAGCTTTTCCTGCCCCGAGTCCAGTTCCCCGACTCCTTGGAGAGCCAGTAGCATATCTCCCCACGGAGCTGCCAGTCCTGGGGGCACAGCTTGCAGCCAGCAGGGGCTGGGGAGGAGGAAGGCCACGAATGAGACACC
>NW_021939312.1:35125-37914 GCF_001715985.3 Manacus vitellinus | reverse complement strand
CGAATGGGCAGAAAATTATTAAATTAATTAAATTAATTCATTAAATTAACTCAAAAAGCCTCTGACTGAGGTTTTTAGGGGGTGAGGCTGAAACGTGACAGGTGATATTTGGTGTTGCTTCCCCAAAAAGCATCTTATGGGAGGGGGGGGTGGCAGAAATGCTGCAGCCATGGGAGGGTCAGAACCAGGCAGGGCAGGAGGAGCTGACACCCCGGTCATTTAGGGTTTTTTTTTCCCCACTTGTCTGACACCCCCTCGTCCCCCTCAGCCCCATTGGTCGGGACACGGCCCCGTTCTGGGGGGGCAGAGCCGCTCCTGGGGGGCACCGGGGGATCCTTTACCCCCTCCTGAAGCTCCAAGCGCCCGAGGGGTCAAGTCCTGGTTTCTGGGGCTGCCCCCACAGTTGCTTTTGGGGTCCCGCGGGGGCTGCGGGGGCACGGGGCCGGACAGGACCGAGGGAATGTCGGCGGGAATGTCCGCGGGAATTCCCGGCTCGTGCGCATCCCCTGCCGGCCGCGGCGCACAAACGCACCCGATTTCCCTCCGAAAAGGGGGAAAAAAACCGGCCCCAAATCCCTTTTGCCCGAGCAGAGGAGCGTTTTGCCCAGCTCGGGAAGAACAAACCACCCAGAAGTGACGTGGGACCCCCCCCCAGCAGCCCCTGTGTGCCATGTCCCCCTCCCCAAAGCCCTCCAGGGTGACTGGGCAGACTGGGAGCACCGGGAAGCAGCCCCAGGTCGGTCCCAGGAGCTCCAAAGCTCCGAAATTTGGGATGGAATCCCAGGGGGAAGGGACAGGGGTGGATTTCACAAGGTTTTATTACAAAACTGAACAAGGTGAAAGAACAGAACAGCAGCACTGGTGGGGATCACTGACCAGTATCCAAGGTGGGATCTCCTGCTTCACTCCTGAAGGGCAGCATCATACTCTTAGATGTATACAGGGTTAGGGTACAACTGTGGACAGTTAGAAAAGCAGGATGAGTTCTGGGATGGTTCTAGAAGGAGAAAGAAACCCAGAGTCTCCAGTTCAGGCAGCCACACATCGGCTTCCACATCATGTCCCCTCCCTGCAGGCTCATCCCCTTCAGCCCAGGCACTGAGGTGACCCTGAGGGGTTGCACTGAGGTATCCGTGGCACCAAACTCTGAGGTGATGCAGATAAATAACTGCAAGGCAGGTGGAGAGCTGAGGTGTGCTGGGAGAAGATGCAAAGCTGTGAGTCTTCAGGATGGAGGAGAAGGTCCCCTTCCCACCCTCTGTCCCAGGCGATCCTGGGGTCTGTTGCAGAGGTAAGGCCGCTGAGCCGAGCAGAGCCCGCTCCTGAAGCGCCGCTGGTCCAGGTACGCACACTCTGAGTCACCCAGGATGGGGACCCTGCAAGGAGGGGCAGAGACAGCGCTGGCACCACAGGGGGGGACAGTCTGTGCCCCCCTGACCCCCCAAACCCCCGGGACTCACGAGGAGTTGTAGCTGCTCGCCCCATCTCTGCAGCCCGAGCCAGTAATCCAGGTTGCCACTGAGGCGGAAGAGGAAGCCCTGGGAGGGAGAGAGGAGCGGGCAGTGAGAGCTGCCCCGGCCCAGGAACCCCCCTCAGCCTCCCCTCTGCCACCCACACACCCCCCAGAGCCCCTCACTCACCATTTCCTTGTCACTGAGCACGACCAGGGAGGCCCCGAGCTCGGAGCACCGATCCCGAGCCTGCTCCCAGGTCCCCTCATCCCTCGAGAGGTAGTAACAGATGCTGTTGTACTCGACCCAGGCCTCGGGACAGGCCAGAAACTCTGGAGCCCCGGGCGTGACTGGAATCTCTCCAAGTCTTCTTACTGAAGGAGGAAAGGGAGAAGGTCAGAGGATTCCCCTCCACATGGAGCCCAGCCCTGTGCCCAGAGCTGCTTCTGAGCTGAGGTAGCTGCTCCTCCTTTACCTGCCAGCACAGCCACGGCCACCACCAAAGCCAGGAGCAGGAGCAGAACCACTGCCAGGGCGAGATGCCCCGGGAGCCTCGTGCCTGGGGCAGGAAAGAGCCGTGAGGACGGGGCTCACATCCCTCACAGGGCTCTTCCAGACCCCTGGAGCAGCCTCACACCTGCCAGCCCTGCTCTGGTGGGTGACACTGTCCCCTCCCTACAGGACACATGGGTGGCCCTGCAATCACCCAGAAGGTGTTTTCTTGTTTGCTGATCAATCCTGGGGACCCAGGGGCTCCTTCACAATCCCGTCCCCGGAGCAGAAGCCACCCTCCACATCTGAACTCATGAGTGCCCTCTCTCTGCTTGTGACAAGCTGCATCTTGAGCCATCAGTGGTGCTGGCAAAGCCTCTTTCAGCCCAGGCTTGGGGGTAGTTTTACCACCACTGTTGAGGCAGAGTGGACACACCATGATGAGAGGACACGGCTGGGCCCTGTGGGACACTCGGGCTCAGGAAGGCAATGCCAGCAAGGTCCTGCCCTGTCCGTTCACAGTGACCTGTGGAGAACAAACGGGAGCTCAGGGTCCGGCTCCTGCAGCCTCAGCCCTGTCCCCGGTTCCCTCATGGGCCCTTCCCAGCCCAGGAACAGCCCCTGCCCCGGCACTTTGGAGCATTTCCATGAAAAGATTCTGTTTATTGGGATATACTGATTATGAGAGGGAGGTGGTTACACCACTATGCAAGTCTGGGCTGTCCTAGCGGCCTCTCACAGAATCATCGACCAGGTTGGAAAAGACCTCCGAGATCACCAAGTCCAACCCTGTATCCAACCCCGCCATGCTTCCCAGACCATGGCACTGATGCCACATCCAGTCGC
>NW_021939312.1:30405-33557 GCF_001715985.3 Manacus vitellinus | reverse complement strand
AGACCGGCAGGAGGGCAGGTGGAACAGTCCTGCTCGGAGGGTCGTGGGTGAGCGAATCTCCCCGGGAATATCCCTGGGATTGTGTGTAGGTGGCTCAGGAAAAGTAGGGAGTGAAAGGCTTGCCCTAATCATTTTAGTGGGGCAGAAGCTTGTGTGCCCTTATGAGGTTGTGAGCTGTGCTGGTGGAGGTATGTGCCCTTCCTAATAACCCCCAGTGCCTCCCAGTATCCTCCAGATCCTCCCAGCGTGCCCTGGTGCCCTCCAAGTGCCCACCAATGCTCCCTAGTGCCTCCCAGCCCAGATCCAGTGTTCCCCAGTGCCCACCAGTCTTTTCCCAGTCCCCCCCGTGCCCTCCAATGCTCCCTGATGCTCCCCAATGCCTCCCAGTACCTGCTGGGGGGCAATGGAGGGAAATGAGGTCCCCTGGGATGTGTTTTCCCTGGGATGGAACACAGGAAGGGAAGGGGCTGTCGGTGCCGACCAGGACATGAGAGACAGCAGTGGGGTCGTACAAACTTTAATGCAAATGGAAAAAAAGGAGGAGAGAAGCACAGCAGCAGCACTGATACAGTAACTCTGCTGGGGCCACAATCAGGACATCCCAGGTTCACATTCATTGATTCAAGTAGCGTTCAGCAATGGAAAAATACTTTACACGAGCATATTCAGGCACTCTAGTGCTTGAATACAGTGCATGTAGTGTAAACTGTTAGAGTATAAATATAAAGTAAATATAAATAGAGAATGAGGAAGACTTCTGGAGAAAGAAACCCCTAGTCCATGAAGGCACACATCCACATCATGTCCCTGCAGGTTCACCTCCTTGAGACCAGCTACTGAGGTGACAATGACAAAAGGCACCAAGGTTCCTGAGGTTGTGCTGAGATGTGTCACAAAGCAAATGTTCATCTGTGGAAGGACATCCCTGGGCTAGTGGAAGAAGGAAAGCTGTGAGTCTTCAGGATGGAGAAGGTCCTTTCTCCCTCACTTCTATTACAGGTGAGGTTGGGGTTTGCTGCAGAGATACGCCCACTCTGTTGAACAGTCCTCACTCCTGAGTTTATGGTCCGCCAGGTACACACACTCTGAATTGCCAAGGACCTCCAGCCTGCAATGAGGAGCAGAGACAGCACTGTTACAGGGCAGGGCTGTTAACAGGACAGGTCATCTCTGCCCATTCCCCCCAGCAGATGAGGAGACAAGGGCTGCCCAGGAGGGACAGTCCCAGCAGCCTCATCCCCCCCATCCCCTGCCCGTCCCCCGGGGACTCACGAGGAGTTGTAGCTGCTGCCATCCACCCACTGAAACCTCTTGCCCCGTCTCCGCAGCCCGAGCCAGTAATCCAGGTTGCCACTGAGGCGGAAGATGTGGTCCTGGGAGGGAGAGAGGAGGTGGTCCTGGGAGGGAGAGAGGAGAGGGCAGTGAGAGCTGCCTTGGGCCAGGAACCCCCCTCAGCCTCCCCTCTGCCACCCACACCCCCCAGAGCCCCTCACTCACCATTTCCTTGTCACTGAACACGGCCAGGGAGGCCCCGAGCTCGGAGCACCGATTCTGAGCCTGCTCCCAGGTCCTCCCATCCCTGAAGAGGTAGTAACAGACGCTGTTGTGCTGATCCCAGTCCTCAGGACAAGCCACACGCTGTGAAAACTTAAGTGCAACTGGAGAGACAAAGGGAGACAAAGAATCTGAGGATTCCCCTCCAAACAGAGCATGGACCCCAGCCCTGTGCAGAGGGGTTGGGTGAGGTGGCTGCTCCTCCCTTACCTGCCAGCATGATCACCACTAAAACCAGGATCACACACAGGAGCACAGTCAGCCCTTGGTAGGATCTGAACCAATTGCCTAGAGCTGGAAAGAGACAGTGGCCGTGAGGACGGGGCTGTCCTGAGCAGGCCCAGCCCTCACATACCCCCACCCAACACCAGAGCAGCCAGAAGTGTTGGCACCACCCACTGACGGGGCGAGAGGCCTCTTCCAGACCCCTGGAGCAGCCTCACACTTGCCAGCCCCGTCCTCATGGGGCGACACTGTCCCCTCCCTACAGGACACAGGTGGCCCTGCACTCACCCTGACATTTCCCGAGGATGGTTTTGTGTATGTTCCTTTTTTCTGTTCCATCCCGGAGACTCAGGGACTCCTCTGCATTCTCACCATTCCAGTTAGAAGAGGCACCTTCCTGACCGGGACAAGCCCCATCTTGAACCTGAGCCATCGCTAGGGGTGAAAAAAAACCTCTTTGAGTGCAGATTTAACACCACTACAGATGTTTGCCTTGTGTTCCTGTGACCAGGAACCTGCGACTCCTGGTGCTGGGAGCGGGTGAGGGTCAGAGTGTCGTCCATGTGCCCCTCCTGGTGCAGGATGGCCTGGGGGGGGCCCGGGAGGGTCAGCGGAGGGACCTCAAATCCTCAGGGACCCCCCAGGCTCCCCCAGATACACACAGACCCACAGGAACCTCCCCAGACTCATAGTGACCCCCCAGAGCCCCCATGCCCCTCCTGGTGCAGGATGGCCTGGGAGGGGCATGGAGGGGTCAGAGGGACCCCCGAGGACCCCTCCAAATCCACAGAGACCCACAGAGACACTCCCAGACCCACAGGGACCCTCCCAGGTAAACAGGGACCCCCCAGAGGCCCCCACAGTCCATGTGCCCCTCCCAGTGCAGGATGGCCTGGAAGGGGGCACGGCAGGGGGTCAGAGGGGGGTCCCCACATCCTCAGGATAATGGGTGGGTCCGTTGGTGTGAGGTCAAGGCAGAGCTGGAGAAGCTCTTCTCACACTCCCCACACTTGCAGGGTCTCTCTCCGGTGTGAATGTGCTGGTGCTTGAGAAGACTGGAGTTCTGCTTGAAGCCCTTCCCGCAGTCAGTGCCTCTCCCCTGTGTGTGTCTGCTCATGCCTGAGGACATCTGAGCTGGTCTGAAACCTCTTCCCACATTCCAAGCACTTGTAGGGCCGTTCCCCACTGCGGATGTGCTGGTGTTGGATCAGGGTGGAGCTGTCACTGAAGCTCTTCCCACACTCCCCACACGTGTAGGGCCGTCCCCCAGAGCATTGTTTCAGACTGTAGAGAATAGGTAGAGAACAGTCCAGAGAGGGACTGTGCCCAGTGGCTCCTGCCTGGACTAATGAGTCACTGCTTGTAAACTGTGC
>NW_021939312.1:28594-29889 GCF_001715985.3 Manacus vitellinus | reverse complement strand
CCGGAGCCCCCTTTTCACCCCCTCCCGCTCCCCGAGCCCCGGCAGCACCGAGCGGCTCCCACCTGCGCCTGGACAACACGCGCTCTCCTTCTCCTTCTCCTTCTTCTCCTTCTCTTTCTCCTTTTCCTTCTTCGCCGCCGCCGATTCCCCGCGTTTGCACACCTGCGTTTCGGTGCCGGGGCATTTCAGGCAGAAGGGGCGGGAGCAACATGACGCGCTGACCAGCTCCGGCCAATGAGAGGAGCGTAGGAAGAAAGCCCGGCGCGCTCCGATCGCCGGGCAGCCGGGCGCGGTTCGTTCTCGTTCTCGCCCGGGGCGCTCTGATCGCTGTGCAGGCGAGCAGGGCGCTGTTCGTTCTCGTTCTCGCCCGGCGCTGTTCGTCGTTCTCCTTCTCTCCCGGCGCGGCACGATCGCTGTGCAGGCGAGCAGGGCGCTGTTCGTTCTCGTTCTCGCCCGGCGCTGTTCGTCGTTCTTCTCTCCCGGCGCGGCACGATCGCTGTGCAGGCGAGCAGGGCGCTGTTCGTTCTCGTTCTCGCCCGGCGCTGTTCGTCGTTCTCCTTCTCTCCCGGCGCGGCACGATCGCCGTCCAGTAACTGCATCCTGCAGTCCTCTACTAAACTTTTCTCCTTCAAGAAGAACACGGGCTGGTTTGATGAAAACAATTAAGAGATCCAGGAATTGTTGAGGGAGAACTGCCCACCGAGCACACCTCGCTCAGCCTTCCTGTCATGTAAGAAAAGCCGCCTTTCGTCTCGCACGCAGCAAGCTCCCACAGCAACTCCGTGACATCCAGAACAAGTGGTGGATCAGTCTAGCGGGAAAAATTCAATTATGTGCAGATACGGGTGATCACAGAGGATTCTATGAGGCCCTGAAAACAGCATACGGACCTACCTACCAGGTCCAAAGCCCTCTACTCGGTGAGAGCCACCGGGGGCCGCCGCTCCAAACACTTCACCCTCGGTGCTCGCCAGAGCCCACTCCCAGCACCGCCGACACCCGCGACGCCGAGGTCCACAGGGTCAAGGCAGAGACGAGGTTGTCCCGGGGGCGGGGACGAGGCAGAGGAGAGATTGTCGCCAAGGAGGGCAGGGACGAGGCAGAGGACGCGAAAATGTTGCCGAGGAGGGCAGGGACGAGACAGAGGAGAGACTGTCGCCGAGGAGGGCAGGGATGAGGCAGAGGAGAGATTGTCGCTGAGGAGGGCAGGGTCAAGGCAAACGCGAAAATGTTGCCGAGGAGGGCAGGGACGAGGCAGAGGAGATATTGTCGCTGAGGAACGCAGGAATACGTGG
>NW_021939312.1:20518-22991 GCF_001715985.3 Manacus vitellinus | reverse complement strand
ACATCAATACATATTAATAATATCAATATTAATAATAATTCTTTATAATAAAATGATAATTTTTATTTCTATACAATATATCTTATTATTAATATCATTATTATTAATGAATTAATATTATTTGTGTTATCAATATTATTAACAATTACTAATGAAATATTTTTATATTATTGATATTGATATAGTATAATTAATATTCATATATTAATACATATTAATAATGTCAATATTATTGTTTATAATTATTAATAATAAAATTAGTAATTATTATTTATACACAATATAATAATATAATAATATAAATAAATGTAATAAATACATTATTAAATTAAACATTATTAAATGGGGGGAGGTTTCCTCCACCCCTCTGGTGGTTTTTTGGGGGATTTCTGTCCCAAATCCCAGGATCCAGATCTCCAAAGTCACACCTGGGATTTAGGGAAGGGACTTGGGGGCTCTGCTGGGGCACCAAAGCCCAGCCTGAGCTTCAGGTTTGGGGGCACAAATCGTATTTTTAACCATTTTGTTAATTTTTCTTCCAGCAGGAGATAAAATCCTGATTTGTGAGCAGAGCAAGAGCTTCCTCCTCTCCTCCCTCCCCCCAGTAAAGCCAACCCTGAGCTGATTAAAAACCCCTTTTTAACCCATTTAGGACCCAAATCCCAGCCCCCAGCCCCCAAAAAACCCCTTTAATCCATTTTTTTAACGGATCTTCCCTCAATTCCAGGGTCACCAGCCGTTCCCAGGGGGAGCTGGGGATGAATTCTGAATCAATCCAGGCTGGGATCAGCGTCCTGGGATTGCATCCAAAGCTTGGGAATGGATTTTTTTGGGAGCAAATAAAGGATTTATTCCCCCCTTTTCGACTCCTGAGCCGTGTGTTTGTTCCAGCACCTCCTGCTCCCAAGGGATGGGAAAAAATGGGAGGGGAAAAAGAGAGAACTGATGAATTTAAAGTGGGATTTCCTTGGGAATTTCCTGGTGGGACAATGAGGGGACAAGGAGGGGACTCATGCAGGTTTTTCCCGTTGCAGCTACCGGAGGAGGACGAAGGGGAAGGACGAGGAGGAGGCTCAGATCGGCCCCAAAAGGATCAGGTACCCAAAAAAAGGGGAAGGGAAGGGGCTGGAGGAGCTCCCGGGGCTCTTCCCAGCCCGTGGGGAGGACGAGGAGCAGCTCCAAGGAAGATTTTAGGGGGGGAAAAAGAGGGAGCAGCTCCAAGGGGAGAAGGAAAAGAGGGAAAAGGGGTGAGGAGGGTGGAGGAGGGAGCCAGAGGAGTGTCCCAAAGGTTTTTCCAGCCCTGCCCTGGGAAGGGTTTTCCTGGTTTTTGGTTTTCCCAGGAAGGCGGCGAAGCGCGAGATCCTCCTCTGCAACTTCGAGGGCTGCGGGAAGATCTTCTCCAACCGCCAGTACCTGAACATGAGACCCTCAAACCTGCCTGAAACCCACCCAAAACCACTCAAATTCCACCCAAAACCACCCAAATCCCGCCCAAAACTACCAAAAATCAGCCAAAACTCGCCCCAAACCCGCCCAAACCCTGCCCAAAACCACTCAAAAACTGCCAAAACCACCCAAACTCCCCCAAAACCCACTGAAAACCACTCAGAACCACTCAAACCCCACCCTGGGCCCCCCTGGGGCTGGGATTTGGGATCTGAGGAGGGTTTTTCCTGCTCCTGCAGCACCACTAGAAGTACCAGCACGTGCACCAGAAAACCTTCACCTGCCCCGAGCCCTCCTGCGGCAAATCCTTCAACTTCAAGAAGCACCTTAAGGAGCACCAGAAGCTGCACAGCGGTGAGGGGGACATTCCAGAGGGATCCCAGGGCATTCCAGGGGGATCCCAGCTCCTTCCAGGGGATCTGATCCCGGTACCTTTTCCCCCCCAGACCAGTGGGATTTCATCTGCGAGTTCTGCGCCCGCTCCTTCCACACCAGCAGCAACCTCCTCATCCACCGGCGCATCCACACCGGGGAGAAGCCGCTCCAGTGAGTCCCAGTCCCATCCCACCATCCCAGTGAGTCCCAATCCCATTCCTGCCCCTCCCAGTGAGTCCCAGTCCCATCCCACCATTCCAGTGAGTCCCAGTCCCATTCCTGCCCATCCCAGTGAGTCCCAGTGCCATCCCACCATCCCAGTGAGACCCAGTGCCATCCCACCATCCCAGTGAGTCCCAGTCCCATCCCACCATCCCAGTGAGTCCCAGTCCCATCCCACCATCCCAGTGAGTCCCAGTCCCATCCCACTATCCCAGTAAGTCCCAGTCCTTGCTGCTCCCTGTGTTTCCTGAGCCCCATCCCTCTCTATCCCTGTTTCCTGAGCCCCATCCTGTTTCCTGAGCCCCATCCCTGTCTATCCCTATTTCCTGAGCCCCATCCCTGTCAATCCCTGTTCCCTGAGCCCCATCCCTGTTTTCTGAGCCCCAGCCCAGCCCATCCCTGTTTCCTGAGCCCCATCCCAGCCCATCCC
>NW_021939312.1:16822-18034 GCF_001715985.3 Manacus vitellinus | reverse complement strand
AGGAGGAGGAGGAAGGGGAGGAAGCGGAGAAGGTGGAGGATGAGGAGAGGAGGAGGAAGGGGAGGAGAAGGAGGAGAAGGTTGAGGATGAGGAGGAGGAGAAGGGGAGGAGAGGAGGAGGAAGAGAGAAGGAGGAGGAGGAGAAGGTGGAGAGGGAGGAGAAGGGAGGGAGGAAAAGGTGGAGGATGAGGAGGAAGAAGGCAAGGAGAAGGAGGAGGAGGAGAGGAGGAGGAGGAGGAAGGGGAGAAGATGGAGAGGGAGAAGGTGAAGAAGGGGAGGAGGAGGAGGAGGAAGAGGAGAAGGTGAAGAAGGGAAGAAGGAGGAGGAGAGGAGGAGAGGAGCAGGAGAGGAGGAAGAAGGGAAGAAGGTGAAGAAGGGGAGGAGGAGGAGGTGGAGGGTGAGGAGGAAGAGGAGAAGGTGAAGAAGGGAAGGAGGAGGAGGTGGAGGAGGAGAAGGGGAGGAGGAGAAGGAGGAGAGGAGGAGGAAGGGAAGGAGGAGAAGGGAAGGAGGAGGAAGTGGAGGATGAGGAGAGGAGGAGAAGGGAAGAAGGAGGAGGAGGAGGAGGAGAAGGGGAGTGGCGGTGGCAGCTCGGGCAGACGGGCAGACCCCCTCAGTTGCAGAGGGACAGCGAGGAGCCGACGTAGAAGAGCCAGAAGAAGGGGAAGATCCTCTCGGAGAAGGCGGCGGTGAAGGTGAAGATGGGCGCCATGGTGTCGGCGTTGTAGAAGGCCACCCAGCCGCCCTCGTAGTCCAGGTAGACCCCCACCTTGCGCGGCCGCTCGCACAGCGACAGCGGCGTCTCGGGCGAGGTGAACGCCTGGTACTGATCCCAATTCTTGCCCTTCCAGTTGAGCCCCACCGCCCAGATCCCCTCCTCGGGGGCGAAGTCGACCTTCTCCTTGCGCCGCACGGACTCGCGGGCGGCCCCCAGCACCCAGCTCTCGCCGTCGCCCACCTCCACCTCCCAGTAGTGGCGGCCCGAGGAGAAGCCCTCGCGGGCCAGGACGCAGAAGGCGTAGTCGAAGCGCTTGGGGTGCGCCGGCAGCTCCTGCGGGGCCCCGCGCAGGCGGACGCTGCGCTGGTCCTCCGACAGCACCAGGTAGGGGTTGGCCGTGTCGGGGTCCAGGGAGAGATCAGCTGAAAAAGGGAGGGTAGAAAAGGGGTGATTCAGTGGTTGTATCCCAAATGGAATGGGGAGGATGCAGGGGGGTCA
>NW_021939312.1:10555-12111 GCF_001715985.3 Manacus vitellinus | reverse complement strand
GGGAGATCCCTCCTTTCCCAGGGAAACCCCCCTGGGATGATCCAACCCTTGGAGCTCTCCCGGGGGTGAAGGACGATCCCGATCCCAGCCCGGCCCTGGCTCTGTTGGAATTCCAGGTGGGATTTTTTCCCCTGGAATTCCCCCTTTTTTTTTTTCCCCCCCCAGGCTCACCCTTGAATTCCAGCAGCACCTCCTTGAGCACTGCACTCTTCTGGGAGAAGCTCTTGAGCTTCTTTTCCAGCTCGGAGAACCCGGGCTCGGGTTTCAGGAACATCCAGCTCTCCAGGCTGAGGAGACAACGGGATTCAGGGAACAAAAACCCCCCAAATCCCAGGAATTTTCCCTGGGAATGTCCCTCCCAGCTCACCCAGCAAAGGGCTGGGCCCCACTCACCTGCTGCCAGCCGGGACAACGCCCTGGAAAAGGGGGAAAGAAAAGAGGGAATTCCGTCAGGATCGGCCCCGCTCCGGCCTCGGAGATCCCAAATTCCTCCCCAGAACCAGCCACGAGCCCATGGGTTTGTCTGTCCCCAGCAATGGGGTTATTTTTGTCCCTAACAAAGGGAATTTTTTTTTCCCTCCCCCTCCCACAAATATGGGAATTTTTTGTCCCCCATGAACGGAATTTTTTTGCCCCCCACAAACGGAATTTTTTTGCCCCATAAATGGAATTTTTTTCCCCATAAATGGAATTTTTTTCATCTCCTAAATGGGAGTTTTGGGGGTTTTTTTTGGCCCTTATAAATGGCAATTCTGTCCCCCAAAAATGGCGGGTTTTCCTCCCTTTTTGATCCCATTCACAGGATTTTCTGTCCCTGCAAGTGGGAATTTTCTTTGTCCTCATCAATGGGAATTCTGGCCTAAATGGGAATTCTGTCCCACAAAGTGGCACTTTCTGCCCATGTCCATGAAACCTTTTAGGCCCCATAAATGGGAATTTTTTTATTTGCCCCCAATAAGTGGGAATTTTTAATCTGCCCCCTATAAATGGGAATTTTTTATTTGCCCCCGATAAATGGAAATTTTTAATCTGCCCCCCATAAATGGGATTCTGCCTCCATAAATGGGAATTTTTTTGCCATGGGGACACATCCCAGAGCTCTCACCTCCCCAGGGCTGTTCCCTGTTCCAAGGGGACACATTCCAGGGGTGTTCCCTATCCCTGCTCCATGGGGACACATCCCAAGGCTCTCACCTCCCCAGGGATGCTCCCTGTCCCTGTCCCTGCTCCATGGGGGAGCTCTCACCTCCCCAGGGCTGTTCCCTGTCCCACAGGAACCCATCCCAGGGCTCTCACCTCCCCAGGGGTGCCCCCTGTCCCTATCCCTGTCCCTGTCCCACAGGAACACATCCCAAAGCTCTCACCTCCCCAGGGCTGTTCCCTGTCCCACAGGAACCCATCCCAAAGCCCTCACCTCCCCAGGGGTGCCCCCTGCCCCTATCCCTGTCCCTGTCCCACAGGAACCCATCCCAGGGCTGTTCCCTGTCCCTGTCCCACAGGAACCCATCCCAGGGCTGTTCCCTGTCCCTGTCCCACAGGAACCCATCCCAGGGCTG
>NW_021939312.1:6162-8834 GCF_001715985.3 Manacus vitellinus | reverse complement strand
TGAGGTAAGAGGGAGGAAGCCAGGCCTTCTTTCCCCCCCCTGCAGCTGTGGGACGCTTGGGACAGTGCATAACTGAACCGAGCTGCCTGTGGCCAAGGCTAGAGGGCTTTTCCCCCCCACTGCATTTAGGTTGGGGGGGTGGATTTTGAGGCTCAGCATTAAAGCAGAGCCAAGTGGACAGGCTGATAAATCAGCTTGGGGCTCGGGAAAGGAATCCCAAGTGAAATTGGAGACAGACCCCAGAGAGAGAGAGAGGGGGGCCCAGAGGATGTCTCTGCCGTGAACTAAAATGCAAGACAAGTGAAAACTCGAGGAGAAATCAACATTCCAGGACGTGGACGCTTGATAAGCTAAACTACACTGCAGCAACCTACAAACCCAGGTATGAAGCAGAGAGAGAGAAATCACAGAGCAGAAGAGCAAGGACTCAAAGCTATCTTCTTGGACTTCATGAGGAGGAGAGACTGCAACAAACAACTAGAACTTGGTGAGGGGGGAGTGTTCAGGAGCCCAGAACACTCCACGGCAGACTGTGTTACGTATCAGCCTTGAAAAGCTGCTTCTGGGCTAAAGTAGTTAAAAGGAGGGGCTTGAAAGGACTGACTGATAGAAATGTAATATATATATAGTTGCCTTTAGTTTGTACAGTATATTTATTTGTGTAAATAAATGTATATACTTCCCCTTCCCCTATAGAAGCCTCTGACCTGAAAGTTTCTTTCCGGTGTTGAGATAAATTGTGGGAAGCGGTGGGGGGAAACCTGGAAATTGGACTTTGGATTTCTAATGTGACTCAAACTGCCACAGCCAAGCACAGCACCAACACTGGGACATTCCTTCCTTAGCTGAGGGCAAGAGCCTGGGAGGGGACCCAAGCAGGCCAGCTGAGCCCAACTGACCACAGGGACATTGCAGACCATGGGAGGTCAGCTCAGCTATAAAAGCTGAGGCACGGAGCAGGAGGGGGGCATTCACTGTCCGATGGCTGCCTGCTGAGGAACCCTCACGGGTACCCAGCCAGCAGAAAATGTCAACACTGCTGAATGGGACAAGGGATCCGAGATCCTGCTGAAAGCCCAAAATTCAGACAATCCTCTGCCACCTCCCAGCTCTGGTGTGACCCTTCCAAAGCCCAAAGGGGCTCCAGGAGAGCAGGAGAGGGACTTGGGACAAGGGATGGAGTGCCAGGACACAGGGAATGGCTTCTCACTGCCAGAGGGCAGAGAGAGATGGGAGATGGGAAGGAATTCCTGGCTGGGAGGGAGGGGAGGGACTGGGCTGGAATTCCCAGAGAAGCTGTGGCTGCCCCTGGATCCCTGGGAGTGTCCAAGGCCAGGTTGGAGCAACCTGGGATAGTGGGAGGTGTCCTTTCCCACGGTGGGGGGTGGCACTGGGTTATTTGGAAGGTCCCTTCCCACCCAAACCATCCCATGATCTCGGGACATCCCCATCCTCTCGGGAAGCCCCAACCCGGCAAAGTGTCATTTCCCAGCTCAGGCACCTCAGAGCTCAGTTCTCTTCTGGGTGCTGGAAGATCCACATTTTCCCTGTGATCAGAGTCACACAATCATAGAATCAAAGAATCACAAAATCATAGAATGATACAATGAGTCACAGAATCAAACAATCACACAATCACACAATCACAGTCACACAATCACAGAATGAAAGAATAACAGAATCGTAGAATGACACGATCACAGAGTCACAGAGCCACAGAATTACACAATCACACAATCTCAGTCACACAATCACACAATACAGAGTCACACAATCACAGAATCACGTAATCACACAATGACAAAATCACACAGTGACAGAGTCACAGAATCACACAGAGAGTCACAGACTCACACAATTACAAAGTCATGGAATGACACAATCACACAGTCAAACAATCACATAAACACAGAGTCACACAATCACAGAATCACACAATCACAGAGTCACAGAATCACACAATCACAGTCACAGACTCACACAATTACACAGTCATGGAATGACACAATCACACAGTCAAACAATCACAGAATCACAGAGTCACACAATCACAGAATGTCACAATGAAACAATCACAGAGTCAGAGTCACAGAATCACACAATCACAGAATCACAGTCACACAATCACACAATCACTTGATTCCATGGAGTTCTGAGGAGTCACAGTGGCCCTTTGGTTCCATGAGGCTCCACATGTCACAATGGCCCCTTGTCCGTGAGATTCCACAGTGTCCCCACATTCCTTTGGTTCCATGGGGTCCTGCACTGTCCCAGTGCCACTTGATTGCACAGGTCACACAGAATCCCAATGGGCCCTTGAGTTCAGGAGGTTCCACTGTGTCCCAGGGTCCCTTGGATTCCAGGAGGCCTGGTGCTGTCACAGTGGCCCCTTGACTCAAGGACATTGCCCTGAGTCACAATGGCCCATTCCAGAGGTTCTGCAGTTTCCCAGGGTTTCTTTGTTTCCATGAGACCCTGCAGTGTCACAGTGCCCCCTTGGTTCCACGAGGTTCCAAAATGATTCAGCATTCAGCATTCCTGAGGCCCTGTATTGTCACAATGGCCCTTCTTATCCCAAGAGCTTCCCAAATGTCTCAGAGTTCCTTCTGTTCCATGAGGCCCCAGATGCCACAGTGGCCCCATGGCTCCAGGAGATTCCACAGTGTCCCTGT
>NW_021939312.1:0-3780 GCF_001715985.3 Manacus vitellinus | reverse complement strand
AGAGGCCCCACAAATGCGGGGAGTGTGGGAAGAGCTTCATCCGGAGCGCTGCCTTGACCAGGCACCAACAGACCCACTGGTAAGGGAAGCCCCGAGTGCTCCGACTGCGGGAAGAGCTTGTCATAGTTTGAAATTGGTCCCCCTGAGAGGCTGGGGGGGCTCAGAGGTGATTGGGTGCCAGGGCAGTTGTCCCTGGAGAGCTGATCACCGTCTTCGTTGTTTGCTTCTGCTCAAAATCACATATCACAGCCCCGGAAGCTGTTGGCAGTTCTGGGTTGTTTTGCTGTTGGTGTCTGCTGCATGTAGGTGGACAAGGCCAGGGGGTGGCTGGGCTCCCTCTTTCCCCCTCCAGTGGGGAGAGGGGAGCCCTGCGGCCCCCCTAACTCTGCTTAGGCCAGAGTTAAGAGGCAGCATTTGGAGTGTGTGCTGTGAAGGAAGAGATTCACAGCACCTGAGGTAAGAGAGGCAAGCTCTGCAGCCAAGCCCTCTCTTCCCCCTCCTTTTCTGTAGTGAACCTGTAGAGGGGGGTTTTTCTTTCCCTCCACTGTAAGTGGAGGAGAGGCTCAGCATTGAAGCTGAGCCAAGTGGACGGGCCGGAGGAGGAGGCTCAGCGCTCGGGAGAAGAATCCCAGGCAAAATTGGAGACGAGCCAAGAGTTCGGCCTGCCAAAGCTGACCAGGGGCAGCTGAGAACTGATGTGGAGGAATGAAGATTCCAGGACGCGTACGCTTGATAAACTACACTGCAGCAGCCCACAAACCGAGGTATTGAGACCGAGAGGGAGAGATCACACAGCAGCAGAAGAGCAAGGACTCAAAGCTATCTTTCTGGACTTCGTGAGGAGAGAAACTGCAACAACAGCTGAAGGTTGGTGGGGGCCCAGAACACTCCCACAAGAGAGACGGTGCTACCCAGCAGCCTGAAAAGGCCTTTCCTGGACTAAGGTAAAGGGCTAAAAGGACTGACAGAAACGTAATAATATACATATATATATAGTTACCTTTAGTTTGTACAGTATATTTATTTGTGTAAATCAATGTATATACTTCCCCCTTCCCCTACAGAAGCCTCTGGTTTGAAAGTTTCTCTCTGGTGTTAGGATAATTGTGGGAAGGGGTGGGGGAAGCCTGAAAATTGGATTTTGGATTTCTAATGTGGCTCAAACTGCCACACCTCCCAAATCCCCCCAAAATCAGGGCAGGGTTTGGGGAGTCCAGGCTGGGCCCGAGGCCACGGGGAGGGGCTGCGGCTGCCGGTGGTTCAGGAGCTCTGTGGGGAGAGAAAAGGGGGTGACAGTGGGGTGGGGGGACAGGGGGGACACTGGGATACACTGAGACCTGGACTGGAGCCAGCGGGACCAGAAATGGGGCAACAGAGATCATACTGGGAGCAACTGGGAGCATGTTGGGGGCAACTGGGATATACTGGGAGTGTCTGGGAGTGAGCGGAACCATAGTAGGAGTGAATGGGAGCAACTGGAACTACATAGGGGAGAACTGGGAGCAACTGGGATCATGCTGGAAGCAAGTGGGAGTAACTGGGAGTGACAGGGTGCATGCTGAATGCAACTGGCATAGACTGGGAGTGACTGGGATTGTATTGATGGGAACTGGAAGCATCCTGAGGCAAGTGGAAGTAACTGGGTATGACTACAAGCATGCTGAGGGCAACTGGGATATACTGGGAGAGTCTGCAACCATCCTGGTGGTGACTGGGACCACACTGGGAGTGTCTTGGACCCTGCTGGGGGGAATTGGGATCAACTGGGAGTGACTGGATGTACAAGTGGGCAACTGGGATTGGCTTGGACCGTGCTGGGGGAAGACTGGGATCATACTTGGATTGACTGGATCTGTGCTGGAGGCAACTGGGAGCAACTGGGACCATGCTGGGGTAACTGTGATTGTACTGAGATCATACAGGGATCACAATGGGATCATACTGGGAGCGACTGGGTCTCTGCTAGGGGCAACTGGGAGCAGCTGGGATCACACTGGGAGGAACTGGGATCAAGTGGGACCACGCTGGGGACAAGTGGGATCACACTGGGATCACAGTGGGAGCAGCTTGGCCCCAGCTTGGGCACCTGGGCCCACAGTGAGNTCACACAATCACAGAATCAAAGAATAAGAGATTCACAGAATGACACAATCACACAGTCACAGAATCAAACAATCACACAATCACAGAGTGACACAATCACACAATAACAGTCACAATCACACAATCAAACAATCACAGAATCATAGAATGACACAATCACAGAGTCACAGAATCAATCACACAATCACAGAGTCTCGGAATCACACAATCATATAAACACAGTCACACAATCACACAATCACACAGTCACAGAGTCAGAGTCACACAATCACACAATCAAACAATCACACAATCACAGTCACAATCACACAATAACAGAGTCACACAATCACGGAATCTCACAGTCACAGAATCACAGAATCTCACAATGAAACAATCACAGACTCAGGGTCGTACAATCACACAATCACAGAACCTCAGTCACACAATCACACAATCAAACAATCACATAATCACAGAGTGACACAACAACACAATCACAGAATCACACAATCAAACAATCACACAAACAGTCAGAGTCACACAATCACACTATCACAGAATCACACAATCATGGATTCACACAATCACACAGTCACAGAATCACACAATCACACAATCACAGAGTCATGGAATCTCACAATCACACAGTCACATGATCAAGCAATCACACAATCACACAGTCACACAGTCACACAGTCACACAGTCACACAATCACACAGTCACACAATCAAACAATCACACAGAGTCATGGAATCTCACAGTCACACAATCACACTGTCACACAATCACAGTCACACAATCACACAAACAATCACACAATCACAGAGTTACACAATCACACAGTCACACAATCACACAATCACACAATCACAGAATCACAGTCACACAATCACACAATCACTTGATTCCATGGAGTTCTGAGGAGTCACAGTGGCCCTTTGGTTCCATGAGGCTCCACATGTCACAATGGCCCCTTGTCCGTGAGATTCCACAGTGTCCCCACATTCCTTTGGTTCCATGGGGTCCTGCACTGTCCCAGTGCCACTTGATTGCACAGGTTACACAGAATCCCAATGGGCCCTTGAGTTCAGGAGGTTCCACTGTGTCCCAGGGTCCCTTGGATTCCAGGAGGCCCGGTGCTGTCACAGTGGCCCCTTGACTCAAGGACATTGCCCTGAGTCACAATGGCCCATTAAATTCCAGAGGTTCTGCAGTTTCCCAGGGTTTCTTTGTTTCCATGAGACCCTGCAGTGTCACAGTGTCCCCTTGGTTCCACGAGGTTCCAAAATGATTCAGCATTCAGCATTCCTGAGGCCCTGTATTGTCACAATGGCCCTTCTTATCCCAAGAGCTTCCCAAATGTCTCAGAGTTCCTTCTGTTCCATGAGGCCCCAGATGCCACAGTGGCCCCATGGCTCCAGGAGATTCCACAGTGTCCCTGTGTTCCTTTGGATCTGTAAGTCCTTGTAGTGACACAATGGCCCCTTGGCTCTAGGAGGTTCCAGAGCATCAGGATGGCCCCTTGTTTCCATGTGGTTCTCCAGTGTCACAATGGTCCCTGGATTTCCTGAGGCTCCACTGAGTCCCAGGTTCCTTTGGTCCCCGTGTCCCAGTGGCCCTTTGATTCCAGGAGGTTGCCAAGTGTCTGCAGATCCCTCCAGCTCCAGAATGCCCGGCAGTGTCAGAGTGGTCCC
>NW_021939311.1:0-1434 GCF_001715985.3 Manacus vitellinus | reverse complement strand
AGGGGGGCTGGAGGCGGCCCAGGAAAGGCCCCCCCGCTCCCCCCGGGGCAGCTCCACAGCCCCCCTGCCCTCTCTGCCACGGGGGCCCCGCTGCTCCCCCGGCTGGCACAGAGCCCCCTGCCCATGGCTGGCAAATCAGGGCCAGGGCTCGGCCTCGCTGCAGCCCCCCCCACAGGAGCAACTCAGGGCTCAGCCCAACATTTCCCTGCTTGGCCACTGCAGAGACCCTCAGTTCACCTCAACACATTCCTTCTCTTCCCGGCAGATTGCCTGAACTTTCACACCCCCAGTTTTCTGTGTCTCTCACCACTCATCACCTCAGGTTACCTCAATGTGTTCATTCCCTGCCCTGGAGAGAATCAACCTCCTTTCTAACCCCAAAACTTTCCCCTTCCAGCCCACTCCTGATTACCTCTTTTTGAAGACGAAAGAGTCACTCTCTCTCCGAGTTTACCTACTTTTTAAATCCCAGAGTCTTCCCTACTGCACACTCCTGATTACCTCTTTTGGACCTCCAAATATTCATTCTCTGCCCTGCAAATTTGCTCAAGTTTCACCCTCAGAAATTCCTCTGCCTCTCCCCTACTGACTGCCTCACTTTGTTCCAAAATATTCCTTCTCACTGCTGCACATTGCCACAGATTTGACCCCCACAATTTTCTCTACCTCTCCACAGCTGATCACCTCATGTATACCTAAATATGTTCCTGCTCTACCCTACAGACCACCTCAAGTTTACTCTCAAAACTTTCCCCACTTGCTCACCGCTGACTACCTCCTTTTGACCTCCAAATATTCATTCTCCACCCTGGAGAGGTTCTCAAGTGTTACCTGTCCACTGATGACGGCCTTAGTTTATCCCAAAATGTTCATTCTCTCTGTGCCAGACACTGCCACACATTTTACCCCCAGAATCCTCTCTGGGCCTGCTGGAGTGTCCACTCCTGGTTGCCTCCTCTGCACCTCTCAGGATTCATTCTGGACCCTGGAGATGACCTCAAAGATTTCTGCCCTAAATGTCCCCACCTGGCCACCACTGATTCCCTCAGTTGACCTCATGATGTCCTTTCTGACCCCTGGAGATCATGGCCAGGCTTCCCGAACGAAGATTTGGGAAGGGCTCTACCCACCTTTGTCACAAGCGTGCTGGTGGCTAAAAAGGCCAATATTAGACAGGCACGACCGGTTGCAAAAGGCACAGCAGAGAGACTCCTTAGGTGGTAAATTCTGCAAGACACGGTTCTTTCTGCGGTGTCTTTTCTCCTCAGGGGTGATCCTGCTGCGTTCTCAAAGGCATCAGCAGCGTCAGAGATGCTGTGTCTCCAGACCTCCCGACTGGAGGCCAGAGCAGACCAGTTATGATGATCAATATGGCCAAGGCTGAGATGTTGTTTCAGGGAGACCTTGTGTCTTCTCTTCGGGGCTCCTCTCTTG
>NW_021939310.1:0-1443 GCF_001715985.3 Manacus vitellinus | reverse complement strand
TGACCAGCTGAAGTGCTGATGACCCACGGGGACAGAAGTGACCAGCTGAAGTGCTGATGACCCACGGGGACAGAAGTGACCAGCTGAAGTGCTGAGGAATGACCCACAGGCCTGGCACAGCTCGGCCCCAGGAACAAAAGAAACCTGCCCCCAGCCCGAAGGAACACTCCTGAGACCAGCAGGTGCCCCTCCAAAATCACACCCCGTTAGAATTCAGGGCTTTCAAACCACTCCAGGGGGAAGGTTTCCTCTCCTGCACCTCTTAAGGTGTTACCTCGGAACGCCCTCACCCTCCAAACCAACAGCAACTGGGACAAAGCCACCTAAACCTCCACGCCAACAATCCCAGCCCGCGGGCAGCCAAGCGAAGGAACAAAGTGTTCTCCTCAGGGTGGGAAACACAGGGGCTAATTGCTTCCTCCAAGGAACTAAGCGGGGCAGACGCGGGCACAGGAGGTGGGAAGATGGAAGAACACTGGCTGGGCCCACTGGATTCGAGAGATTCAGAGCTGGGGAGGCACAGCCCTGGCACCCCCGGGCCCCTGCCTGCTGTGCACACCGGGATCATCACGGCTGTCAAGGAGCTGTAGCTCCTCTTCCACCCTCAGGCATAAATGACAGGCTGTCAAAGGCTCAGCTTGCTGCTGCTGCTGCTGAAGGGCTTCCAACCCATTGTGTGCTGCCTTTCATGCCTTGTCATGAGAGCACAAAAGTTAAGCTGAAGGCGCGTTAAGAACTGAGGATGAGATTTATCTCACTGTGCCTTTAGGACGGCTGTGACTGGGAACAATGCCTCTCCAGGGCTTCACTGCCTCACACAGCACTCAGATTTCTCCTGATGGACAGCCTGCGGGTTCTGGGTTCAGGTGTTGCTCCACTCTGAACATTCCGGGCCATCTGTGGCCACCCTTGTAGGTGGAGGCCTGCGGAACACCCGCGAAAAGAGCAGCCCAAACAGACGGGTTTTTTCAGGGTGTGACCACCCAGCACGATGAACACCCCGCAGAGCTACACAGGGAACAAACCCAGGGCCTCCCCTGGAGCCTGCAACAAGCAGCTCATCAGCCAGAAGGTCAGGCACTTCCCAAACGCCCGGGCACCTCCGGGCACAGATTCCCAGAGATTCCCACATTCCCGGATTCCCACAGAATCTGGCGACAGGAATGCACTGCCAGGCACTCCGTGTCTCCCCCCGAGACCAAGGCCTGTGTTGTGAGCTGCTGGTTCAGGAGCTTCTCCGAGGATGTGGTCAAAGGTGCCCCTCGAGGACGTGGGGCGAGCTGGGGTTGGGTGAAATGAGGCCGCTGGGAAGGAGAGGAGGCTGGAAAAGGTCCTGAGCCGAAGGCCTTGAGAGAAGCAAACACTGCTTCCTCCAGAGATCGAGAAGCTGCCACGCAAGAGGAATGACAAAGTGGTCTCAGCAGAAGCCACAACAGCCCACGA
>NW_021939309.1:0-1386 GCF_001715985.3 Manacus vitellinus | reverse complement strand
TGTCCCTGTCACCCCAAAGTGCCCCCAACACCCCCAGGGTGTCCCTGTCACCCCCGGGTGTCCCCAATGTCCCCAGGGGGTGCCCTGGGTGTCCCCAACACCCCCGGGGTGTCCCTGTCACCCCCTGATGTCCCCTGGTGTCCCCCCCCAGGGCTGCACCGGGGGCTGTGCCTGCGGATCAACCACTTCCCCGAGGACCTGGAGTACGACCACGACAGCGCCGAGTACCTGCTGCGTGAGTTACCATGGCAACCGCGCCCCTGCGTCACCATGGCAACCGCCAGAGCATCCCTGACACCCCCCGGGTCACCATGGCAACCGCCAGAGCATCCCCGGCATCCCCCTGGGTCACCATGGCAACCTATTGGTGGCTGTGTTACCATGGCAACCGTCAGAGCATCCCTGGCACCCCCCTGGGTCACCATGGCAACCTATTGGTGATTGTGTTACCATGGCAACCACCAGAGCATCCCTGTCACCCCCCTGGGTCACCATGGCAACCGTCAGAGCATCCCCACCACCCCCCTGGCAACCGCCATGGCAACCTATTGGTGGCTGTGTCACCATGGCAACCGCCAGAGCATCCCTGGCAACTGCCATGTGTCACCATGGCAACCATCAGAGCATCCCTGTCACCCCCCTGGGTCACCATGGCAACCATCAGAGCATCCCCAACATCCCCCTGGGTCACCATGGCAACCTATTGGTGATTGTGTCACCATGGCAACAGCCAGAGCATCCCTGGCAACCACCATGTGTCACCATGGCAACCGTCAGAGCATCCCCAACATCCCCCTGGGTCACCATGGCAACCTATTGGTGATTGTGTCACCATGGCAACCGCCAAAGCATCCCCAATATCCCCTTGGCAACTACCCTGTGTTACCATGGCAACAGATCCCCCTCCATTGCTCCTCCCTGATTGGTCGCCACCCCCAGCCTGCTCCCTGATTGGTCACCGCTTCCAGAGCTGCTCCCTGATTGGCCAGGGCACCAGATCCCCCTCCATTGCTGCTCCTTGATTGGTCAGCACCCCTGAGCTGCTCCCTGATTGGTCACCACCACCAGAACCGCTCCCTGATTGGTCAGGGCACCAGATCCCCCTCCATTGCTGCTCCCTGATTGGTCACCACCCTCAGTCTGCTCCCTGATTGGTCAGGGCCACCAGACCTCCATTACTGCTCCCTGATTGGTCGTCACCCGCAGGCTACTCCCTGATTGGTTGGGCCTAACAGATCCCACTCCATTTCCTCTCCCTGATTGGTCACCACCCCCAGTCTACTCCCTGATTGGCCAGGCCACCAGATCCCCCTCCATTTCCTCTCCCTGATTGGTCACCACCCCCAGTCTACTCCCTGATTGGCTACCGCTTCCAGGGCTGCTCCC
>NW_021939308.1:0-1497 GCF_001715985.3 Manacus vitellinus | reverse complement strand
CTGCAGGGAGGAGTCAGAGGATGGACCAGGCTCTGCTCAGGGGTGCCCAGCAATGGGGCAAGAGGAACGGCTAGGAGCTGATGCATTAAATTCAAGTATACTGCTGTGGTTGTGTATATACCAAAGAATTCCTCACCCTGCTGATGTCTGAACGTTGCAAAAGAAAGTACTTAAAATTGGTTTGGTTTTATTTCATGCCCAAACCAAGCAAATACATGAAATGAACAATAGAAATAGGGAAAAGTAATTAAATGTAAAGACTGCTCCTCTTTTAATAATCCGAGGTACGTAAGGAAAGTTGTGAACACATCCACAGTTTGTATGAAATGGCATAGCTCGGTTGTTTTCCTTTTAACTGTGATGATTTACCTAAATGTCAGATTTGACCTCTAGTCTTCAAATAAATATATTTTTTTAATGTGAGCAGAATTTTTCTTTAACGAAAGTGAAGAGTTTATGTATCTTAAAAGTATATTTCTGAAATTCAAATTCCATTTATGTAGGTTTCAGGCATGTGGTGAACAACCCTGTTTGCTAACACCTAGTTTAAAGTTAAGCACCTCATAAGTCATTGATATGAATCCTTGAATATGTAAACAGGTTACGTAGTGCTGGAGTGCAATGTTTAATGAACTAATGAAACATCAAGCAGAATTGTGTCATTTAAATTAACCTGCTAAACTTCAGAGGCTGTGCACACAGAATGCATTGCTTATGATTGTGTTGTTTATTTTTCTTTCTATTCAGACTTTTAACTCAACCAATGTGACTAAATTGTGCCCGGGTGCTCAGTGTACTTTTGCTTTTTATGGAGGAGAAAGCCTGTACCATAAGTACATCTTCATCTTCCAGTTAGCCAATGCCTTTGTCTTTCTCTGGCTGGTGAATTTTGCAATTGCACTAGGTCAGTGTACTCTCGCTGGTGCCTTTGCCTCCTACTACTGGGCCTATCGAAAACCAGCTGATATTCCACTGTGGCCGCTCTTCTCTTCATTTGGACGAGCAATACGGTAAGAATGGAGCTGGATGTGAGCCTGGTCATGTATCCAACAAGTGCTGTTTGTACATCAATGGAAGCTAGTTTTAGAATATCAGATGAAAATGATTAGTCAGCATTGTGGTTTAATCTCTGTAGCAGCCAAGCCCCTGCAGCCACTTGCTCACTCCTCCACTGTGGGATGGGGGAGAGAATCCAAAGGGCGAAGGTGTGAAAACACATGGACTGAGATAAAGACAGTTTAATAGGTAAAGGAAGGCCACGTGCACAAGCAAAGCAAAACAAGGAATTCATTCCCCATTTCCCATGGGCAGGCAGGCATTCAGCCATCCCCAGGACAGCAGGGCTTCATCATACATAGCAGTGACTTGGGAAGACAAACTCTGTAACTCCAAACATCTCCCTCTCTTTCCTCCTTCTGCCAGCTATTACTGCTGAGCATGACACTGTCTGGTGTGAGATACCCCTGGGGTCAGCTGGGGTCAGCCATCCTGGCCATG
>NW_021939307.1:0-1469 GCF_001715985.3 Manacus vitellinus | reverse complement strand
AAGTGATGACTTTTCCAGGAGAAGCGATGCTGGGAAGGGGAAGGATTCATTTTTCCCTGTCCTGCTGCAGCTTTTCACCCCAATCTCACAGACTCAGCACAGATTTTCTCTTCTCTTTGTCCTTTTTGATGCTGAAATAGGACAAGTTTTAAGTTTTTTAAATAATCAGAGTCCTCCAAGTGCTCTGTGGAGCTGGAGGAGAGGCAGGAACGTCACTGGAAACCTTGGAGGGCTGAGATTAATGTAGCAAAGGCTCAGCTCTGGCCATGAGTGTTATCGAGCTTTGAGGAACAGCAGCAAAGAAATAAATACAAAGAAACACTGAAATCAGTAAAAAAACCTCCCAAAGGAATTGCTGATTAGAGCCCAGTCCAGAACAGACCTTAATGCCTGGGAATATGTTGGGTTTTGGAAGTATTTTGGTGCCACCAGAAGAGATTCCACCTTTTTGAATCTGCCCATGTGGGAAACTAAGTGGGAAATCAGTGAAGTTTGAAGAGAAGGAAGGTTTAAAGTGCTTTTTGGGAGCTGCTGGAAAGGAAATTAGGATAAGGGAGTCAATAACAAAATGACTGGTTAATAAAATCATGGAATTACGGAATGGTTTGGATTGGAAAGGTTCTTTTCCCAAAAAAAACCCCAAGTGACAGGATCAGAGGAAACGGCCTCAAGTTGCACCAGGGGAGGTTGAGGTTGGAAAATTCCTTTGTGGAAAGGGATGTCCCACCCTGGCACAGCTGCCCAGGGCAGTGGAGGAGTCCCCATCCCTGGAATTCCCTGTGGATGTGGCAGCTGAGGACATGGATAGGGATGAACATGGTGATGTTGTTTTGCTGATTGGACTCCATGATCGCAGAGGTTTTTTCCAGCCTTAACAATTCCATGATGTTCCAAGCATTCCCTGTGCTCAGGGAAGTGATTCCACCCTTTTTCGGGCACACCACGATGAAGATGCCAACAGAATTCCAAGGATTTCCCACGGAGGGTGGACACTGAGCTACTCCCAGGAAGATGAAGAGGAGAGCCCGGGGCCCTACAGGGAATGTGCTTAAAAATCCACATTCTCTCTTCCCATCCTCATCCCTGCCTTACATTTCTGCACCCTTTGGAATACGAGCTCCAGAAGGGATGAACCACCCCCTGGAGAGCCCGGAGCAGAAGAAATTCAGCCGCTGGAGCCGGAATTTGCTCCCTGTGAACGCAGAAAGGAACCCGAAAACTCCCAAAAATCCTCCTCTGGCTCCGGACCGGAATTCTCCAGCAGCGGCTGCCGCATCCCTGTAGGAAAGGGAAGCGAACAAAGGGCTCGGTGCCTGTAAACAAGGGCTGTTGTTAAAGGGCCGGGGGGGTTTTGCAGAGGCCGCTCCCAAATAAACCTCCCCCGGGGCTGCAGGGGCTGCGAGGGACAAGAATTGGGACTATGTGAAAAATGTCCCGATTCTCGCCCTCCCCCGGGGTGGGGAGGGGGA
>NW_021939306.1:55271-56551 GCF_001715985.3 Manacus vitellinus | reverse complement strand
CGGCCGAGCTGCGCATTGCTGAGGAGTTCCTGGTTGGTGGGGACCTGGACATGGTGCAGCAGCAACTGGCAGAGCTCAAGGTGCCGTGGTGTGCCATGTCGTGCTGAGCCATCCTGTGCCACTGGGCAAGACGGGGGGCAAGGGGGGCAGGGGGGTGCTCCAGACAGCAGTGGAATGGAGGGGTGGCACGTTGGACGGTGCTGGTGCCCCCATGGGGCAGGGGGGTGCTCCAGACAGCAGTGGAATGGAGGGGTGGCACGTTGGACGGTGCTGGTGCCCCCATGGGGCAGGGGGGTGCTCTAGACAGCAGTGGAATGGAGGGGTGGCACGTTGGACGGTGCTGGTGTCCCCATGGGGCAGGGGGGTGCTCTAGACAGCAGTGGAATGGAGGGGTGGCACGCTGGACGGTGCTGGTGCCCCCATGGGGCAGGGGGGTGCTACAGACAGCAGTGGAATGGAGGGGTGGCACGTTGGACGGTGCTGGTGCCCCCGTGGTGGGTGCTGGGTGGTCAAGTCCTGCTCTCTACAAGGTCCCTGGGCAGGTTGGGTGTCGGCTCCCTGCGAGGAGCAGCCCCGTGCCCAGGTGCCCGTGCCGTGCCATGCAGTGCCAGGCGGTGCCACGCAGTGCCTGGTGACAGGCAGACCCCGTCCCGGGGCACGGGGCCAGGGTCACCCACCGGTGCTGCCCCCCAGGAGTTCAAGCGGGAGCTGTACCAGTGCAAGGTGGACGTGGAGAGCCTGCGGCACCAGGGGGGCACGGGGCAGGGGGACCCCCCAGCTGCCCTCAGTGACTTCCGCCAGCGCTGGGACCACCTGGAGGAGGAGATCGTCAGCAGACAGGTGGGGGGCACAGGGCAGGGGGTGCACGGGGTGACAGGAGGAGCTGGGGGGGTGCAGGGGTGACAGGAGGAGCTGGGTGGGTGCAGGGGTGCAGGGAGCTGGCTGTGTGGGGCTGGGGGGGTGTGGTAGGTGCTGTGTGGGTCTGGAGGGTTTCAGGGGGGGCTCATGTGGGTTCCACACTTTTGCTGGGTGTGGTGCCAGGAGGGTGCACAAGTCGTTGGACACAGGGTGTCCTCTGGTGCCAGGTGGCACTACGGTGCTGGGTGGGTGCCTGGGGCCGTGTGGGTTCTGGGTGGGTGCACGGGAGCTTTGTGGGCACACAGGATGCCACCAGGCACACTGAGCTGATGGGGCGTGTGGGGCCGTGTGGGCACTGAGTGGGTTCTGGGTGGGTGCACGGGAGCTTTGTGGGCACTCAGGATGCCACCGGGCACACTGGA
>NW_021939306.1:43427-46129 GCF_001715985.3 Manacus vitellinus | reverse complement strand
GCAGCTGGGGCACCCCTATGGGAAGGCCGAGGGGTGTGGGGTGCCCAGGTGGTGGGCGGTTGAGCTCCAGGGTGCCCCACGGGGTACCCGGGCTTGGTGGGTGGGTGTACATTTGGGGGTTCACTGTGGGGTACCCAGGCTCGGTGTGTGGCCGTGCATTTGGGGTTCCCCACGGGGTGCCCCAGCTCGGTGTGTGGCTGTGCATTTGGGGTTTCCCCATGGGGTACCCTGGTTCAGTGTGTGGCCGTGCATTTGGGGGTTCACTGTGGGGTGCCCAGGCTCGGTGTGTGGCCGTGCTCCAGGTGCTCCAGGAGGTTCCCAGGCTCAGCATGTGGCTGTGCATTTGGGGGTTCCCCACGGGGTGCCCCAGCTCGGTGTGTGGCCGGGCATTTCGGGGTTCCCCACGGGGTGCCCCAACTTGGTGTGTGGCTCCCCTGCAGGCGACGTGTGGGGCCGTGGGGCTCTGTGGGGCCGTGGGGCTCTGTGGGGCCGTGTCACACGGTGCCATGGCCAGGGGCCAGGCTGGGAGCTGCAGGTACCCGTTTCAGGTGTGCCCGTGTGGCACGGGGTGCCTGGGGCAGGGCACAGGGAGGCACAGGGAGGCACGGGGGGGGCTCAGAGGAAACTGTGTCCAGGCGCCGAGCCGGGGTGTGGGGTGTCCCCTCAGTCCCACCGGGAGGGCTGAGCGGGGCTGGCAGCAGCTCTCCCTTGGCACAGTGCAGTGCCAGGGCCTGTGCCACGGTGTGGCCAGCCTCGGGCAGTGCCAGGGCCTGTGCCACGGTGTGTCCAGCCTCGGGCAGTGCCAGGGCCTGTGTCACGGTGTGTCCAGCCTCAGGCAGGAGCAGCAGGGGCAGGACTCGGGGTCTGTCCAGGGGTCTGGGCAGCCGGGGGGCTCAGGTGGGACTCGGCTGGGACAGGACCTGGGACCTGGGACCACAGGGTGGGTGCTGAGCAGGTCCCCGCTGTCGTGGCAGGCAGAGGAGTTCCACACCCTGGTGCACTCCTTCCTGGGGCGCCTCTCCGAGTCGGAGAAGACCCTCAAGTACGGCGTCTTCCCCGAGGAGGAGGTGGCCGTGCAGGAGTGCCAGAGCCAGCTGCAGGTGGGTGCCAGCCCCCAACAGCCCCCACTGGCCCTGCCCTGGGTGGCCCCTGCCCTGGGTGGCCCCAGCCTTGCCCAAGGACACACCCCAATGGGGTCAGCCGGCCCCGACAGGCCCTGCTGGGCTGTGGGGTCCCCACAGCGAGATGTGGGATGTGGGGTCCCACCACACCACGGACACGGGGTTTGGGGCCCCGAACACCCCAGGGTGGGGAGGTTTGGCACCTCAAACCCCCCCCGCGGGGCGGAGGCCGGTCTGACAGGGCGCAGGGGGCTGAGACCCGGCAGTACCACGGCCTGTGCCCCCCAGGAGCTGATGCAGTCCCTGCAGTGCCAGCAGCTGGAGCTGGAGTGCATCACCTCGCTGGGGGAGGAGATCCTCGCCACCTGCCACCCCGACTCCGTCATCACCATCAAGTCCTGGGTCACGGTGGCCAAGAGCCGCTTCCAGGAGGTGAGCTGGGCTCCCCATCCCTGCCCAGGGTGAGCGTGGCCCCAAACCTCTCCCACCTCCGGGTCCTCCACGGCACAGCCCCCCTGACGGAGCATTGTGGGTCTGGGGGTGCTCAGCCCTGGGGGGCACAGAGAGAGAGTCTTGACCTTACCAGTGTCCCCCCCGCTCCGGGGGCCATACAGGGGGTCACCCGGGGCCTCCTCAGACGCCCCCCGGACAGCAGTGGCTCATTCCTGTGCCATGGCAGCCAACACAGCCCAGGCAGGGAGGCCTGGGAGAGGTGTCCTGGGGACCCTCCCCTCAGAACCCGCTCCTGCAGCGGCTCGGAGCCTCCCAGGATTTGCAGGAGAGAGGCTCCCGGCGCTCCCTGGACCGGTCTGGCAGGTTCAGGTGATCCCACACAAAGCCCTTATTGAACAGAGACCTGTGGGATCTGCTCTGGATCTGCCCAGGGCTGCCCCCCTCACCCCACTCACCCTGAATGGCAAGGGCAGCCGGCACAGACCTGGGCACAGACCTGGGCACAGGCCTGGGCACCCTCCTCATGGGGGGGCAGAGCCCCCAGCCCTGCCCCAGCTGCCCAGCAGGAACTCTGTCCTGCCCCACATCCCTCCCCCTCGTCCCTGCCCCACGGTCACTAGGGATGCTGGCTGGGGGTGGTCCATGCAGCCCCACGGTCATGGTAGGACATGGAGCCCCCTTGTCCCTGCCCCACGGTCACTAGGGCTGCTGGCTGGGGGTGACCCATGCAGCCCCATGGTCATGGTGGGACATGGAGCCCCCTTGTCCCTGCCCCACAGTCACTAGGGCTGCTGGCTGGGGGTGGCCCATGCAGCCCCACGGTCACGGTGGGACATGGAGCCCCCTTGTCCCTGCCCCACAGTCACTAGGGCTGCTGGCTGGGGGTGGTCCATGGTCACGGTGGGACATGGAGCCCCCTCATCCCTGCCCCACGGTCACTAGGGATGCTGGCTGGGGGTGGTCCATGGTCACGGTGGGACATGGAGCCCACTTGTCCCTGCCCCACAGTCACTAGGGCTGCTGGCTGGGGGTGGTCCATGGTCACGGTGGGACATGGAGCCCCCTCATCCCTGCCCCACGGTCACTAGGGATGCTGGCTGGGGGTGGTCCATGGTCACGGTGGGACAT
>NW_021939306.1:33746-34721 GCF_001715985.3 Manacus vitellinus | reverse complement strand
CCGTGAGCTGGGTGGCCCCCACACAGGGAGTGGGAGGGGGGTGCCACCCTGTTGCCCAACCACCCCTGTGCTCGCCCTGGCTGTGGGAACCCTGGGAGCGGGGCCTGCCCTGCCACACGTCCCACCCCACACACCCCACACAGCCACGCTGGCTGTGGCTGGAGCCACGTTCTTCATCCCAGGCAGTGGGGTCTGGCCATGCCATGGGGTGAGCACTGTGCCCTGGGGCTGGGCTGGCAAAGGGGAGACTGCTCAGGTGTGTCCACCCAGACACCTCCTGTCCCCTCTCTGGGGTGCAAAGAAAGACGGTGCCAGGACAGGTACTCTGGTCCGAGGGGGCACAGCCCAGCTCCCACCACTCTGCTCCCGGTTTTCCTGGCCCCGGCACAGCTCTGTCCTGCGCTGCTCCAGCTGGCACAACTCTGCCCTGGGCTGCTCTGGCTCCCACCTGCAGTTTGCACCCATGTCCTGGGCAAAGCCCTTGCCCAGTACCCAGGTATGGTGTGGAACGGGAAAGGGAGAGATCCACAGCCCGGAGCCCTCTGAGCCCCTGCCTGGATACGGTGTGGGTGGGGAAGGAGTGAGAGCCACCCCCTGGGCCCCCACCCTGCCCCGTGCAAAGCCACCATCTGGGCACAGGGCGGGGACACCGGTGGGGCAGGAGATGATGGCACAGCGGCGATGGAGTCTGGCAGGGCTGGAGGCCTCGGTAGTGATGGAGTCTGGCAGGGCTGGAGGCCTCGGTAGCGATGGAGGCTGGCAGGGCTGGAGGCCTCGGTCCCAGGCGGGTTGGCATCAACACCCCGGCTCTGATCTCTGGCCAGGGCCAGCACGTGCCCAGGCACACGCGTGTGAGTGCAGAACCACTGGCACGGCAGAGGTGTGTGTGCCTGTGCGTGAGCACCCCTCTCACCTGTTCGAGGCTGTGCGTGTGGGCACCGATCCTGGGCAGCAGAGCCCTGGCAGGCCCCTCCC
>NW_021939306.1:31483-32731 GCF_001715985.3 Manacus vitellinus | reverse complement strand
CAGCCACTCCGTGCTGGCAGGAGGGCTCAGCACAGCCCAGCACGGCCCAGCATGGCTCATTATAGCCCAGTATTGCCCAGCAAGGTGCAGGAATGCCCACCATGGCCCAGCACAGCTCAGTATGGCCCAGCACAGCTCAGTATGGCCCAGGACAGCCCAGTATGGCCCAGGACAGTGCACTGGTTGCTGTGTGCTCAGCTGTGCTGCCCAGACAGGGACCCGAGGTCCCGTCCTTGCCTGTCCCTGCAGCCCGGTGGGGTGGTGATGCCCCACTGGCCTTGCCCGTGCCCGGTCCTGCTGCGGCCCCGGGGCTGTCCTGTCTCCCAGAGCGGGTCACAGGGGCCCGGGGAGGCTGCAGGGAGGCTTCGCTGGCCCCCACCCCATCAGAGGGTGAGGGGGCTGGCACCTTGGAGCCTCGGCAGTGGGAAGCTCCGCAGTGCCAGCACCGCTCCATTGTGCCGGCGCCGAGCCCTCTGCGGTGATGACAAACACTTATCCCTGTTTGCTGAGGGATTAGGGCTCCTTGGCAGCCCCTGGGAGCGACACCTCTCCCAATTCCTGGGAAGCCGTCGGAAACCTGCGCTGGTTTCTGGGCTGCAGGGGCTGGGATGGGCACAGCGGCAGACGCTGCCCCTGCCCCTCTCACTGGTGCTGCCCCTGTTTGGCCATCGCCCCGTGAGTCTGGGACATGGTGCAGGCCAGCCCCTGTCTTGGCCCCACAGCTCTGGGTGACCTTCCCGAGGGTCCCTCTGCCCTCCTGGAGCGCTGGCTCAGCACTGCTGGAGCAACAGGGGCAGAAGGGGGTTCCTGTCCGGGTGTCTGGCAGTGCCATTCCCGTGGGAATGCTCCTGCACACGGGGGGAGCCCCCACTGCTGGGGCTGGCTGCACCCACCGTGGGTACCAGGGCTTGGTGCCACGCCACGGGCTCGCCCGGCCAGGCCCGTGCCTGGATACCGGCACCTCTCCAGACAACACACTCCCACGCACCACAAACATCTTGCCCAAGTGCCGCATCCCTCCCGCAGCACCTCACCCTGCAGGGTGGCACTGGAGGGGGCTGCGGAGTGACCCCCCTGCCCTGGTGGGCCCAAACCCCCCCCCAAAGGTGCCTGGTGCTCTTTTGGGCCCCACCGAGCCCCGGTGGCAGCAGGGAGAGGGGAGGGGGTGCTCGGGGGGAGTAGGAGCGGGGTGTGGGCCTGCGAGCAGGGTCTGGGGAGAGGGCGTGGGGCTGGCGACAGGGGCAGGGC
>NW_021939306.1:25512-26829 GCF_001715985.3 Manacus vitellinus | reverse complement strand
CAGCACCAAGCCCAGCACCACGACCCAGCACCACGGCCCAGCACCACAACCCAGCACCACAGCCCAGCACCATGACCCAGCACCACAGCCCAGCACCACAGCCCAGCACCACAGCTCAGCACCACAGCTCAGCACCACAGCCCAGCCCCACGGCCTCCGCTCCCTGCAGCACCCTCATTGCACCGGGGCAGATCCCAGCGTGTCCCGGGGCTTTGCAAACGGGGGGGCAGGTTTGGATTAGATGTTGCCTCACCCTGAGGCAGCCCCGGAGACTCTTTGCCTGGTGTCTGCTGCTCACTGAGGTGGAGCCTCTGCCCTCCCTGCATGGCCTGGGGAGTGTGGGAAGGAGGGACAGCAGAAGGAGAGGGGGGTTCGTGGGGCAGCCACGGTGGGAGCACATGGACCTGCATGTCAGGACTCCTGGAATCACTGAATCATGGAATGGTTTGGGTGGGAAGGGACCTTAAAGCCCATCCAGTCCCATCCTGTCATGGGCAGGGACACCTTCCACTGGACCAGGTTGCTCCAAGTCCCATCCAACCTGGCCTTGGACACTTCCAGGGATGGGGAAGCCACAGATTCTCCTGTGCCAGGGCCTCCCCACCCTCACAGGGAAGAATTCCTTCCCAATATCCCATCTATCCCTGCCCTCCTTGTGTCCTGTCCCTCTATCCCTTGTCCCCAGTCCCTCTCCAGCTCTCCTGGAGCCCCTTTAGGCCCTGCCAGGGGCTCTCAGGTCTCCCTGGGGCCTTCTCCTCTCCAGGTGAACCCCCCAGCTCTCCCAGCCTGGCTCTGGAGCAGAGGGGCTCCAGCCCTGGCAGCAGCTCCGGGGCCTCCTCTGGCCTCTCTCCAGCAGCTCCACACCCTTCTCATGTTGGGGCCCCAGGGCTGGAGGCAGCTCTGCAGGTGGGGTCTCATCTCAGTGGGGCAGAGGGGCAGAATCCCCCCCTCCCCTGCTGCCCACACTGTGGGATCAGCCCAGGAAAAGGGGGTTTCTGGGTGCCAGTGCACACGGCTGGGGCACGTGGAGCTTCTCCTCCACCAACCCTTTGAGCTTGGCCAGACCCCTTGGGACGGCACGTCAGGTTCAGACGTGCTCAGCCTTTGGCTGTCGCTTCCCCCTGCCTGGGGGGTGTGTGTTTATCCTTCTGATTTCCCTGTATTTGACATGCAAAGCACAAAGAAAGTTGATTTCTCACTGACTGTTTCCCACTCTCCCCCCTCTCTCCAGAGTCCTGTGGAAGGCCTGCAGCGGGAGGATGGAGAGCAAGCCAGCAGTGAATGGCCACGCTGTCCCCAGCTCTCCCGGGGAAGACA
>NW_021939306.1:18642-24422 GCF_001715985.3 Manacus vitellinus | reverse complement strand
CATGAGAAACTGTCTTCAGCTGAGAAAACCATCACTGGATACAGAGACCCCTCCACTGGGGAGATGCTCTCCCTGTTCCAAGCCATCAGGAAGGGGTTTGTCCCCAGGGACCATGGCCTCTGCCTTCTGGAGGCTCAGATGGCCACGGGGGGTGTGATTGCTCCAGGCAGGCACCTCCGTGTCCCCACGGAGACAGCCTGCGAGTGGGGGTACCTGGACGAGCCCACCAGACAGCTCCTCTCCAGCCCTCCCGACCACGTGAAAGGGTTCTTTGACCCCAGCTCCAAGGAAAAGCTGAGCTATTCGGAGCTGCTCCAGCGCTGCGTCACCGACCCCGGCACGGGGCTCCTGCTGCTGCCGCTCGGTGGGGACGGCGGTGAAGGACCCCAGGGAACCCCCCTCTTCTTCGACCACAGGGCCCAAATGGCTCTGGAAAACACGCGGGTGCCCATTTCTGTAGGGAAGTTCAAGGGCAAGTCGGTGTCCCTCTGGAAACTCCTCTTCTCTGACCACATCCCGGGCGAGCGAAGGGCTGCTCTGGCCCAGCAGTTCCTGTCGGGAGCTCTCTCCACGCAAGGGCTGGGTGAGGCCCTCAGGGCTGCCCTCGAGGAAACGGCTGCCACTGCCAACGTCACCTTCGAGGGCCTGAGGGACCAGGTGACGGCCGACCAGCTCCTGAGCTCGGAAATTATCAACAAAGACCTGTTCAAGAAGCTCAAGGAGGGCGAAACGTCGGCCAAAGAAGTCGTGGGCATGGACACGGTCAGGAAGTACCTGCAGGGCACGGGGAGCATCGCCGGGCTGCTGCTCCCCGACTCCCAGGAGAAGATCAGCATCTACCAGGCAAAGAGGAAAGGACTGCTAAGGCCAGGGACGTCTCTGATCCTCCTGGAGGCACAGGCTGCCACGGGGTTTGTCATCGACCCCACTGCCAACAAAAGGTATTCCGTGGACGAGGCCTTGCGGGCGAACGTCATCGGCCCGGACGTTTACGACAAGCTGCTGGCTGCGGAGAAATCGGTCACCGGCTACAGAGACCCCTACTCAGGGAGCAAGATCTCCCTCTTCCAGGCCATGCAGAAGGAGCTCATCGTCAGGGACCACGGGATCCGCCTGCTCGAGGCCCAGATCGCCACGGGCGGCATCATCGACCCCGTGCACAGCCACCGCATCCCCGTGGAGGTGGCCTACAAACGGGGCTACTTCGACAAGAAGATGAATTTAATCCTCTCCGACCCCAGCGACGACACCAAGGGCTTCTTCGACCCCAACACCCACGAGAACCTGACCTACCTGCAGCTGAAGGAGAAGTGCATCACCGAGCCCTCCACCGGGCTCTGCCTCCTCCCTCTGAACAGCAGGAAGCGCCAGTTCATCGACGAGGCCACCAGGCAGCTGTTCAGGGGCTCCTGGCTGCCCGTCAGGTTCGGGCGCCTGCGGGGGGAGAGGGTCTCTGTGTGGGACCTGCTGAACTCCGAGTACTTCAGCGAGGGGAGGCGCCGGGAGATTTTCAACCACTTCCAGCTGCGGAAGCTCAGCCTGGAGCAGATCCGGCTCCTGCTGGAGGAGGAAATGAAGAAGTGGGCCCCCATCAAGTTCCCGGCCTTGCGAGGCAGCGTCAGTGCTTACCACCTGATGGAAACGGGCGTCATCGACAGGGCCCTGTTCGAGAAGGTGCTGGAGGGATCCGTCACGCCGGAGCAGGTCCTGCACATGGACTCTGTCAGGAAGTACCTCTACGGCTCGGGCAGCATCGGGGGGATCGTGCTCCAGCCGTCGAACCAGAGGATGAGCATTTACGAGGCCATGAAGCAGAACATTGTGGTGCCAGGGGTAGCCCTGCCCCTGCTGGAGGCCCAGGCTGCCACGGGCTTCATCATCGACCCCGTGAACAACCAGAAGCTCCGTGTGGACGAGGCTGTCAGGGAGGGAGTCATCGGCCCGGACGTCCACGAGAAGCTGCAGCACGCGGAGGGGGCCGTGACGGGCTACAAAGACCCTTTCACGGGCAAGAAGATCCCCCTCTTCCAGGCCATGAAGAAGGGCCTGATCACGGACAAACAGGCCATGCAGCTCATGGAGGTGCAGATGGCCACGGGAGGCATCATTGACCCAGCGTGTGGCCACCACATCCCCCTGGAGTCGGCCCAGCAGCGAGGGTGCCTGGATGAGGACACGAGCAAGGCCCTTTCCGAGCCCAGCGACGAGCACAGAGCCTTCTGCCTCCCGGACAGCAAAGAGTCCGTGACCTACGCTGAGCTAATCCAGCACTGCCAGAAGGACGACGTCTCCGGCTTCCACCTGCTGCCTCTGCCCCAGGCGGCTGCTCCTGCCTACACCGACGAGCAAATCCAACGGATTTTCAAGGAGACCACGGTGAAGGAGAAAGGGGTTTCCCTCTGGGAGCTCATCCACTCGGGGTATTTCACTGAGGAGCAGAGGAGCGACTTCGTGGAGAGGTTCCGCTCCAAGGAGCTGCCGCTGCAGCAGCTGGTGGCTCTCGTGCTCCGGCTCGTGGGGGACATGGAGATGAAGGCCCGGACCCAGATCTCCCTGGAGGGCCTGCGGGGCAGCGTCCCCGTGGTCTGGCTGCTGGACACTGGCATCATTTCTGAGAAGACGTTTGAGGAACTGGCTCAGGGCATAAGAACCCCCGAGGAAGTGGCTGCCATGGAGAGCGTGAAGAGGTACCTGCAGGGCACGGGCAGCATCGCCGGCGTCTTCATAGAGGCGTCCAAACAGAAGATGAGCTTCTATGACGCCATGAAAAACAACCTCCTCCTCCCTGGGGCTGCTCTGAGGCTGCTCGAGGCTCAGGCAGCCACGGGATACCTGACTGACCCCGCAACGAACCGGAGGCTCAGCGTGAGGGACGCCGTGAGAGCGGCTGTCGTGGGCGAGGAGCTCACCGAGAAACTCCTCCTCGCCGAGCGGGCCGTGACGGGGTACCCGGATCCCTACACGGGGAGCTCCATCTCCCTGTGCCAGGCGCTCAGGAAGGAGCTGATCCCCCTGGCAGAGGCGGTTCCCTTGCTGGAGGCCCAGCTGGCCACGGGAGGGGTGGTCGATCCCATCCACCACCTCCACCTGCCGCTCCAGGCCGCGTGCAGGTACGGCTTCTACGACGAGGGCATGAACCAAACCCTGTCTCAGCTGAACGACAGCACCAAGGTCTTCTTTGATCCCAACACCAAGGAGAACGTGACCTACCAGCAGCTGAAGGAGCGGTGCGTCCGCGATCCTGAGTCGGGGCTGTGGCTCCTCCCGCTGTCGGAGAACTCCATGTTCTGTGTGGATGAGCAGACCATGGAAGTGCTGAAATCTGTGACCGTCTGCGTCAACGTGGGGCGGTTCAAGGGACAGACGGTGTCTGTCTGGGACCTCCTCAACTCCGAATACTTCTCAGACAGCAAGAGAAGGGAGCTGGTGCAGAAGTACAAAGATGAGAAGGCCGAAGTGCTGCAGGAGATCACAACGATTATCACCACGATCATCCAGGAGACGGAGGCACAGGGCAAGAAGTTTGCGTTCCAGGGCCTGAGGAAAAGAGTATCTGCCAGTGACCTCTTCCAGTCCCAACTCATAGACAAAAAGACCCTCGATGAGCTCAACCAGGGGAAGAAAACAGTCAAAGAAGTCACTGAGATGGAGTCTGTCCGCAGGTACCTGGAGGGCAGCAATTTCATAGCAGGGGTCCTCATACAGCCAAGCAACGAGAAGATGAGCATCTACCAGGCCATGTGGAAGGGCATCCTGAGGCCAGGGACTGCCCTGGTGCTGCTGGAGGCTCAGGCAGCCACCGGCTACATCATCGACCCCGAGAAAAACCAGAAGTTTTCCGTGGAGGAAGCGCTAAAGGAGGGTCTGATCGGAGGGGAGATCTTTGAAAAGCTGCTCTGCGCAGAGCGGGCCGTGACGGGCTACACCGACCCCTACACCAAAGCCCCGATGTCCCTGTTCGAAGCCATGAACCAGGGGCTGATTGTGAAGAGCCACGGGATCCGCCTGCTCGAGGCCCAGATCGCCACCGGCGGCATCATCGACCCCGTGCACAGCCACCGCCTGCCCGTGGAGGTGGCCTACAAACGGGGCTACTTCGACCAGGAGATGAACCAGGTCCTGTCCGACCCCAGCGACGACACCAAGGGCTTCTTCGACCCCAACACCCACGAGAACCTGACCTACATGCAGCTGCTGGAGAGGTGCGTCCAAGACCCCGAGACCGGGTTGTACATGCTGCAGGTTGTAAAGGAAGGAGGGAAGTACTTCTACATCGACGAGTCCACAAAACAGGCTTTGCGCTCCAAGCCCCTCCAGGTGAAGGTTGGGAAGTTCAAGGGCCAAACGGTTTCCGTCTGGGAAGTGCTCTGCTCTCACTACGTCTCGGAGCAGAAGAGGAAAGAGCTGGTGATGCAGTACAAAAGCAAAACCCTGACCCTGGAAAACCTGATATCCCTCATCCTAAAAATCATCGAGGACACGGAGCAAAGAGCAGAAGCCCTCAAGGTCAGAGGACTGCGGGGGGGGGAGGTGTCGGTGTCAGAGCTGTTCAGCTCCGAGATAATCGACAGGAAAACCCTGGACCAGCTGCACGATGGGAGTCTCACACTGGCCGCCCTCACAAAGAGGGACAGCGTCCAAAGGTACCTGGACGGCACCGGGAGCATCGCCGGGGTTCTTCTCCCACCCAGGAAGGAGAAGATGAGCATCTACCAGGCGCTGAAGAGGGGCCTCCTCACAGAGCAGTGTGCGCTGGGGCTGCTGGAGGCACAGGCGGCCACCGGCTTCCTCATCGACCCCCTGAGCAAGCAGAGGCTCTCGGTGGACGAGGCCGTGGCGTCTGGGCTGGTGGGCAGCGAACTGCGCGAGCCGCTGCTGCTGGCAGAGAAAGCCGTGACGGGATACACGGATCCTCAAACGGGAGATAAAATATCCCTCTTCCAGGCCGTGAGGCAGAAGAGAACGGTCAGGGACCACGGCATCCGCCTGCTCGAGGCCCAGCTCGCCACCGGCGGCATCGTCGACCCCGCGCACGGCCACCGCCTGCCCCTGGACGTGGCCTATCGGCGCGGGCACCTGGACGAGGACACGTTCCTCCTGCTCTCGGACCCGGACCACGGCAGCAAAGGCTTCATAGACCCCAACACTCGCGAGAAGATCAGCTACAGTCAGCTCCTGCAGAGGTGCGCCAAGGACAGGGAGAGCGGCCTGTTCCTGCTGCAGGTCCTGGAAAAGCAGGACGACTATTTCTACGTCGACGAGCAAACGAAGAACGCCCTGCTGTGCACAATGGTCCACGTGCCCGTGGGGAAATACAAGGGACAGGTGTTATCTCTGTGGGAGCTCCTCTGCTCCGAGTACATCACGGAGGAGAAAAGGAAAGAGCTGCTGAAAAAGTACAAAGCAGAATCTCAACACATACTGCAGGGAATCATTGAGATAATACTGAAGATCATCAGGGAAAAAGAGGAGGACAGAAGTGATGTCTGGTTCCAGGGAATCCGCCAACAAATAACAGCGTCAGAACTGCTCAGTGCCCAGATAATTACAGAGGAAACCATAGAAAAACTCCACGAGGGAAAAGAGACGGCTCAGGAAATAGCACAGATGGACAGTGTGAGGAGATACCTCGAGGGAACCGGAAGCATCGCCGGCGTGCTGGTGCCCTCCAAGGCCGACCCCGGCAGGATGGAGAAGATGAGCATCTACCAGGCCATGTGGAAGGGCATCCTGAGGCAGGGCACGGCCCTGGTGCTGCTGGAGGCGCAGGCGGCCACGGG
>NW_021939306.1:15843-17842 GCF_001715985.3 Manacus vitellinus | reverse complement strand
AAGATCTCCCTCTTCCAGGCCATGCAGAAGGAGCTGATCGTCAGGGACCACGGCATCCGCCTGCTCGAGGCCCAGATCGCCACCGGCGGCATCATCGACCCCGTGCACAGCCACCGCCTGCCCGTGGAGGTGGCCTACAAACGGGGCTACTTCGACCAGGAGATGAACCAGATCCTGTCCGACCCCACTGACGACACCAAGGGCTTCTTCGACCCCAACACCCACGAGAACCTGACCTACCTGCAGCTGCTGCGCCGCTGCGTCCCCGACCCCGACACGGGGCTTTATTTCCTTAAAGTTCTTAGATAACACTTGCAAAACCTTTTGATATTTTTGTTTGTTACTGCCTGGGGGAAGAATGTTGCTATTGTGAATAATTCTTTTGCTGCCTGCGTTTTTCTTTCTTTTTTCAAATGGTTTTTTTTTTTTTGAACGTTTCTGATCCCACCGAGGGAATTTCCTTCTCTGATCTCTCTGCTCTCCTGCCCCCGCCCACCTCAGGTGCAGCTTTGAAGTGCCTCCCCTGAGCAGTGCTGGGGCCTTTGACAAAGCTTTGAGCTCTGTCTTGGGTCGTCTTTCAGGAACAGAGGAACCAGCCCGGGTTATCTCAGGTCGCTGTGGTGAAATGTGTCGCCCTCCTTTTCCTCACCCGGGTTTAAGTGCAGGTCCCCGTTCCATGGGGGTGTTGCTGTGACGGGTATTTTTATCCCCCTTCTCCTCTCTTTTCTTGCACGTGGTGGATATTTTTCCCAGCAGCTTTTCAGGGCGATACTCGAGCTGTGGGTTTTCAACCCTGAGTGTTGCATGGAGGGCAGATTTCCGTGTGGGCAGGATTTCGGGCTGGCTCTGGGTGTCACCTGCGTGGGTCTCCTCCCCTCAGCCTCTCCAGCTTTTCTAGGGGGTGTCTGGAGTGCAAACCCCCTCAGCCCAGAGGGCTTTGGTCCCTTGCTTTGCTTTCCTTCCCTGCAGGGGGAGGGATCCACACAGGAGCCGAGAGCCTGGAAGGTCCCTGGCCCTGCCATGGTTTTGGTGTGTCCACCCCCAGCACAGCCTCCATCCCCCTCTTTCCCCTTGCCCTCCTGTGTCCTGAGTGGCTCAGCCCACGTGCCACCCTCCAGGAGAGGGGCAGCCCTGGAGCCACTCTGCTGTGGAGTTCAGGGATGAATAGTTCTACTGCTGTTTAATAGAGGGAAACTTGACCTCCTTAAATGCTGCCCCGGGGCTGTTTGCCTTAATTAACCCGGTAACGTCCTGGAAAATGGAGTTTTGGCCCAGCTCGTGCAGCCAATACCTGGGAGTAAGGGCAGAGGAGCTGTGGGGCTCCTGACTTTAACCTGCTGTGGAGCCTGGAGACTTACACAGGCTCAAAAATGATGGGACAAATTAACGGGAGAGAAGTCACAGAAACGTGGGATGGTTTGAGTGGGAAGGGACCTTAAAGCCCACCCAGTCCCAGCACCCCTGCCAGGGACACCTTCCCCCAGACCAGGCTGCTCCAAGCCCTGTCCAACCTGGCCTTGGACACCTTCCAGATTCTCTGGGCAACCAGTGCAGGGCCTCACCCCCACACAGGGAAGAATTCCTTCCCCATATCCCACCCAACCCTGCCCTCTGGCAGTGGGAACCCATTCCCTGCATCCTGTTCCCTCCAGGCCCTTGTCCAAAGTCCTTCTCCAGCTCTCCTGCAGGCCCCCTTTAGGTGCTGAAAAGCCACAACAGGGTGTCCTCAGAGCCTTCTCACCCTGGAAATTGTGTTTCCTGCTCCACAACAGCAAACAGGAGCAGCCGGTGTCGGTCCCGGTGACTCCCGACTGTGCTGGCAGAGCCAGAGCCCCTGTGGCTGCTGCCTGCCCTGTGCCAGGAGTGCCATGCTGTGCCATGGGCTGGGACACCTCACAGGGACGGGCACGAGACCCCCCGGGCTCCAGCAGGGCCCTGGCACCGAGGGGTGCTGAGCTGAGGCCTCTGGAGATCAAAGCCCGGCCCCAGCCGGGTGTGC
>NW_021939306.1:13974-15492 GCF_001715985.3 Manacus vitellinus | reverse complement strand
CACCGGGTGCTGCCGCGTTTCTCTGGTTGCTGCTGTCCCCCTGGGACAGACCAGACTTTGTTCAGGCAAACCGGTTCAGCCCCGTGAGTTCCTGTCCCCGATCCCCTGGACTGACACCCTAACCCAGCTGATTTCTGCCCCGGAGAGGGGGAAGGTGGGGCAGGAGCAGATCCTGCGGAGCGGGGGGAATGGTTTCCATCAGCCAGTTCCCTCTGTAAGGCACATCTGGCTCAGCCACACCCGGCAAAAGGGGCGGCCCCCAACAGCGTCCCGGCATTAAAGGAGCCAGAAACCCCCAAAGACCCCCAAAGCACCCCAGACTCTGAGGCTTCCACCAGAGGACAGCACATGATCCACAGCGCTACATCAGACAGTAAAAATCCCCCCCGGGGGAGGTACCTGGACACCCTCACCTAAACCTGAATGTGTATTGACCCACTAAACCCCTGTTTCAGGGGATCCCACCCCCAACAGATCAACACCGTGACCATCACTCCAACACAGACACTGAAATTGCAGCAATCGAGTCCCATTGCTGAATCTGTGGGGGGTAAAATCTTCCTGCTCCACTGTCTACTCTCATCCTTTCTTTCTTTCTTTTCCTCATATATTTTCTTTAGGGGCGTATTTATATTTTTACATATTTGCGTTTTTACAGATAACCACCAAAACGCCCACATCCCCCTTTCCACTGCAATTAAACTGTTTTAAAATAAACCTGCTCGTGTGTACACACACAGTGTCGACTCACACTGATCCACCCCGAGGGATGCACCGATAAAACCTTCACTCATCCTCTCCGGGAGGTGGGTGGTGTCTCCCTGCCTGTGCTGCCTGTGTGGGGATGTTCCCGGGGCTGTCCCGGCACAGGGGCTGCTGTCCCCACCTCAGGTGTGGGCTGTCCCCTGCTCCACGTGTCTCCCTTCCCCGGCACCACAGTCCGGGGGCTCAGGGACCAGGACCAGCCGGAGGGGAGCCGGGAGCTGTGTCAGCACCTGAGCTCTGCCCCAGGGGCTCTCCCGGATCAATCGCTGAGGGAAAACACTCCCCGAACACCCCGGTGCTGAAACATCCCTGGGAAAGGCATCTCCCGGCTCTCTGATGTGGTTCCTGGCGCCCTCAGCCAAGGACTCCCACACCTTCCAGCAGGGGAGGCCGGGCTGCAGCTGCCCGAGCCCGGGTGTCTCCGTGGATTCCTGGGAAGCTGCAGGAGCAGTTGGTGGGTCAGGGGCATCCTGTGGGAGCCCGGGTGTCTCCGTGGATTCCTGGGAAGCTGCAGGAGCAGCTGGTGGGGCAGGGAGCACAGGGGCATCCTGTGGGAGCCCAGGTGTCTCCGTGGATTCCTGGGAAGCTGCAGGATCAGCTGGTGGGTCAGGGAGCACAGGGGCATCCTTGGGAGCCCGGGTGTCTCCATGGATTCCTGGGAAGCTGCAGGAGTGGTTGGTGGGTCAGGGAGCACAGGGGCATCCTGTGGGAGCCCAGGTGTCTCCATGGATTCCTGGGAAGCTGCAGGAGCAG
>NW_021939306.1:8805-9993 GCF_001715985.3 Manacus vitellinus | reverse complement strand
ACACGTGTGTCTGGGTTCACACAGTCACACACACACTGACACACGTGTCTGGGATCACACACAGTCACACACACACACTGACACACGTGTGTCTGGGCACACACAGAGTCACACATACACACTGTCACATGTGTCCAGGTTCACACAGTCACACACAGAGTCACACACACACACACAGAGTCACACACACACTGACACACGTGTGTCTGGGATCACACAGTCGCACACACACACTGACACACATGTATGGGCTCACACACACACACACACACACACACACACAGTCACACACTCACACCAGAGCCACACACCAAGGCACGGACACACGTGCAGGTGGATGGGAGCACACACACCCTCACAAATGTCCCCCTGCACACACGTGGCCAACACCTGTCCCTGGCTGTGGGCCCAGGCACAGCCCGACACGGCCACAGCGAGGGACAGGGTCCGTGCTGTGTATCCCAGGTGTGTATTCCAGGTGTGTATCCCAGGTGTGTATCCCAGGTGTGTATTCCAGGTGTGATCCCGCGTGTCAGCACAGGGCAGGGCCTCCTCGGATCCCCAGGGGCGGGGAAGGGAAGGATTTAAATCGGGTACCTGCCTCGGCTGCTCGTCCTGGCTGGGAGGCGGCAGGAAGAGGAGGAGGAGGAGGAGGAGGAAGAGCAGAGCCTGACGGGGATCCACCGCTCTGGATACGTGTCCGGCAGGTAGGACAGAGCCCAGCCGGGGGTCACCAGGGCCAGCACAGCCCCGGTCCTGCAGGGCACCCTCCAGGCAGCTGCCAGGGACCCGCAGGGGATGTGGGGACCTCACCCGTGCCCCGTACCCCAGCGTGGGGAGCTGAGACCCCGGGACTGGTGAGCGGGGGGGCTCCGGGCAGGACTCAGGGCTTCTCTGGGACGGGACAAAGTGACCGAGTGGCACCAGGGCTGGCTGGAGCTGCTGCTCCCTGCGACCAGCTCTGTGTCCCCGCTGCTTCAGCTGAGCTGGGATGAGGGAGGGGAACAGCCAGAGCTGCGGGACCCGCCTGAGCCCGCGGGCACCCGGGGCCCGGGGCTGGGCCGGTGGGACTGAGCTGGGAGCTGGCACAGGAGGCTGTGGATGGCACAGGAGGCTGTGGATGGCACAGAGGGGCTCACTGGGATCCCTGGGCTGGAGGCTGTGGCTGGCACAGTGAGGCTGAGCTGG
>NW_021939306.1:5251-6273 GCF_001715985.3 Manacus vitellinus | reverse complement strand
GAGATGAACAGGGAGGGAGCAGGGAGATGAACAGGGATGTGAGCAGGGAGATGAACAGGGAGGGAGCAGGGAGATGAACAGGGAGGGAGCAGGGAGATGAACAGGGATGTGAGCAGAGAGGGAGCAGGGAGATGAACAGGGAGGGAACAGGGATGGGAGCAGGGAGATGAACAGGGAGGGAGCAGGGAGGTGAACAGGGAGGGAGCAGGGAGGGAGCAGGGATATGAGCAGGGATGTGAACAGGGAGGTGAGCAGTACTCCTACCTCGTGCTGGCACCCAGTGGCATCAGCCCAAAAGCAGGTGATGGTTGTGTCACCCGGGAAGATAAGAGGAAGGTGGTTGAGGCCACAGGTCTGAGTCAGTGTCAGGCTCCGGGAGAGCAGGTGGGTCCTGGAGTGAGGCCAAGGTGTCTCCTCTGCTGAGAAGACGCTTCTCTGTGTGATGTGTGTCTGTCCCTGACCTGTCACATGCCCATGGAGTGCTCGGCCTGCACCCTGCGATTGCTCAGAGGGAGCAGCACGGCAGCAGAGCCCCAGATCCCACTCCCTGCTTCCCCCTGGGCTCCCGTGACGCCCTCCGGGGAGAGGCTCCGTCCACACCCACCGGGAAAACCGCGGAGGGCGCTGGGTCTGAGCGCGGGGTCTGTTCGTTTGTCTCTCCTCAGACACGGAGGGTGCCCCGCGGGAGCAGGAGCGTTCCCCAGACACGATGCACGGGATGAGTGGCCGCCCCGGGAACAACGAGCCGAGCAAGGCGGGGAGGAACCCGATTGCAGGTGAACAGAGAGAGATGGGCGGGGGCGGGAACAGCTTCATCGCAGGAGTCTTCGTCCAGGCCAAGAACGAGAAGCTGAGCGTCTACGATGCCATGGTGAGGGGGCTCCTGACCCCGGGCACGGCGCTGGTGCTGCTGGAGGCACAGGCTGCCTCGGGGCTGCTCACGGACCCCGTGAGGAACGAGCGGCTCTCGGTGAGAGCGGCGCTGGCCGCGGGACTCATCGGCCGGGACTTCTACGAGAAGC
>NW_021939306.1:0-1462 GCF_001715985.3 Manacus vitellinus | reverse complement strand
TGGTTAAACTGGTTAAACTCCTGGTTAAACTCCTGCTCTCTCACCCACCCCTGTGCTGAGGTTTCCTTTGCCCCTCCTGGAGGGGCTCTGGGGGGTCCAGGAGCCCGTGGCTGTGCTGGGCACACACAGGAATGGCCAAGGACGGGGGGATGTGGGGCCAGCACCCAAGGGGGGGCTGGAGAGTGTCCCGAGGGGGAACAGGCAGAGACCCCGGTGAGGGGGTGGGAGCAGCACAACCTCAGCCCCAGGAGAGCCACAGAGGGACAGACAGCCTCTGCTCAGGACAGACACCCTCTGGTCAGGACAGACACACTCTGGTCAGGACAGACACGCTGGTCAGGACAGACACCCTCTGCTCAGGACAGACGCTGGTCAGGACAGACACCCTCTGGTCAGGACAGACACCCTCTGGTCAGGACAGACACACTCTGGTCAGGCCCCAGGAGAGGGGCAGAGGGACAGACACCCTCTGGTCAGGACAGACACCCTCTGGTCAGGACAGACACCCTCTGCCTGGGACAGCTGGCCCCTGGCCCTGCCGTACAGGGGGGACAGCACACGTGGCTGGGGTGGCCTGTGGGACATCGAGCCCTGACCTGTCCCTTGGCTCTGCTGCACGAGGGGGTCAGGGGGGTCTCTGGGCTGCTGGATCTTGTGGCACACGAGCACTGAGGGCCAGGGGCTCTGGTGCCAGGGCTGTGACACCTATCCTATCCCATTGTCCCATCCCATTGTCCCATCCCACTGTCCCATCTCATCCCATCCCATTGTCCCATCTCATCCCATCCCACTGTCCTATCCCATTGTCCCATCTCATCCCATCCCACTGTCCCATCCCATTGTCCTATCCCATTGTTCCATCCCATTGTCCCATCCCACTGTCCCATCTCATCCCATCCCATTGTCCCATCCCATTGTCCCATCTCATCTCATCCCATTGTCCCATCTCATCCCATCCCACCGTCCCATCCCATTGTCCCATCTCATCCCATCCCACTGTCCTGCCCCGTGAGGGCTCAGAGAAGCACAGGAATGATGGGACAGGGAAGGACAGGGAGGATGAGTGGACTCCCCAGAGGGCAGGTGCTCTGCAGTGTGGGCATGTGCTCCAGAGTGTGGGCACGTGCTCTGGAGTGTGGGCATGTGCTCTGCAGTGTGGGCATGTGCTCTGCAGTGTGGGCATGTGCTCCGGAGTGTGGGCACGTGCTCCAGAGCGTGGGCATGTGCTCTGCAGTGTGGGCACGTGCTCTGCAGTGTGGGCATGTGCTCTGCAGTGTGGGCCTGTGCTCTGGAGTGTGGGCACGTGCTCCGTGTCTTTTCCAGCCCCAGGTTTGTGGGTCATTGCCAATCCAGCACGAGGCCAGCTGAGGGGGAAGGAAGGAAGGAAGGAATTCTGCACACTCCAGGTGGCTGAGCCGAAGAACTGCCCACTGCAGGGTGTCCTGGGAGCTAAAGGGTCCTG
>NW_021939305.1:0-1500 GCF_001715985.3 Manacus vitellinus | reverse complement strand
TTGTAAAGCAAAATAAAACTTTAGGATATTTTGATATCTATTTCTTAAACTTAGGAAAACTTTATAATAAAAGATACATTGCTTTATGTGGAAACACAGACACGTGTGTGCATGCATAAAAATACCAGATACTGTGTTTCATGCTACAGTTGCTATTTGATTCAGTAACAAAGCATATATTTTTTTTTTAAAATCCCACAATAATAAGTAGTTAAGAAGTACAGTAAGGAATCTAGTAAGACTAATTACAGCAAAGTAATTATCATGATAACGTTTAGATGTTATAAGGTTTTCTGTAAAACTCTCCTCAGGTCTCTTTCATCTGTTTAGTGTTCCAAGGGAACGGTGTTTTGATGGTCCCAATAAAAGTTTCCACCCCCCACACCCTGCTTTTTTGTCATTAAAGCATGGAACAAAGCTAAGTATTGCTCAGGACTGGACTCTGCACCATCTGCTGAGCCATAACTCGATTAGGAAAAATAGTCCTCAGAATTGGGTTGTTGTAAGACATGTCCTTTGCACAGAATTAGGTTTCTCCCAAATTACATTATGCACATGAAGAATGATTATAGGTAAGCCCCAAGACTAAAAAAGATTAATTAGGGACCTATTATTAGTAGCTTCTTTTGCATAATCCTATTAGTTTGATCATATGTTCATTTTTCCCCATATGTGTGGGAGAGTATTTACTGATTTTATGTAATGAATTACGCTGCTGTTTATTTGGGGGTTTTTATGTTGGTTTATTTTAGCTTTATTTGCCAACATAATTTCAGTCCCTTCTCCCTCTCCCAAGATGAATTTACTTTAGGTTTTGCACAGAACAGTTTTTTATGAGGAGTAACTGGCCACACAGAGCACTAGGCCTCTTCCCCTGGTAGTGACTCTCTCTGTTGGCACATCGGGATTATTAAAAACCAAACAAGTGTAAAAGGCTGAGTTTGGTATTGTGAGATTCATCACTTATGATAAATGAGCAGTTGTCACAATGTCATAAATGCCACCAGCTCCAAGTTCTGCCTTCAAGTGGAAAACAATTTATTTGGCTGACACAGCTCATTCCTTAGAAAGTATGCAGAGAGTTCCTCTTTTAAGAAATTAATTGTATTGAACACCAAAGTCTAAGCATTTGGCTTTCTTGAGGCAGGGCTATGAATCTGTTGTTCCTCCCATGGCTGGCATCCTCTGGCTGTCAGACTGGAGGTACTTTTCATGCAAAACTCTCATTCAAGATGCCACAGCTCGTGGCACATTAATGTACCAGACCCAGATGCTTGTTTGTAAAGAATACTAATGGCAGCACAGGGGGAAAAAATAAGAAAGTAATTGTTTTATATATCCAGTGCATGTGGAAATAAGGAACTGGACTGGTCATTAGCTTTTAGTGTATGGAAATCATCTCTTGTGGGTGCTTAGAACCAAGGTTTTGGAGTGCAGGGTGAATAATCCAATATTTTAGTAATTGTGTCACAGTTGTACAAGTGAGGAGTAGAATTCGAG
>NW_021939304.1:0-1501 GCF_001715985.3 Manacus vitellinus | reverse complement strand
TCTTGCAATCCACAAGTTTTCCTAGCTTTTGCCCTTCTGATTCTCTTGCCCATCCTGCTGTGGGCAGGGTGAGGGGGGAAACTCTGTAGTGGCTCAGCTGCTGGTTGGGGTCAAGCCACCACAACAGGTCATAGGCATATTCAGCTGAAACTTTAAAGTTCAGTGATCTGAAGTTAAATACCAGTTGTAGTGATTTTTCTTTTTTCTTTTTTTTTTTTTTTTCTCTGCTGTTATGTTCCAGGTTTCATCTATGAAATTTAGGATTACTGAACTTTGGTCTTCCTCATAGTGGGCAGTAGCCCAAAGCATCGAACTTCAGTTTAGTATAGGTATTATTTGTTCTAAGATGGATTTGGGGAATCACTTCAACTGTTCATTCAGAACTGATCTGGATCCAGATTTGGTCTGGGAAGGGTGGTATCTTAATTATTTACTTGCTTGTCCATTTAAGGGAGATAATACTTCAAAAGATGTTTATAAGAGATCACATCAAGAAGAAGGGAAACAGTTCAGAGATTGGCAGTCTGCAATAAAAGGAGTCTCATCTGCCAGTCCCTTATTAGCATGTGTAGCTAATTGCAGCTTTTCCAGTTTGTAGGAAAAGCAGTGATGGGGGAAGGCTTAGGGTTGTGGATCTGAGCCACAGACCTGCTTTCTGGGATAACTGAAGTTTAGCAGTGGAAGCTCAACTCTGCCTGTCACGAAAAGCCTTATTGTGTAGATTCCTGTTTCTCAAATTATTTTCTCAGTTATGGTAACCAAGAGAAAACCATCACAACACCACTTCAGGCTTTAGTGGTGATCAAATTCATCCTGGGAGTAATTTTAATTGGACTGTTTGGTTACTAAATTATGTGTCTCTGGAACCACTTTGGCAAGTATGCACTGGCAGTAATTGCTGACTTCATCTAACATAGGTATAATTCAGGCTCATGGGCACAGGACTTGTGGCCTACAGCAATCAGCTCTAAGGGCCCTGGCTTAGCTATGAAATCCTCGGAGAAATCCCAAACCAACATACTGAAATGCTGATCAGTTTTTACTTAGGATCAGATGAGGCAGCAGAGGCCAGTTCTATACCTAAGGCAGGTTGATCAGTGGCATTTGGCCACCTAAACTCCTTACTAAAAACAAATCTGTCTAAAACTAAAAGTAAAGAAAGTAAACAGAGACAAAAACACGTTGGGGGAACATAAGAAAACAATACTCATCTTTTTGTTATCAAACAGATAGCTGCAACTAAGGGGGAGATCTATTGGAAATAACAAACAGGTAGAACTTCAGTACAAGTACTTAGTGTTTTCCTTCCAGCTATAGCATGTAGCAACCACAAGTGAAGAATAATCAAAAAGCTCCTGTTTTAAGGCAGAAATTACCTAGCATGGGAGAGTAACTTACGGTTAAATGTATATACATAGATTAATTTGAGCTAAGCTCCAAGAAAATCGTGATCTGTATGTAGTTCCTTGCACACATATGATTTGTAAAAAAAAAAAAAAAA
>NW_021939303.1:0-1453 GCF_001715985.3 Manacus vitellinus | reverse complement strand
CATAGCTTAACAAACAGTCCAGCCTTGAGAGAGTGGGGAGAGCACAGGGGGGCTCAGTTTAACCGTTTGTCTGGTTTTCTTCCTTTCTAAGGAGGATTTATTTTTCTTAGGTGGGAAAGTGCCAAAAATAGACAGCAATATCAGACTGCAGTTCAGAGATCACACTCTCATCTCCGTGGAACCAGATCAAGAGAATGCTGTGGGTACAGTGAAGCCACCCCTGTACATTTGGGGTGGGCTGGGGAGTGCATGTGAGGCATGTGAGTTGTTGCTCTCCTGTGCAAAAGGTCTGTAAGGGTCATGCAGTTACACTGAGCTGGATCCTGCATCCCATTAGGGTTTGTTAGGATACTGTGGGGTTGTTTGTTGAGTGGTCTGGCACATTCCAACCTTCTGGGGGGGGGGGGCTTCAAAACTAAATTCAGCCTATGATTCTGTATGGGAGGTACATGGCTTTTGTCTCAGGTTTGATGGGGTAGATCATTACAGCAGCTAAATGGCCTCTACAGGTCTTGATAATAGGGGTTTTTTTCTATTCTTTGTATTTAAGAACAGGAATAATTTATAAAAATAGGTTTTCTCAGGAGAGCGAATTCTGCTGGTTGCAGCTGCTGCTGTGGCTGCATTTAGTCTTCACTTCTGGGTTATCTCTGTATCCAAGCAGGTGCCAGGGGCACTACTAAGTTGTTCCACAACATTGATCCATGCATCTTGCATTATGCTGTGTTTATACTGCTTCTTATCCATGAAGGTTTTTCAGTATGAAATTGTAGAAGTGCTTTTTATCTCACTTTTTTTTTTAAAAAAAAAGGGGGGCAGGACACACAGCAAAGATTATCTTGTACAGTTTGGGGTTTGTTTGCAGGAATGGAATGTTTCCCAAGAAAAACACACCATAACTTTCTGATTTTTTCCTCCATCCTGCTTGTGTCCATATTGAGACTGCGTAGGTTTTGGAGACTTTTTCCCCCCAATTTTTGGGCCACCTTGCCTTCTGATGTCACACAGATCAACCCAGGATGACAGGACACATGGAAGACCTGTGTCCACAAATTCCATGTGCAACCTGCCCGGAGAGCTCTGAATTGCTTTGCACAGCTCTGAGCAAGGACTGATGGTGGGCATGTGATTTTTAAGAAACAGATCAGTATCAGACTGGAAATGTGTTGATGCACACCTGTTCATTAATACTTTCCCTTAAATGGCCTGTTTGCTGTAGAGCATCACTCCTGGGACTCTAGCAGGGGCAGTTTTAAGGCAGCAGATGATTGTAAATAAATTTTCAGAGGTGTTTTGGAGAGTCCCTGTAGCAGTACGTTCGGATACATGTCCGGAATAAAGACAAGTGCCAAAAAATACTCAAACACACAAAATATCTTTTATTACAGTGAGAATAATAAAAATAGTAATAAACTTAGCAAGAGGAATTAAAAACTAAAAAAAAGGATACAAA
>NW_021939302.1:0-1400 GCF_001715985.3 Manacus vitellinus | reverse complement strand
GGCCAACCAGTGACAGGAGTTTCCCTTGGGAACTGGACCCCTGGGATGGTCCCCAAAGGGACAGGGAGGGGACAGGGAGGGGATGAGGGACCCCAGGGTGACAGGGAGGGGACAGGGAGGGACAGGAAGGGGACAGGGGTCCTCACCTCCCACCCAAGGACCCCTAAACCCCCCTGGGGACCCCCCAAATCCCCCTGGGAAAACCCACACCAGGGTCTGTCCCGAGCATGGGACCCCCAGGATGGTCCCTGAGGGAGCAGGGATGGGATGAGGAGTCCCCAAAGTGTCCCCAAGGTGACAGGGAGGGGACAGGGAGGGGACAGGGGGCTTCACCCCCCACCCAGGGACCCCTAAACCCCCCTGGGGACCCCCCAAATCCCCCTGATGGCCACACACTGGGGTTTTCCCTGGCTTTGGGACCCCCGGGATGGTCCCTGAGGGAACAGGGATGGGACAAGGAGGTGACAAGGATGTCCCCAAAGTGACAGGGAGGGGACAGGGAGGGGACAGGGGTTGTCACCCCCCACCCAAGGACCCCCAAACCCCCCTGGAGACCCCCCAAATCCCCCTGGTGGCCCCACACCCTTGGCTTTGGGACCCCCGGGATGGGCTCTGAGGGAACAGGGATGGGATAAGGAGGTGACAAGGATGTCCCCAAGGGGACAGGGAGGGGACAGGGAGGGGACAAGGGTCTTCATTTCCCACCCAGGGACCCCTAAGCCCCCCTGGGGACCCCCCAAATCTCCCTGATGGCCCCACACCCTTGGCTTTGGGACCCCTGGGATGGGCTCAGAGGGAACAGGGATGGGATGAGGAGTCCCCAAAGTGTCCCCAAAGGGACAGGGGGCTTCACCTCCCACCCAGGGACCCCCTAAACCCCCCTGGGGACCCCCCAAATCTCCCTGATGGCCCCACACCCTTGGCTTTGGGACCCCCAGGATGGTTCCCAAAGGGACAGGGAAGGGACAGGGAGGGGACAGGGGGTGACAGGGAGATGACAGGGGGTGACAGGGAGGTGACAGGGAGTGACAGGGAGGTGACAGGGGTGTCCCCCCACTCTGGGGAAGGGGATGTCCTGGACATGGAACCCCTGGGATGGTCCCCAATGGAACAGGGATGGGATAGGGAGGGATGAGGGTCCCCAAGGTGACAGGGAAGGGACAGGGGAAGGGACAGGGGGTGACAAGGAGGTGACAGGGGGTGACAGGGAGGTGACAGGGGTGTCCCCCCCTCTCTGGGGAAGGGGATGTCCCGGGCATGGGACCCCCAGGTTGGTTCCCAAAGGGACAGGGAAGGGATAGGGAGGGGACAGGGGGTGACAAGGAGGTGACAGGGGGTGACAGGGAGGGGACAGGGAGGGACAGGAAGGGGACAGGGGGCTTCACCTCCCACCCAGGGAC
>NW_021939301.1:0-1448 GCF_001715985.3 Manacus vitellinus | reverse complement strand
CCAAGGCCGGCCCCGGCAACACCAGTTGACCACTGACACCGGTTGACCACCGGCACCGGTTGACCATCGACACCGGTTGACCATGGACACCAGTTGACCATCGACACCGGTTGACCATTGACACCGGTTGACCATCGACACCAGTTGACCATCAACACCGGTTGACCATTGACACCGGTTGACCATCGACACCAGTTGACCATCAACACCAGTTGACCATCGACACCAGTTGACCATCAATCCCAGTTGACCACCCTCAACCTCATCAGTTGACCATCAACACCAGTTGACCATCGACACCAGTTGATCATCGACACCAGTTGACCATGGACACCAGTTGACCATCAACACCAGTTGACCATCGACACCAGTTGACCATCGACACCAGTTGACCATCAATCTCAGCTGACTCCCCTCAACCTCATCAGTTGACCATCGACACCAGTTGGCCATGGACACCAGTTGACCACCGACACCACAACCATTCTCATCCCCATCACCAGTTGATCATCAAACACCAGTTGACCATGGACACCAGTTGACCATGGATATCAGCTGACCATGAACACCAGTTGACCACCCTCAACCTCATCAGTTGACCATCGACACCAGTTGACCACCGACACCAGTTGACCATGGACACCAGTTGACCATCAACACCAGTTGACTATCGACACCAGTTGACCATCAACACCGGTTGACCATCGACACCAGTTGACCATGGACACCAGTTGACCATCGACACCAGTTGGTCATCAATCTCAGTTGACCACCCTCAACCTCATCAGTTGACCATCGTCACCGGTTGACCATCGACACCAGTTGGCCATGGACACCAGTTGACCATCGACACCAGTTGGCCATGGACATCATGACCATTCTCATCCCCATCACCAGTTGACCATCAACACCAGTTGACCACCCTCAACCTCATCGGTTGACCATCGACCCCAGTTGGTCACTCTCAGCCTCATCAGTTGACCATGGACACCAGCTGACCATGGACACCAGCTGACCATGGACACCAGCTGACCATGGACACCAGCTGACCACGGACACCAGTTGACCATTCTCATCCCCACCAGCTGACCATGGACACCAGCTGACCATGGACATCATGACCATTCTCATCCCCACCACGTGACTACCCGCCAACAACAGTTGACCATCGACAGCAGTTGACCACCCTTAACCTCATCAGTTGACCACTGACACCGACTGACCACCCTCAACCTCATCAGTTGACCACTGACACCAGTTGACTACCCTTAACCTCATCAGTTGACGATCGACCCAAATTGACCACCCTCAACCTCATCAGTTGACCATTGACACCAGTTGACCACCCTCAACCTCATCAGTTGACCATCAACCCCAATTGACCACCCTCAACCTCATCAGTTGACCATTGACACCAGCTGACCATCGACCATCGACCATTCTCACCC
>NW_021939300.1:0-1451 GCF_001715985.3 Manacus vitellinus | reverse complement strand
CCGTTAATTAAATGAGGGGGTGATTAGCAGGATTAATTTGGGGGGGCAGTTAATGGCATCATTAATGAGGGGGAGGTTGGTTAAGGGGGTGCTGGGGGTGTTAATTAGGCTAATTAGTTAAACAGGGGCTGATTGTCAGCACAGCTGGGGGGCTGAGCTTGGGGTTTGGGGTCATTTTGGGGGGTTTTGAGGTTTTTGGGTGTTTTTGAGGTGGTTTTGAGTATTTTTGAGGTGGTTTTGGGTATTTTTGAGGTGGTTTTGGGTGTTTTTGAGGTGGTTTTGTTTTGGGACTGTTTCAGGAGATTTTTGAGCGGTTTTGAAGGTTTTGGGGTGATTTTTAAGGTTTTTTGGGGGTTTTGAGATGGTTTTGGGAGGTTTTGAGTTGTTTTTGGGTGGTTTTGAGCCATTTTTGGATCATTTTGAGCCATTTTTGGCTCATTTCGAGCCATTCCTGAGTGATTTTGAGCAATTTTTGGGTCATTCCAAGCCATTTCTGGGTGTTTTTAGCCATTTTTGGGTTATTCTTAGCCGTTTCTGGGTGGTTTTGAGCCGTTTTTGGCCCATTCCAAGCCATTTCTGGGTGTTTTTAGCCATTTTTGGGTTATTCTTAGCCGTTTCTGGGTGGTTTTGAGCCGTTTTTGGCCCGTTCTGAGCCGTTTCTGGGTGTTTTGAGCCGGTTTTGGGTTGTTCCCAGCCATTCCTGGGTGGTTTTGAGCCGTTTTTGGCCTGTTCTAAGCTGTTTCTGGGTGGTTTTGAGCCATTTCTGGGTGGTTTTTGAGCCATTTTTGGGTAATTTTGAGCCATTTCTGGGTGTTTTGAGCTGTTTCTGGGTGTTTTTTAGCTGTTTTTGGCCCGTTCTAAGCCGTTTCTGGGTGGTTTTGAGCCATCCCTGGGTGTTTTTGAGCTGTTTGTGGGTGTTTTTGAGCCGTTTCTGGGTGGTTTTGAGCCGTTTTTGGGTAATTTTGAGCCATCTCTGGGTGTTTTGAGCCGTTTCTGGGTGGTTTTGAACCATTTTTGGCCCATTCTGAGCCATCCCTGGGTGTTTTGAGCCGTTTCTGGCCCGTTCTAAGTCATTTCTGGGTGTTTTTGAGCCGTTTTTGGGTCATTTTGAGCCATCCCTGGGTGTTTTGAGCCGTTTCTGGCCCGTTCCAAGCCCCCTCAGGACGTCCTCACCCCCCCTTCTCCCTCCCAGCAGCCCCGGCCATGGCGAGCAACGTGACGAACAAGACGGACCCGCGGTCGCTGAACTCGCGCGTGTTCATCGGGAACCTGAACACGCTGGTGGTGAAGAAGAGCGACGTGGAGGCCATTTTCGCCAAGTACGGCAAGATCGTCGGCTGCTCCGTGCACAAGGGCTTCGCCTTCGTCCAGTACGTCAACGAGCGCAACGCCCGCGCCGCCGTCGCCGGGGAGGACGGCAGGATGATCGCCGGGCAGGTCTTGGGTGAGAT
>NW_021939299.1:0-1486 GCF_001715985.3 Manacus vitellinus | reverse complement strand
AAGAGCAAAGCCCAACCTCTGCAGCACTTACTGATTCCAAAAATGAAGTTGCCAGATAAACAAGGACAAATTCAGACCCACCTGGAGGAATGCTGCCTGTAGTCGTGGGCGAGGTTGTGGTAGTGTCTGGAGAGGAAGAGAAAGAAGCAAGTGAGGCCCTGATGGACGAAGGGAATCCTGTATCCTGGCCCCTGGACTGGGGGGAAAAGCATTGGCCAGAAAAACAGGGAGAAATTTGAACCCACCTGGAAGAGTGTCACATATGATGCCTGTTGTGGTTTTGGTATCTGCAAGAAAGGAAGAGAACGAAGCAAGTGAGGCTCTGGTGGATGAAGGAGCATGGCCAGGTTTTCTGCCAGTGCTGGGGATGTTGGTGCCCCCGTGTCACAGGGACAATGGGGACCCTGGGGGTCTGAGCAAAAGATGTTGGCCCAAATACCATAAAATCAGAGAAGAAATAAAAGAAAATCTCCCACATAATCAACATATGCTGAAATCATTGTCACAGACAGTACCCCAGCCCACAAAGTGGGAAATCTCTCCACACCCCTCTAACCCTGGTGTTCACCAGGCTCAGAGAGACATCTTGGAATGGGGGAGGAACAGAAAACTTGGGAAGACCCTCTAGCACGCAGGCACCTTCTCTTACCAGGGCCTTGGCAATGCTCTACAGGTTCCACCACACCCTCCATCGGCTTCATTAGGCTGTGCTTGTCCCAGACTCTGCTCTCCCACACAGAAGAGCAAAGACCAACCTCTGCAGCAATTTCTGGTTTCAAAAAAAAAGTAGCCAGAAAAACAAGGAGAAATTCAGACCCACCTGGAGTAGTGGTGCTTGTGGGCATGGGTGTGGTTGTGGTATCTGCAAGAAAGGAAGAGTAAGAAACAAGTGAGTTCCTGGTGGATGAAGGAGCATGGCCAGGTTTTCTGCCAGTGCTGGGGATGTTGGTGCCACCCTGTGACAGGGACAATGGGGACCCTGGGGGTCTGAGTAAAAGATGTTGGCCCAAATACCATAAAATTAGAGAAGAAACAAAGGAAATTCTCCCTCATCATCAACACATTCTGAAATCCATCCACAGCAACAGAATCACTCAAACAACAAAGTCTCCTGTATAGGATTTAAACAACATGAGTAAGGATTTTTTCCCTAAATATTGCATAATGCAAATGTTGCACCTCACATCTACTAAATAGTAATTAATTCTCCTCTAAAGTAATGCCACAGAGAAATAGAATTAAAAACACAAACCTGGAATGGTTGTTGAAGCAAAAGTGGTGCTCATGGTCAGGGCATCTGTAAGGGAGGAAGAGAAAGAAGCAAGTGAGGCCCTGGTGGATGAAGGAGCATGGCCAGGTTTTCTGCCAGTGCTGGGGATGTTGGTGCCACCCTGTCACATGGGCAATGGAGAGCTTAGGGGTCTGAACAAAAGGGTGGTCTTGCCTGGTGGCAGCAATCAAAAACATATTCCTGAACACGTCTCCA
>NW_021939298.1:66468-70243 GCF_001715985.3 Manacus vitellinus | reverse complement strand
AGACAAATAAAATAAATAAAGAGCATTTGTAAAACTTTCCATATACAAAATAACTTCTGCTGGAGGGTGAGTTTCAATTTTTTTTTTTAATTGACAGCCTGAACAAAGATAAACCTTTCACCAGAAATCATTTGAAAATGCTGTTCTCACAAGCAATAACAGGGCACTAATCAAGCCAGTGCCTGAGCAGCCCTTCCATGGAGAAATTCTTCCTGCTGTACAGCCTGAACCTGCTCTGGTACAGCTTGAGGCTATGACTTCTCCTGGTGCTTGTTACCTGGGAGAAGAGGCTGATCCCCACCTGGAAACAACCTCCTTTCAGGTAGAAAACTCAGAGATTATTTGAACTATGTTCTAGAATACTTGTTAGGAACAAGTCGCCCAGATGCTTCTCCGAGTGTGATATCCCTGGCCAGCTGAGTTGCTACAGCAGGAAAACTTGTCCAGGACAGAAAGTCTGTGCTTTTGAGAAATCCCAGCTATGAACTCAGCAGTCCTGGCTTGGGTTCTCACGAGGGAGGTTCTCACTGAGCTCCAAAAAGCTGAATTCCAAAGAATAAGACAATGAAAATGAACAGACAGCCGGGGTGAGCTGGCATGTCACACCCAGGAGATGCACGGCTAAGCTGCAGTACCTTTTAGGGTGTCAGACTGATTTGCCCTCCTCGCTGCACTACCCAAGAACCCAAGGCAAGAAGCTCAGCTTTACAATGAAGAATGTTACACCTTAACCCTCCCTCCATCAGTTCCCGTAAGGACAGAGAGAACAATTAACAGTTCGTGCTGCTTCCAAAATCTCGTATAAAAATAGATCACTGTGTCCTTCTGGCAGTCTGGAAAACCTGCAAATCCCTCCTCCTTCATCTCTCCATTTCCACAGGAACACTCAGGTCCCATCGCCAAGACTCACGTGTTGGTCACGTTCCCAGAGCAATGAAGCTGGTCCTCTCTCCCCTTGGAATCCATTCCATTGCCATCCTCATGGTTTGGATTGGGTCACAGTTTCTTTTCTGTCCCGAGGCAACGCACGGGCAGTGCCACCCAAGCGTGGGTGTGAGGAGAGCCCTGCCCAGCCCCTGCCCCAAACCCGAGCGTTGCCCTCCCGGGGTTATCTGCACGCACACGACTCCACCGTCATGTTGGGGTACACCTTGAGCACCACGTTCCTGTTCTCATCCAAGAACAGGATGCTGAGAGAGGACATTCTGTCAGGGACGCAGCAGGGCTCGGGGACGCCGGGCACGACTCCGACGGCTCGCACGATGCTCTGGATGGTGGCGTGGTTGGACGGCTTCAGGGCCTGCGGGAGACACACAGGGCACAGCAGGTTACTGCACCCACAGTCAGGACTCAAAGAAAGCAAATCATTACCTCCAAACACTGCCAAAGAAGGCAATTCCCACAAGGTGAGCCACCACAGGAACCTGTGATGAGAGCAGATGGCAACAACAGGAACCAGGCCTGGTAAGGCAGACCCAGGTAATGGACCCCAACAAAGATTCCCACCGTGGAAATCTGGGAGAAAGGAAAGTGTTAATCCCAGGTCTAAATCAAGGGGAAGGTTTGAAATCAGCACACGGGACAGAACTCCACTGTGCAAGCTGTGGGGAAGGAAACAACTGGCCGTGCCAAGCTGTGGGAACATCTGAGACAGCCCGTGGATATCCAGGGCTGGGACTGTACAGAAGTGGTGCCCTGGAAACACGACTGGGGCACCCTCAGCACCGAGGAGACCGGCGGAAGGACCGGCAGGACGCCGTCAGAATCCATGTGGTGGTGATACCTTCATCTTTTTACTTCATCTGTCTCATTCTCTCTCTCCCTACCTCATATTTACTGTTAAATAAAATCTGTACTAATGACCTTGGCATATGGTCTCATTGGCACCCTTAATTCAGGCAGAGGCAGCTTTTAATAACTGGATCCTAACAGCCCTACATGACATTGTCCCTGTGGCACGTTCACAACACCAGAATATACTAAGATGCTCATAAAAATAAAGACAAACACATAGAAATGCAAAATACAAAGTTCTACCTCTGACCCACCAAATCCTTCCAGATCCAAGTACCTGTACAAAAATAGGTGGGCATGAAAAATGCAGAAAATGCAGCTTTCAGCCAAAGGCTCTTGGTTTGTTTTTTTAGAGCTGTTCTTACACATAAACCTGGAATTCAAACCAGTTCCCTGTGCTGCTCCATCACACACCACTGTGAAACGGATGGAACAAGGTCATTGGGGCCAAATGTGCAACCTGCAGTTCTGCTGTGACACAAGATGACTTCTTTCTGGGAAGACAATCAGCCTTAGGGGTAGATCTGCACCAACCTGAGAAGCAAGTCTCAGTGACCTTGCAAGCAAAAAGCACAGGAATACCTGCGAGATTCCAGCTCCTCATGTCGTTTGCATAACATGTTAGTACATTTAGTAGGAAGCCTCCATTTGGCAGCTGATCTCAAGGAAGGTATTTCTGTTGGTTTGTCCTTGAATTCAGTGGTAGCCAGGGATTTAAAAATGTGTCTTAGATTATCATACAGTTCCAGTTTTTGGGGTCCATCCCCTTCGGCATGGTTCCTCCTCCCTGGGTTCCTCAAGGCCCTGAAATGCCATCTATATTTTGGAACTAACTGCTCAGGCTTCCCTGGGGCAGGAATAAAGGCTCTGGAATGGGATGCTGCAGTGAGTCCAAGCGCTGCCTTTACTGCAGTGTCCTGCAGGAGTTCCTCACCCCCCCTCATTTTAGGCCAGCCTCCAAACCCACAGCCCACTCTCACCTTTGGAGAGCCTCAGGGGGGTCCCTGCTGCTGAGAAGGGCACGGTACATTTGGAGCCTAGTTCATCCACCTGGGTCACAGGGCCGGGAGCACATCAGCCCTTCCTGGTACTCACATGCCAACTCATGCAAACCAGAGGGCACTCTGAAAGCCAGCGGGCCAGGATCCCTTGCTCTCGGGTCCCCTCGCTCTGTCACAGGAGTAACTCGCCTGACTCTTCTGCAACCCAGGGCTCCCTGCCCCTGTGCCAGCCCTGCCTCACGAGGCACCTGCTCTTCCTGCAGGGTGCCGTGCCCACCAACTGTGGCGTGGGCCTGGCACGTGGGCCTGGCAGCACAGGCTCCTTTGGGGCACAACTGCTGGCTAATCAGCAATTTTCTGGATCTGGCTTGCTTTATGTTTATTAAACCGTTAATAACAAGTTCACACATCGTAAGCACTATTCAGGAAATGTTTTATGGTAATTTGGGTTCTGGACAAAAAACTAACACCAGGTCGTATTTTTTTAATTCCCTTTGCAAGCCTGTCTGTTTGCTGGGTGTCCTAAGCACTGCCCCGTGCAGCAGGAGACAGAGACACCACTCAGGTCCTAGAGCCAAACACACAATGGGACTGGCTGCCTGTACTGCCTCAGGAAAGGAAACGCCCAGTTTCCAGTGCAAAGGACTCCCTAAAGCTCGTACCTTTGGGATGGGAAACTGGCATTCCCCCGAGCAGTAATAGGCATCGAAGGACTTGGGGGAAATGATCCACTCGCTCCAGCCGATGTCTGCAAAGTCCACCCTGAGGTAGCGCCGGGCGCAGGACCTGGGCTCGTTCCACTGCTTCCTCCTCGCCTTCTGCAGCGTCCACTCATCGAACTGCAGAGTCTGCCTCTGCTGGCCATCAGGCTTCCTTGGCTTTTTCTTACTCCTGGCCCTCTCTGCTAACTGGGGCTGGAAGGTTTTGTAGGGTTTCCTGCCTCCCCATCTCTCCTTCTGGCCATAGGGGTACTCAGCCCC
>NW_021939298.1:63743-65193 GCF_001715985.3 Manacus vitellinus | reverse complement strand
CCTGGCCAGATCAGACACTGACTGCGCTTTGAGTTTCCCTTGAGAATAATCAATGACACAGGGTCCATGAAATCATTCCACCCAGGACACTTCTTCATTTTTCATGCCAGAGCCAGAGGGAAACAGGTGGGGGACTCCTTTAACCCCCACAGAGTGCAGCAGAAGGGGAGGAGGATTTAATTTTTGTTTTAAAATGTCCTGGTTGGGCTGCAGGTAAGTCCACCCTTCAGAGCGGGAGAAACACACATCCCAATGTCAAGCTGCCAAAGCAGGCTGCATGGAAAAGTCAAATCTAGGAGAGCTAAGGGACACTCTGCAGCCCCCCAAAGGGCTGGGAACAACCCAACACGTTAGAAAAACAAGGGGATTCCAAATTCAATGCTTTTTGGACACCACAGCACGTCAAAGCCCTCCTTGGAGGCTGCAAAGGAGTTCTAGTTTACAGAATTCTGCAAGAGAGTTTTTCTCTGCCAGTATTTGGGGGGGAGTGTTTGTTTGTTTGTTTGTTTTCCAAGCAATGACAAGCACGGAGATGGCCCTGGACTAGGGATGAACAGATGAACAGCCTCACCAGTCTCACCCTCAAAACACTGGGGAAGTCCCTGCCCAAGCAAGTGAGAACATGATTTCCAGCACTGATCTGTCAAAGACTTTGACAGCTTCATGTTCCATGTGACATTCTGTGTGACATCCCAGCTGCTGATGCCATTTGGGTAAGTCCAACATATTCCCCCTGTGCTGCCCCATTCCCACCCCAACAATCCCAGCAGCCTCCTCTTCTAAACACTTTTTGGTCATGAATATTTCAACCCATCCATTAAACCAGCAGGAACCGGTCCCATCCCACCAGAAAGACAGAGCCCTTCTCCCCAGATTATCAGATGCATTGCTTCATGGAATTATGGAAAACAACACACGTTTTCCTCAGTGAAACAGGGCCAAAGCAGTGCAAAGGCCAAACCATTTACAGAGGACACCCTTGTTTACACATTCAGCCCAACCTGAGGGCAGAGCACAGAGGGAAGTTCCCAGGAGCTGAAGGCTGATGTCCCAAATCCATCCAGTTTCCAGCTGTTCCATAGTTCCAGGCTAGAACTATGCTAGATAGGAACTAGATTTCCTTCCAATTCAATCCTGCTTTTAATCCCTCAAACCAAAACTGGCTGTTGGTTACACTGGTGCTGAGCACACACGAGGACCTGACATCTGCTTTGTTTATAATCACCAATGGCATAAGGTTAAGGCATAATTTGTCAGAGCACTGAGTACATCAGTCTTAGGAACCAGAATGTGTGGTGTCCCATGAGCACCTGTTAAAGAAGTTATTATTTAAACCATTGCTGTAACTTGAATGACAAGTTTGGATTTTAATTTTTAGTAAGAATTCCACTTAACAAACCCTGCCTGTTCTGAAGTGGAACACTGCAGCACAAAACCAAACGAGTTGCTG
>NW_021939298.1:59732-63063 GCF_001715985.3 Manacus vitellinus | reverse complement strand
AGGACTTTTGGAGACCAAGCTCTGTGTGACAGAGCTCTCTGGAACTGCACCAGGTAGGACACCTGTGTGTGGAGACAGACATGGCCAGCATGAACACATTCCTGCCACAGGGGGCACTTCAAGGCATCACTAAGCTGGAATGAGCCTGTTAACATGTGGTGTATTTATCTTTCTAGAGGATGCCCTGACATTTTTATGGACTGCCAAATCTATCCCACGGGTGAAAAAGGATGCAGTAACGAGGACTGTGTAGTTATACAGTCACCATGAGCCATCATTTCAATAAGATACTGAAAAGTGGTGCCCTCGTGCCAGGGCACCATGAAGAACGTAGCAGTGTTTCCGCTGTGAAATTTGGTTTTTTCTGAGTTCACAGCCCAGCTACAAAAGTTCACTCGGAGCTGGAAATGGGAACAAGTTCCCAAAGAGGAACACAAATTTGGAAGCCAGATTTTCTCTTTTCTCCCACCTTTGCTCTCACTCAACTGCTGCTTCCCAGTTACCAACTCCTGTACTGCCAAGAGAAAGGTGTAGGATGTGGTTCTCTGCTTTGAAAGAGCACAGGACCCACTGCCAAACTAGTTCTACTAATTCCTTCAGCAAAGCAGGTAAGGTCACATGAGCTAGCAACTTGATCTAAAACAGCAGCAAGTCCACCACTGTGATTAAAGCCAGCAGCTGCTCCAATACAGAACTCCTCTGGAAGCAGCAATGGTGCATGCTGAGGATCTGACTTGCGTGTGGGCTTCACGATCTGAAAACCACAAACCTGCACACTGCACATGGTAAGTGTGCTACACAGTGGGCACAGCAACTGTCTTCTACATGTTTGAAGAGGAAAGACCAGAGCAGGGTGAAAACCAAACCCAGCCTCTAAGGGGAAGCTAGCACAAGCCAAGCAAGTTAAGGGGGTACAGCAAAATAACCCCAAACCAACATAAAACCCAGCCAAAAAAAAGGCTTAAACCAAAACCAAACCCCAAACCCCCACGCTCTCACTGTCTCCCGACTGACTGTTTGTAAGGCTCTGGTTGCAGAAGAGCCCTGCTGTTACTGGTGCTCAGAGGGGCCAGCATTTGGCCCAGACTGGCCCCTGCAGGCTCATGGCAGCTGCTGAGGTGCTGCCTGCCCCGTGCACTGCTCCCTTTGCCCAGTGTGTGTGGGCACCTCACACCACAACAAAGCCAAGAAAGGCCTTTCAAAAGGGAGGAGAACACAGTTGTTCTAAAACCACAAGAATTGGCCTAGGGGCAGGTGTAATAGCTGAAGTTACTTGAAATTCAGTCAATAAAAAAGAGTTTAAAGTAATATCTCTTACTATAACATCATTAGAGGGACCTTCCAACCCGAGTCGAGTTTTTTAAATGACTCATTTGCAAGACACGTTCCTTAAGCGACGCTGGGATTAAAAATGCTTTCAGAAGCAAACCTAGTCTGCTTCTGGGGCTTTTCTCTTTCCCCTCTCTTTCTCTCTCAGGGCTGTTTCTGTCATCCTGGAAATGTCCTTGCAGCAGTGACGAGAGCTGACACAGAAATCACAGCTGAACATCCCGTGACTCAAACACACAGCAACAAATGAGAGCAGGTAAGCCCATGAGAGACAACGGTGCTGCAAGGTAACTAAGTGCCCTGTGCAAGGGGTACATCCTTACTTCACTCCTCTTGGATTTGGGGCCTGGGGTTTCTTTTCAGCGTTGTCAAAGGCAGCAAAGGTTCCTCTTCTGAGCGATTCAAACTGAACAGTTAGGCTACGAGATAATCTAGCAAGATTAATGAAAAACAAACCTGCCAGAATAAATGATCGTGTGAACATTCATCAGAACCAAAGGCCAAACCCCTGAGGCCAAACGAGCAACCTTTGATACTCCAGCCCAGTCACGAAATCTGGTGCACCAGAGATTTCAGGGCAGCGTGGGAGGGAAACTTCCGAGGTGCCACCCAGCGCTGGAGCTCTCACCCCATCCCCTTGGAGGACTGAGCCACAGGGAGAGAAGCTTGCACTGAACAGCTTTTAGGAGGCTTGATTTGATTGTCTCAGTTGGTTTCTGTCAGCTGTGGGTTCCAAGGCTGCAGCTGCCACCCGTGACACCACTGCTCTTCCATCACAAACAGGGATGACTCTCAACAAATCCCACCAACTCCTGGGCTCATCATACAACATCTGTCTTACAGGGTCTCAAAGATTTGTGTGGTGGGTGACCTGGGAGATCTGGGCAAGGCCTTTCCCATGTGCCACATAAGAACCAGCAGCCTTGGAGGGGAAAAGCAAGGACAGAAAGGTTTCACAGACACATTTGAGAGCCCTGTTTCAGAAAAGAAACAGTTTCTCTCCTGAAAGTGTCAGCTTAAATTGCAACATTAAACTGCAAATGAAACCACTAAAGATTTGCTTCAAGGCCTCTTGCTGCAGATGCAGAGGAATCCCCAGATTCTTGGGGAGCTTCTGCTCGTGGCAGACAAAAAGCTGAGTCTGAGGGAGTCAGCAGCAGGGATGGTAAAACACAAAGGAGTAACAGCAACAGGAGGTATTAAATTAACTGATGTAGCCCCATTAAGGACGAGGGGAAGCCCAGGAGAGACTGAAATTTGGAGCCAAGGAGTGCAATGATCAAGGCAGAGGATCTGGAGACTAAGCCCCTCAAAAGGGGAATACGGTGAACGTGCCATTTCCATCGCAGGGCTGGCCAGACAGTCGGGCACAAGGAAGAATCAGAGACCAGAAAAAGCCTTTCCACTCCAGCCACCATCCCGAGGAACATCTGATCTAAGGGTTTTCTGGAAATGCGCTTTTCTGCCATCAGTACAACACAAAACGAACGGCTGCTGCCTATGGCAAGAGAAAGACAACAACTCAATTTAGCCCTTGCAGAGCTCAGATGCACAAAAACCAGAACAGAGCAAGGGGATGGAGCACCAAGACAGTGGCCAAGACATCATCTCTTTCTGCTGGGACACTGCTCCTTTGGGATGCTGGCATGGTAAACATTCCCCCCCTCGTTATGGAAAGTGATTTTACGTTTTCACCAATCCACCTGTGCGTGTCAGCCTGTAATCACAGAGATATCTAAGTGCCACTGCCAAAGATGCCAAGATGCAGTATTTACCATGCTCAAATCATGCTTCCACTGAACTCCTCTGTCACTGCCTCTAACTGCCAGTACTATCTCCACTTCCCAACGTGAGAACGCCGCAGACAGTCTCAAGTATCACCAAACCGTGCCACGGCTCCATCGAGTGCAAACCAGCCCTTGGTTCAACAGAAGCTACACATGCAAAACAGCACTAACGGGAGCCTCCGGAGACGATCCGTTAATTACTGCACCTCCCTCAC
>NW_021939298.1:53738-58577 GCF_001715985.3 Manacus vitellinus | reverse complement strand
AGAGCACAGTCCGCCGCGGGCAGGTGGGACGGATGCTCCCCGGGCAGGTGGGACGGATGCTCCCCGAGCTGTGCTGGGGCTCTGCTCGCCTCTCCAGAATACCGGGAGTACCAGGTCACGCTCGGTGACCCTCGGCTTCCTTCTCTGTCACCCTCCAACCCAGACGGGGCTGGCATAGGTGTGCCCAGCAGCCTCGAGCCCACCGAGAGGGACACGCGCCCAGGGAAATCCTGCACATGAGGACGACCCCACTCCAGCAGGGAACAGCCAGGTATCCTTACTCGGCTGGGACAATTCCCCGTGCCTCCTGCACGTGCTGCCTTTCAGCACCAAAAGGACAGAAACATCTCACTCCCCTTACCAGTGCCACAACACCCCATCAGATATGACACTGTCCCTTCCGAAATCCTCTTCACAACACAAAGGGTGCCTCACCTGCACATCTGCCTGGCAACGCAGGGGAGGTGGAAGAGGAGCCTCGTTAAATTGTCCCTGTTTATAAATGCATTGGTTTCTGAGCCAGAGAAGGGGAATAATAAGATCAGCCTGCAGATCAGTGCATGGAGCTTCGCACACAGTATTGCCAGCAGAGGCCATTCACATTTTCAACGTGCTACCCAAAGTGTATCATTACCCAGCCCCAAATACAACACTGCAATACATTGGTTATTGCCCCTCAAATTACACTGGGTGGGAATGCCCAGCACCTCCCCCAGGGCGGGGAGTTCCACACTGGGTGACCATGAATGGTGAGGTATTTTTGGAATCCTCGGTGGCCCGTTAGCAGCCATGACCCCTCAGGCTGGGTGTGGAGGTGCCGGTGACTCCCCGAGGGGTGTTATCACCTGTGAGGACAGGAACATCCTTCTGTCTCACAGGCTTCTTAACACCCAGCTTATAGCCTGAGGGGCCAAGAGTGCTCTGGGCAGCTGCTACAACCGGTCTGTTGTTACCAGTTCCTGGGAAATGACATCGAGGGTGTAGAATACTCAATTTGAGTCACACCCACACAGTGAGGAACTGGGACAACACACAGCGTCAGCATCAATGCTAACAGTACAATTAACTGTACTTCTCCCTTTCCTGTGTAAGACATGGACATTAGTGCAATACAGAAAACAAACCGCCCAAGTGAACATTCAGAATTAAAACATTAAGGCATGATTGATTTTTTGAACACAAGTAATAAAACCAATGCAGGTCCCCGCAGAAAGAAAACAAAATTATTTGAACTGATAGCTACAAAAATCAGCACAAGCAGCAATCTCTGGCTAATAACCATGGCTGAATTGCCAATCCCAAAGACAACTCTTTATGCATCTGAAATACTGGAATTGCCATTTCAAGCTTCAGTCACGTTATTTCCTACTGCCGAGAAAAGCAATATTTAAAAAAACCCCAATCAACAACACACCACAACTCCGTAAATAAAAGGAACTGAATCCTCTTCTACACCTCCAGTGCCAAACAATACACTCTAAGAATATGATGTTTTGCCATCTCCAACACATCCTCTGAGCTGCGGCCTGACTCTTGAGATCGGGCCATCTGAGAACGACTTTAAAACACAAAATAAGCCCTCAGAGACAGCACGGATTTAACACCATTCTCAAGCAAAGGGGGTTTAGTCAAGAGCTAACGTAAGTTCATCGTGGCAGCTCAAGCACCCTATGGCTGAGCTTTTATTTAAAACCTTTCCAGTGTTAGCAGAAAGCCCTGTTCGTGCAAAATTAAATCCGAATTTGGCTCTCAGAGCCTCGCCCCACCACTTGACCGCGGTTGTTTAAACATCTAAAATAGAAAGTCAGTCCTGTACAACTCTGTTACAGCCCGAGAGGAGAGAGAAAGAGGACTCTGGGAGTGAGGTAGAGAGGAAAGAGTCAGTTCTCGGGGCACGAGAAGCCTTCTCCAAGTCCCCCTTGTCAGATGGCTGCTGTGTTTCCTGAGTGTGAGCCCAAGAACACCTTTGCTTTATGGACTGTCCCAGTGACGTGGCAGGACGCTCATCACACAGAGTTCTGCAGCTCCCAAAGCTTAAAAATACTCCCCTTGCTGCGAGATTTTTGAATGCCAGAGCCCTGTGAGCACACAAAGCAAAGCAAAGCAAAGCAAAGCAGAGCACACAGAAGTTCCTCTCCACAGTGAGTGACGGCTGACAAAGGCTCAGCCCTGCCCTCTGAGGGAACAGCGCTTTGGCACCTCTCTGCTATTCATTCTCCACTTCTTCTACACGAGTGCTGCAAACAACAGTTCTCAACAGCTACCCTCCCTCCCAGCCACAGCCTGTGCAGCTCCAGGTGGGTCTGCAGGCCCAGTTTCCTCCCTGCTGGGCCCAAGCATCTCCATGGTAGTGCAGTCCATCCCAATCCACCACAGAGTCTCGACAGGTGAAGCAACCTGGCCTTTTAACACCTTAGTCACAGGCACACAGCAGGCTTCCATGTAAACCAAGTTCATTTAAGTGGTAAGCAACTCCTGTGCCATTGCCGGGGCCAGCCTCACCACCCTCCAGCAGTGCCTTCAAAACCGCTATTTAAAAAACTTCCACCAGAAACCTTCCAGGTTTGTGCTTTTTCAGAGCTTGCCACAAAACACACAACCCGGTAACCTGGCAGTTATTTGTTCCCTTCACACGAGCACTCGGAAGTCCCAGGGAAGAGGAAACCACAAATACTCCTTCGAGGGGAAACGAAATAATTACATATTTGCATAACAAAGTGATATTAGCAAAATCTGTTCGGCATGTGAAGACCAATCCCACATTTGTGCTCTCAGTTGCTTGGCTCTCAGTCTCTGCAGAATTCACTTACCAAAGCCATCTCTGCTGCTGTGGCTCCCACATCCCAGCTCTTCTGGTTGTCATCTGGAGAATTCCCCCCTGCAGCTCTGCCTCGGCTGCCTTGCACCCCCTCTGCACATCTGCTGGGCTGCCTGAGATGGGCTTCTGTGTGCTCTGCTCTGGCAGGGCTCCTCACACCGAGTCTGAGTCAGTGCCACCAGCTTCGTCCCAGCAGTATGCTCCCAGCCCCACAAAGTCACCTTTTGGCCAGGCAGGGCAGGGGGGGAAGCCCAGAGCAAAGGCCCTTGTGTGCAGCCATTCCCTGTGTCCCCCGGGCTGGCTTTTCAGGGCTCACCAGCCAGGCTGGCTGTTTGCTCAGGTGGCCAGGAGCAGCCTTCCCGCTGCAGGGGCCTTCCAGAAGAATTCCTTCTCTCGGGTCCCAGGATCACATGTTTCTCTCATCACAGGGAACTTGTGCTGGGGGATCTGTAATAACTCTGCCCAGAGCCGAGCTGAAATAAAACAGCCCTCGAGTGAACACCAGCCAAAGAAGAGGAGCGACGCTCCCTTCCGTGCAGAGCCACGTTCTGCACACGCAGCTCGTCGGCGTGGCCACGGTCTGTTCAGCACCTGGGCTTCTGTTTGCTTGGCAGTGGGAACTGGGCCTTGGCCTGCACTGCTTGTCCCTGCCTGCCTCGCAGAGAAGTGCCCAAAGGTCTTAGTCTTCTGTAATCTGATTGCTGGATGTGGGCAATCTGAGTTCATGGGGCATGTTCCTCAACTGCGTCTTTCACTGATGGTCAAAGGGAGAACATCTAATGACTTTAGTGTTTTATACTAAATACTAACAACTTTTCTGTGATTCTGCTGGTGGCTCGTGATGGAGCAGTTCACCACCAATCTCATGCTACTTTCCAGCTTCATTCTGTGATCCAAAACAACCACCACAAGAGCTCCCAAAGCTGATGCAAGACCAAAGATCCAGAGTCCACATAAAAAGAACAAAACTATGATTGTGGAGGGGTGCTAAGGAAACATAAAAGACTACAAAACATACACAGGCTATTAAAATCTGTAGACCCTAACTCATGCACACAGTTCAGATGTGCTGCAAAAACACCCACAGCTCTCTCCCCTGGCCCAAAATCTCGAGATGCTCAGTCTGGGTTCCCTTAGGGCAGCGTGCAAACTCTGTACCTGCAGTAAATGTCACAGTCGGTGGTGACACCAAAATCTCCTCTAAGGAGAGAATGGAGGCACTTCCATTCACCTTATATTTACAGAGAGCAATAATTTTGGGCTGGACAGTTTGCATTTGTTTTGCTAAAAAGCCACAGGGCCTAAGAACACACGGGGGAAGCTTTCCCGTGGTTATCAGTCCCTGGAACACTTCTCTCCTGATTACCACGTGTTCGGCATGTCCACCTCACTCGTGTCTGCTCAGGGCTGAGCAGTGAGGCTGGAGAAGAACATCCTCTAAGACACGGATGATTTATACATAAATACTGTCTTTTCACTGATGAAATCTAAGGCTGAGCAGTGAAATGATTCATCACAAGGCCTTTCCTTACAAAGGAAAATTAACTGGCATCACACAGGAGAAAAGACCAATACATGGCACCACAATAATCCAAAATAAGGGAAAACACAGCGATACTGAACGAGAGCCTTTAACTGAAACACTGTTTTGTATGTAATCAAACTACTTTCAGGCCTCTGCTGCAGCACAGGAGATGAGTAGATTCAGCTCACGGTACTGAGGAATTTTTCAACCAAATGTTTATTTCAAGACTCTGATTGCTTAGACCTCACCAAGGATGTGGGAAATGCAGTTGCAGATCCATCCTTCACTGGATCTTTTAATTACTGACATATCTCAGACAGCAGAGCTTGGAAAATGCAGCCACAAAAGCCAGTAATGGCAGAGTCACCCTGAGCTCATTAGGGGCTGTTCTCTGCTTGCTTCTTCCCACTTAATACTTTAAAGATACCCGGTCTCTTCCAAATAATAGTTCTGGAAGTTTTAGGGAAAGTTTTTCCAAGGAGTTAAAACAGGTCCC
>NW_021939298.1:45913-52663 GCF_001715985.3 Manacus vitellinus | reverse complement strand
ACCTGAGAGTTCCCTCCGAGTGAGCCAACACACGGGGAACTACTGCAAAAGCATCCCCTTTATTGTCAGGGAATCAGCAAGAGGAGAAGGACCGACTCTGTTTAGGTCCCTCCTGCATCTGTCTGTACCTCGTAACGCTGTCTTCACGTGCAAACAACTGGGAAGCGTTCCTCATTCCCAAACTGCACACAAAAGGTTCAACCCAAATCACATTCCACACAAGCACTTAGCCAATTTCTGGTTTGCGAGAGATTTTTTTTCCTTCTGTTCTGTTCTTTCTAGAGACAGCAAAAGGAGGGCAGGTTAGCTTTTTCCCCAAGTTACAACTTTTTCTCCCCTGATATTTTAGTGATTTGTAGTTGCCATTTCCCAGTTTAAAATGTCTGTGGTTAGTTTGTTCAAAGCTACAAAAAAGCCCACCTTTCCTCTGAAGAGACTTTCGATCTTTCTTATGAGATCGAAGTTGGAATTGAAAAAAGGAGAGAAATTAAAAGTGAAAAGTAATATTTGCTGCATTTGAACACGAGCCAGATGTGGAACCATCCATCTCCAAATCAAACATTTACAGAGTTGGCAGCAATGAATGTTTCTGCTCACACATGCAAACGTGGAGTCTGAATGTACTCTCCTTCCTACCTACCCATCCCTCTGACACTTGCTCCCCTTTCACACCCAAGGGTTATCCCCCAACTCCTGCACGGCCACTCCTCACGGCAGCACAGCGGCCTTGCTTCACCTCCAAACCATGGCAAGACTGCGACACAAATCCTGGATGTCCAATGTGAGACAGCAACATGCACAGTCAGGAGCCTGCAGGGTGACTGACAGAGCCACGAATACTAACGGACCTATAGTGCAGGTACTGAAAACCCTTCCCCAATCAGGGCACGCCACCTGTGCGTGCGGATACTGAGCGCCGTACACGGGGAGCACCACGATCCAAGGGAAGGACTCTGAATCACACAGATGTGGGGAGAAGATGCTCTTCCCCGTCCGGCTCCAGCCCCATGCCCAGAGCAACAGCAGCCAGCCCTGGCTTCAGTCTCCTTGGGCTCCCCCCTCACCCCTTCACCACCCACTGCTCCAAGGCCTCAGCAGTGACTGGCCTGCTACCATCAGCACCTTGGGCAGCAAACCCAGAACTCAACCGCAACCAAGGGCCCAGGGGGTTTTGTAAACATTAGGTGTGATGACAAACAACTGAAAGAAACTGCATCTACTTTTTGTAAATTACAAAACAGAGCACTGCCCTCCTCACAGCGTTGTAGCTCTTGCCTAAGAGATCCCAGGCAATGTATCAGCCACGGCAATGTCACTACAAAACTGAGATACTGAAGAGAGACGCTCCAAGTACGTTCGATCGGACGAGAAGGGAACCCAAGCCTTGCTGTGCTGCTTCATTCAGAGAACTTTGTTTTGGTATGGTTCCATAAAGTGAACATTCTCCATTTTCTTTGAACAATTTGTACTACACTTGTTTCTCATCAGATTACATAAATTAGCTGAGAGGGAATGGATTCAATTACAGTCCAGATTCCAGACCTCTTAAGAACTGACTGCCTAACACATTCCTTTCATTTAATAAACTGGAACCAAATGAGGATTATATCATATAAATAATACTCCCTCGATAGAGCAATGCAATAAAATGGCAAAAATACTCAGAGGAACCACGTAGATCAAATACAAGAGCCTCTGATATCACCCTCTGGATTTCAAGTATGAACATCACATAAACTTGATTGTTCAGTATTTTTACTTTGTATTGCGAACAAGAATTCGATTCAAAGGCTATAACTTAAGACCAAGTTTCATATCTTCTGACAGCCTCAGACAGCCAAGGAAAAGATGTGTTGCAGCGAGGTATGGATTTCCACATTGAAAAGATAATTTGCTAGCTCTGCACAGCAGACAAAGCTCTCCTGCAAACTGCCAGATTTACGCTCTCCCGAGTGACTCCGAGCGAGCGTGACCGAGCGGGAGGGCTTCTCAACGCGCCGAGCGAGGCCGTGGCCCAGACACACTTCTTCTGCACAAAGGCAGCATTTTGGAACAACTCAAACCGCTAGGACAGCTTTTAGGAACAACCCCTCTCGACAGAAATACTCCCCCAGCCTTTCAGCCTGAGAAGTAGACAGGCCATCTGCAGTCAGAGGTTTTTATACCCAAACACATCAGCATCCAGGGAAGAAAAATGCAGTGAAAAGCTTTTGATTCAGGGCTTGACAGAGGACTCAAAGCTGAAGGCACAAAATTATACAGACAGTCAAAGTATCCCATTTGCAAACAGCATTTTGAAGGAGCTGGGTAGAAAACAGAGGCAGAGAACAACACCACCAGGGTGAGGGATGCTCATTAAAAGTACAATTACCTGCAGGAAAATGCTTTTTAGATCACTGAAAAATGGCTGGAGACAGTTTTGATGACAGCCCAGGCAATTACAGCTTGTCTAGTCCTCCAGCTTTATTTAACTTGGCATGTGACTACAAATCCAGGATCCAGCAGGAGCACTCCACAGCTGAGACTCCATCCAAGAAACAGGATGGGTTTGCCCACGCAATGAAAAGCTTTGCAGGGGACACGTTCAGTTCTCTGACAACAAGAATGCTTAAATCAGTACAGTAGGAGCCCAAGCCTGTCTTCCTGGGCTTCTTCATTCCTGTCCCTCCATCGGGCCAATAGTTTCTCCACAATATATCAACCTCAGCAAGTACGGCAAACAAGCTGTCCTGGAACTCCGTCTGAACTTCCCTTTCTGTTCAGCAGGAAGGTTCAAGTGCAGTTTTGCAAATGTTACAGTCCAGCTCTAAAACCCCAGATACAAGAGATAATCTACCCCCACTTCCCTCCATTTTTTTACCAAAGAGGTCAAGTGACCCATCACCTGAAGCTACATCCTACCTCCAGAAGGAATGAACATGCTGAGATGTCTGTGAGGTTTGCAGCGTGCCTCAGTTTTGACACAAGGAGCAGAAAAAGAGGTTGAAGCGTACATTAAATGAGGCTTTTCCAACTCGGAGCAGTCAGGACTAAGCACATCTATCGGACACAAGAGGGCTATTTCCTGTTGAGTGTGACAACCATGACTTAAAAAGGCTTATCTGTGAGCAACTACTAAAGTCCTAATACACAGAAAGGACAAATTATGCAAAGCATGCACAGTGTTACCTTCACTCCTGTTCTTAACTGAGTCATGAACAGCAACTGTCTGTTCCCCCCTGCGATTTAAAAGTACAAAATGAGGGTCTTTGCTTCCCATCTCAGGTGTGCTGAGAGATTTCAGTCTCTTCCTGGTGACTGAGCCCTGAACAAAGCACCCAGACTCCTCAACAGCTCCCCTGGCCCACTCAACCTTTGGTCCTGCTTNTCTGAACTTCCCTTTCTGTTCAGCAGGAAGGTTCAAGTGCAGTTTTGCAAATGTTACAGTCCAGCTCTAAAACCCCAGATACAAGAGATAATCTACCCCCACTTCCCTCCATTTTTTTACCAAAGAGGTCAAGTGACCCATCACCTGAAGCTACATCCTACCTCCAGAAGGAATGAACATGCTGAGATGTCTGTGAGGTTTGCAGCGTGCCTCAGTTTTGACACAAGGAGCAGAAAAAGAGGTTGAAGCGTACATTAAATGAGGCTTTTCCAACTCGGAGCAGTCAGGACTAAGCACATCTATCGGACACAAGAGGGCTATTTCCTGTTGAGTGTGACAACCATGACTTAAAAAGGCTTATCTGTGAGCAACTACTAAAGTCCTAATACACAGAAAGGACAAATTATGCAAAGCATGCACAGTGTTACCTTCACTCCTGTTCTTAACTGAGTCATGAACAGCAACTGTCTGTTCCCCCCTGCGATTTAAAAGTACAAAATGAGGGTCTTTGCTTCCCATCTCAGGTGTGCTGAGAGATTTCAGTCTCTTCCTGGTGACTGAGCCCTGAACAAAGCACCCAGACTCCTCAACAGCTCCCCTGGCCCACTCAACCTTTGGTCCTGCTTTCGGGCGCCTCTGTAACACATCCCCCGGGTTTGGTGGAACAGGCCTGGCAGTGATTTTTACACAAACCACTCACCTGGTTTTAAGCCAGGGGGGTTGGTTTGCCCATCTACGATGCTGCAGTCCATGCACTGACCACCAGGCAAATGGAGAAAGAGCGAGAACACTATGTGATTTGGGATGCACCTCTGCAGACAAAGCTATACTCACTCCAGGTCATATTCCCTGCAGATCTGTAGTTTTTCAGAGGGGTGTTGACTGGGAGCTGCTCACTGCACATCTCTGCTCCGTGCCCTGGCCAGGGGACACAGCGGGCTTCACCAGCCCTTTCTCTGGCAAGACAACCCCTGTACCGCTTCAGTCTGAACAGCTAATGAGTTCCAGAGAAAAATGTGACAATTTAAACACAAGCAAACAAACAGCAGAGCAAAATCTGTGCCCAGAAGCAATGCTGACTAAGGCGAGGCGGCTGAATGGAGATAGGTTGGCAGAAGGCAATTCTTTATCTCACGCTACCACCACTCAGAAAGCAAAAAGGACCAGCAGACAGAAGGGTTGCTGCACCCTGGGATCCACAGAAAACACCCTAAAGGCAGAGCACAGAGGTCACAGAGCAGGTGAGATATAACAGTATCTGTGAGCTGCCCATGTGTTTGTTTTCACTCCACTGAAATCCAGTGATGCTCCTTTTTTTGAACGTGGGGAAATGGAAACAATACCACATGGAACTCTTTCAACAAACATCTTTTATTTTAACAGCAGTAGATTTCTAGAGCGTAATGGTTTATCTGGCAAGCCTTTGTTATACTTGAGACACGTTTCCTTTTCCAATTTCACATTTAATTCCATCAAAACATGTGTTACTCATTTTGCAATTTTGTCCCCTCAAGGCTATGGATGGGAAGAGCCAGAAGAACCTCCTGCAGTACATATGACCATCTTGAAACACCAATCTCCTGCCTGTCCTCAGCGCTCCCCATTTGGAAGAAGCGATTGATGCACCTGCAGAGCCAGGTCCAAGGCCAGGTCCCATGCCCAGCACACAGCAGGGGCACTGCACACTCAGGTCCAAGCCCAGGGGTGTGCCGTGCACCTGAGAGGGATTGCCAGCTGTGAAGGAACGCCCTGGCTCACACGGTGGGACCTGATCCCTGAGAACAGCTGCAGATGTCACAGCACCACGTCAAACACCAGGTCACCACGTGAGGCTCTTTGCTGACAAAATCAACCTCCCAGAAAACTGCTCCGATGTAAACCATGTAAACCACGGTGGAACTCAGGCAAGCACACGGACTGCCACACCAGCGCTTTACAGGCTCCAGGAGAGCAACCAGGCTAACCACAGTGCCACATGCTACAGGTACCCTCTGAGGCCTCCTCCTCAGCACTAAAGGCCTTGAGCCTTCTCATCTGCCAACACCACTGCTCTTCTTTCCTCACCCATGATTCGTTTCTAATCACCCGGCAGCATTCACTCATGCAACTAGGAATCAGCTGAATTTTCTTGAGTTCTTCCAAACTCTAATTGTGGTGCATTTTTTTGCCCCTGAGAAGACTTGTACAAATTTGCACTTCCCTCCCGAAATGATAAAGCTGTTGACAGAAAAGTAACTGAGAGGATAAAAACACCATAAAACCCATGAATAGGGAAATCCTCTCCTAAAAGTCTCCTCATTACTCTTCTGATTTGTCTCTAGCACAGTGAATTCTATTAAATGTAGAGTTTGTGCTTTACATCCACCCCTGAGTTTTCAGGAATTTCTACGGCAAAAGGTGAAAGAGCTTTTGTTTGAGATGGGGTTGGAAAGATCTAGCAGCTACAGCCAAGTTCTTCTCCAAAAGGAGCAGACCCAGCTCTTTCCCCAGTTCACTCACACCAAGGCATAACTGGGCACAGTTTCCCAAATAACTCTTCTTTTGATGCCAGTTCTGATGGAACCTCGGAGAACAAACGGGAATCAAAGCACCCAGCGAGAACGTGCTCTGACACAAAGCCCTGGAGAGCTGAACTCCACGGACCATGACAGCTGCTGGGACCTGCTGTGGGCTTCACAACCTTTCCTCTGCCAGCACACTTCAACTCTCCTAAAACCAAGTTAGGAGACCTGAAGGATGATGGCAAAAATTCATGCCAAAAAGAACAGACGTTCACTGATGGCTCAAGGTTTATAAATACAGTTAAAAAACAGCTTTACTCAGGTCAGTCAAAACATAACGAAGATCCCTGGCCCGAGACAGGCTCACAAAATGCAACAAGCAGCTCAAATCCCTACCAGAGTCCTCAAACTTCCACAAAAGAGAGAAAAAAAGCACCAAAATTAACTAAAAGGAGAAAGATGGGAAAGGAAGTAAAATCAAAGCAAAGCAGAAGTGTCTTGCTTTTAAGACAGGAAAGTTTTAAAGGCTTTGATCATAAAAAAGTGTACTCATTTTTCCCATCACTGGGCACAGAAGTCAGTTAACTTGTTGATTTTGAAATCCTAATTAAAAATAGGGCTTGCTGTCCATCTGCCTGACTAGGTATGACCTGCTGTGGGGTTAGGACTCCTCAAAGGCACCTCGCCGATGCCACAGAGCTTTCCCTGCGCAGAGGGCAGGCCAAGCCCGATCCAGGCTGTGGCTCCTGTCCTGCCCCTGCAGCACCTCCCTGCAGCCACGCTGCTTCTCCCACAGGACAAAAGGGACTGCAGTCCTCACAGCCTCTGAGTCCTTCTCCGTTTTTTTATTTGGGGAGAGACCTTTGAAAACAACCCACCTGT
>NW_021939298.1:41472-43099 GCF_001715985.3 Manacus vitellinus | reverse complement strand
GTACTCATTTTTCCCATCACTGGGCACAGAAGTCAGTTAACTTGTTGATTTTGAAATCCTAATTAAAAATAGGGCTTGCTGTCCATCTGCCTGACTAGGTATGACCTGCTGTGGGGTTAGGACTCCTCAAAGGCACCTCGCCGATGCCACAGAGCTTTCCCTGCACAGAGGGCAGGCCAAGCCCGATCCAGGCTGTGGCTCCTGTCCTGCCCCTGCAGCACCTCCCTGCAGCCACGCTGCTTCTCCCACAGGACAAAAGGGACTGCAGTCCTCACAGCCTCTGAGTCCTTCTCCGTTTTTTTATTTGGGGAGAGACCTTTGAAAACAACCCACCTGTTTAAAGAACACTCTTTCCCAGTCTCTGTCAAGGTTATTTGAACAGACTGCACTGTAATGAATGTCAGGTCTCCAACCCCTCAACCCAACGAGTCCTTCCCAGACTGACTTTTTTTTTTCCTTTTTAAAATATTCGTTTACTGAAACACCCGTAAAATCCGCCCAGCAGCCTCAGGGCCTGAACTTCAGCTGTATTCCCTGTGTGTGCTCGATGCTGGCACTGCTGGAAGAGAGCAGGGAGAAGCTCCGACTCTGGCATTGGGTTGGTTACAGGTTTGTTCCCCAGTTCAGGGGAGGGGGACGGGCCAGGGACCAGGAGCTCCAGGGACCACGAGCTCCAGGGACCACGAGCTCCAGGGACCACGAGCTCGTGCCTCTGCACAGACGCAGGGCAAGGGCAGGCAGGGCAGGGCTAACACCTCTTGGCAAGCTGCAGAAGCTGTTTGCACATTTTCATTACTAAATGCCACATTTAACACCCAGAGAAGGGGCACACTGGGCATCCAGCACATCTTTGCTGCCGTTTCCCTCGGGAAGAGCGCCCCGATTTCCCTCTGCTCTCAGCAGGTGAGGAAGGCACCTGCAAGCAAAGCAGCTTTCAGGGAAGTTCATTTCTCTCTCAGCATTCCTTCTCCTAAGATTCTGAGTTACATAACACCCAGACTGATAAAACAGCCTTCAGTTACTTTCAGCACCGCTGAGATGCCCCTGCTTGTGTCATGGCAGGAGAGAAATCCACCCATCAGTCCAAAGGAGCACCCAGAGGGTCAGAAGGGAGAGTACCCCACAGAGGGCTCAACCACAGCACCAATCATTAACAAAAACAGAAGGCACAACTGGGACTGAAAAAGCAGCCTAAACTGACCAAGTACCCCAAAAGCTCATGTTGAAAACAAACAAACAAAACAGAAACCAAGGAAAAAACCTGTGACCTGGGAAGACAGCAGTCTGACTTCTTCACTGAACCCGCAGAATGGATGCCCTTCACCGCGGGGGGGGACAGCACGTGGCAACCTTGTGTCTTAGACCTGGGGGGTTTTCTGAAAGAGGATTTTAATCACTGCAGGAACAGTTGCTCACATGGTGAAAGCAGCCCAAGCTGGGTTTGTTTTGCCAGACTGCCGCTCTGTCCCAGGCAGGCACAAGTGCCCTGTCCCTGCTGCCACACTCGGAGCGCCCCAGGAACAAATGTCCCAGCGCACTCAGGGGGCGGAGATCCCTCCCCGTGTAATGACAGGGTGGGGCCACTGTGCAGATGGCTGCACGAAGAGCTCCAGCAGCCCACAACCAG
>NW_021939298.1:39774-41202 GCF_001715985.3 Manacus vitellinus | reverse complement strand
GGGATTTAGTGCCAGGTGTATATTTTCAATTGGAAAACAGCCTTTGCTTATACATCCTAAAGATGTCTTGCTGCTCTCTGCCTCACATCTGGAAGGTATCCCTGTGGATTTATAAGGCATACACGAAGAGTAACTCAGCGGTTAATCCATCTGATTGTAAATCACGTGACTCTGTCCTGTGACCACATTAAAACTCTGCCATCAAGTAAAAAAGGGAAAACTACAGCTCTCCTGTAATTTGGGCTGACTGACTCAAGCCCGCTCCATGGACTCACACGCACCAGGTCCCAGATCTGCCCTACGAAGGAGACGCTCGACAGCCACAATCTTAATGACTCACACGTGCAGCTCACGGGGCAGGCGGGCTGGAGCTGAAGTGCTCCAGAAACCTACACTGTCACTGCTGCCTCACACTCCTCCAAGTTATTTACTTTTAGGTGTCTTTCACAACTATTTCCTGCCCCCGACCACATTTCAGCCCTCTACCTCCCAAGAACACGCATCTCCTGGCAAGCTAAGACCAAAACCAGCAGCGTGTGTTGTGCTGCCAAAAGGTTCCACTGCAGACACGGAAAGCCAATTCCTCTTCGGAAGGGGCTGAGGAAGGCAAAGGATCTAATTCAGTAGGTCTCTTCTTCACATCCTGGAGATTTCCTCCGAGGCTCTTCCAAAGTCACCAGCGCTCTGACATCAAAGCCAAAGGCCAAGCACTGCTGTGCTGCTGCTTGGCTCCTTCCCCAGGGCCACGGGGAGCCTTGTGCTCGTTAGACACCAGCGACACTGGCACAGAACACATCACCCAAGGCTCCATTTGTGGCGCCGCTGCTGCTTCTTCCCAGAGCAGACAGATAACCAGAGAAGGAAGAAAGAAGGGAGGAAGAAGATGACAGAGCTGCTGCCCTGTATCAGTCCCTCACAGCCTCCCCCCATGTGCCCAGCCTGCCTCTAAGGGCTGGGAAGAGACAGACTTCTTAAGGGCAAACAGGCTTTCAAATGTAGAAAACCCCAGACTTCTCCATCTTCCCAGTCCCAGCCTTCTGTTGTGATGGCTCCTGTGATTCAGTCAAACACAGCCTGAGGTCTCAGACCCAGGAACAGCTCCCCTGCACACGGCCACGCTGCCTCTGCCCAGAGCAAGGCCGGGCCCGGGGATGGCTGGGCTCAGCAGCAGCCCACGCTGCCCTTTGTTTTGGGAACTCTTCCGAGTGAGTTCACAGGCCTGGCCCTCTCTTCTGTGCCTCCCTCTCATCTGAAACCCTCTTGCTTCCCCCGTGCTTCTTTGCTGAGCACTGCCTCCCTTTCACTGTTGGCAGCTGCCATTTGCCTTTCCTGACCATCCCCTTCATCCAGAGTGCAGCAAACGGGATCCTGGCCCAACGGTGACCCTCGCCCAGCATTGCTCCCGTTTTCTGACTCCTTTAGGTTTAT
>NW_021939298.1:38354-39554 GCF_001715985.3 Manacus vitellinus | reverse complement strand
GTGCCTCAGCCCTGGATGGCTGCAGGGATGAAAGAACACCTTCAGCCTGCAGGAACTTCCCATGTTTGTCATCTTCCTAAGCTGTCCTGTGTGCTCTGCTCCTTGGATGGGGAAAAAAACCCATAAGTAGACCAGAAATGTTCTTGATAAAATGATCTATCTGCGTTTCAAAGGAAATCTGACCAGTAACTTCCCTGTCAGTGGGATTCCAGGGCACACCCTGCTTGCTTGTATCAGTCAAACCCCTCAGTCATCTGCCTTGCCTGAAATCCAGCTGGGAATAAAAGCCATGCGTCTCCAAAGACAAGTAGATAAAAGATTTCCTAAGCTGCAGTTTAACAAGTAGGTGAGTTACTCAGAAATGTTTCCAAATAGCTCACAGAAACACACCTGACATCACACAGGGCACCTTCCCCTCAGGTGCCTTACAGCATTTGTTCCTGAGGGTTTGCTTTCATTTCTCAGCTGAAATCATAAGGGTTGGTGAATCCTGAGCCTTCCCAAAAACCTGCTGAGTCAGGAAGAAGTTCCATTTCCTTGAGCACCACTCCTGACTTATAAACTTTGTCCAAGGGTGATGCTGACAGAGCCAGCTCAGAGCAGCTCAGCTGATCCCACTCTCCTGTCTTGTAAGAGCCGCTCTAGCTCTTGGAAAGGCTCAGTAATGGCTGTACCTGGACAGGTATTCCCAGCCGTGCCACAGACCAGGTGCAACCCGTGGAGCAACAGCAGGAAATGCCTGCTGTGGAATTACACACTGGGATGGTCTTGATGCTGTTCTCTGATAGTGCCCTGGCACCCTCTGAATAGATTTTCACATCAAAGAATTGCTAATATAAACATACTTCGTTTACACTGCTCCTAAAAATTTGTTGTTCAACATCTTCTAAACATCTATAAATCACAGATCAGGCCAACTTCTACAACTCCTAACCCAGCCAGATGCCAAGTTCTGCTTCGAGCTAAATCCCTAACGCTCACATCACCGCAGTGCTCTGGGACACATGCTGCTGAAGCTTTTCCAGACTACTATGACAGCTTCAAAAGGATCCTACTGAGGAAAAGGTCCAGCAGGTCACCACTCCTCTGAGTTCCCGAGGGCAGAACTACAGTAAACAGCCCTTCAACACAGAACAAGATCCTCACAATCTAGTGCATTTGATTTAAAATACTGATGGTTGAACTAAATCACATATTAAT
>NW_021939298.1:35756-38279 GCF_001715985.3 Manacus vitellinus | reverse complement strand
TACGAAAGACCTGGAAAAATCCATTACAGATCCCTTCACAAAGCACATTTCCCTCACGAAAGCCACCAACATTAGCACAGGAGCTCAGGAAAATCCTGGTGGTGATGCCCTGCTGTGCCATGGGAGGTGTTCTCACATCAAAGGCTTCGCTCTCATTGCTCACGCACTGCACCGACTGCTCGCCCCGAGCCTCATCTGCAAACACAGCTCCCAACCTTGAAACCAAGGGCAGACATGACCAAACTGCTTATGCAAAAGGAGCAGCGGGTCCTCAGTTCCTGCTAAGCCACGTGGTAATCCTAACCAGCAGTATTTTCCAAGTCATTATGGTCTTAGAATAATGATGTTAACGAAAACAACAAATAGGAGGGCACCTGGGATAGTTGTGTCGTGTCTCGGCTGAAATTCCAGTAAACACTTCTGGAATTCATACCAGCAGACAGTTTAGAAAAAATAAACCTCCAAAGTACTTGACAGTTCAGCTAAATCAAAGTGAAGCTGATTCCCCTGAAGTCTGACTCAATGTCAGTTGATGCAAATGAGCATTAGTTGAAGGAGTGAATCCTTCAATGCATTCAGCCTGGGAGCCACAATCACACATTAACTGCAGTCCTCAGCTGGCTCTGTCTTCTGTTCTGGCAGCCTCCTAAAGAAAGGGGATTTTTGGCTACCTCGACAGACCACTGTTCTCCTTGAACACATACTTAAGGAAGCTTGTTTCTTCTCAGTGTTCCCTCAAATATGTTGAACACGCCAGTGTTCCAAAACACCCCAGCACGGACTGCCATCTCCAGAGGACGAGGAGAACTCCCAAGTTCTTTCTTTGCCTTTTCCTTCCTTTTTGTCTGTTCCCTGGGGTTTCTGAAGAGTCAAAACCAGCCTCTCCAGAAGGGCCACTGAACACTATTCACCCCGTGATTCCCCACGTGCTGGGCACTTACACAGACCCAGTTACCGCAGAGCCGAAACCGGCAGCGTTTGCCAAGTCTGGGGGCTGCACATACACGTGGCAACAACCAGGGAAGAGAGGAAGGGGTTAAAGATGGATTTTATTCACTGTTCTAACTGCCCCGTCTGTCACTGGCCTGTGGATCACAAGTATAACTGCGAACCCACCATCCCAAATCTTTAAAATTAGAAATATCAGAGATGCCTCTCCCCTGACAAACGTTATTGGACAGTTCTTCTACATGTCAAATAAAGGTTCAGTTTTACCCTTTACAACTTCAGCAAAGCTCCTGAATGCAGCTGAGCAGCCCAGCTAAGATGAGCTAAGTGGAGAACATTCTTTTACACACTGCTCTAAGCCCAACCCAACCCAACGCAGCAGTCCTTGCCTGCCGCCGACACGACAGCTACACAGTCTGCATTCACCCATTTTAAGCACTTCAGAATGTTTCTGTGAGGCTCTTGACAACCTTCCAGTAAAAGGCAGCTGTCAAAATGTATCGTACAATATCCTAGCAGACCTCCTCCACACTGCTGCTATAATTAGGTGGGGGTTCTTATTTTGGCTTTAAAGCAGCTCGCAGAGAATATAATTTTCGGTTTGACGAAATAAAATGTTCGGAGTACATTGGGTCCATAATTATATTTCAATTTGAGAAGAATGTTTTCCATTTAAAAGAAAGGAAGCAGCAGAGTTGGTGGTAATTCACTTTACCTTTTAAAGCTTCTGAAGTTTCTGAGATTTCTGCAAGCCAAACCCTCAGAGTAACTGCAGTTCACAGGGAATGCGGGAACTGGGAACTCCTTCTGAAGCGCGCAGCGTCCACACGCTTTCAGGGCAGCACTTTTCAGGGAGACACTCGGATGCTTTTGCCCTCCAACTCTCTGCCAACGCTTCTTTGAGTGTCACTGACTTAGGAATTCAAGTTCCCCGTCCCAAGGGCCAGGACCAATTACGGACAACAGGGCCCATCTCCTGTCCCAGCCTGGCTGATCGTGGTGCTTGTGTGACACAAAACTCCAAGAAATAAGGTTAATTGCCCTTAGGGACACTCTGTGTCAATCCAACCGTGCAAAACAGGCAGTGTTCAATGAGGAGCCCGGCTCCAAAAACATACCCAAGCACGTTTTTGACAGCTCTGTGGATGTAAACAGAGGTTTGCACATATTCAAGAGCCTCCTGGACAAACACAGAGTAAAGAGAGCCACAGGAAGCTGCTGAGTCCCCCCTGTTTCCCAGGATGCTCTGTCTCATCATTCAGACAAAACCAGGGATGGCCAATAGCACAGAATTTAATTCCCTGAGTATCATCTCCCAGCTGTCCTCAGCAAGGCAAGAAGCAAAATACGGAAAGGAGAAGGAGTGGCCAGTAAACATCCGCTACGAGTTGAGCAGGCCAGCACCGAGGGACCAGCACTGCTTACTGTTTTCCCTGGCTAGTTTAGTTCAAGTGTCTGAAACAATGAGTAACCCCACAAATACACCCAAGAATCTATCCCAAACAGGTACACAAACATCTTGAAGCAGTCCATGGCCACTGGGAACCTCAGCCTGATCCTACCTAAAACATCAGC
>NW_021939298.1:33676-34935 GCF_001715985.3 Manacus vitellinus | reverse complement strand
TTATGGTTCTAAATGCCTAACTGCACGGTGTGCAGTTAAATACTGTGAATGCCTGCACTCACTGCATGTGCACAGGACATTACAGTCGACATCTCTGGAGAAAAAGAATGAGTAACTGCTGAAAGATCACATCAAAAGAAAAGAGTTTTCAGTTTAAGAGCAGATGGAGAGAAGTGCTTCAGCAGAGCCCTTTCATAATCCTCTTGGTGCTGAACGAGAGCTCAGAGCGTGAACACACATCAAAAGTGGTAAAAGGCACATCCTCTGTCGAGGGGGGAGGTTCAATCCTAACCCACTCCCCGCTCAGTATCCCCAGCCTGAACTCATCTGGGATGCAGTGCTGGGTCAGCTGCAGCCCAGTCTCTCTGCACAGACACTGTGGCATTCAGTCTATGGCAGCAGCAGAGACAAAGACAACACAGTATAAAAGCAGAGCTGTTAATATCTGCCATTAGTTAAAGCTTTAACCTTGGAAGACATTAAATAAACGAACTAAAACCGTGCCCTGACACAAGATGATCACAATCCATTAGGTATATTGTGTGCTACGAACCAGGTGTGAGACCAAACCCTCCTTCATCTCTCCAAGTGAGATGTCTGCTGTTCCTCTACACCAGCACAGTGCTGGGACCAGCTGTGCCTCAAAGCCTCTCCCAAAAATGGATCTGATCTCACCGGGTGCAGCCCTGAGATTCAGAGCCCCCAAACCACAATGGGGACAAGGAGGGGGTCCTGCCATGGCCCTCGAGGAGGCAGCCACAGTGGGTCTGGGAGGACTCATGGACCCTTCCCCACTTCAAACCCAAACAGCAAATGCCGTTTGGCAGCATGGCTTGGCAAACTTTGAGCACCAATATTGAGGCAGGTTGGGTTTTCATTAGAGCCATTTGCATGGCACTGACCCAAACCAGTGTCTGAGTTTGGGGGCACTGCCACTGCAGATCTTCTTATAAAATGGCCAAGATTTTTCCAAGAGCTACCTCTGAGGGAGCAGCAACAGCCTGTCCAGCAACTTCTCTTGGTTTGAACACGCTGGTTTTCCTCCTACTGAAGCCTGTCCTGCAGCATCTCTCCCTCACACGGGTGCCTGAGGCGGAGCAAGCACGGAGGGACGTGGAGCAGCACCTTTGGGAACAGTAACAGTGACAGGACGTGGAGCAGCACCTTTGGGGACAGTAACAGTGACAGGACGTGGAGCAGCACCTTTGGGGACAGTAACAGTGACAGGACGTGGAGCAGCACCTTTGGGGACAGTAACA
>NW_021939298.1:31522-33168 GCF_001715985.3 Manacus vitellinus | reverse complement strand
GGGGCTCTTTCATCCTGAAGCACAGTTCCACTCTGCCTGTCTGGACAGAAATGAACTATGACAGGCAAGGACTGGCAAGAAGGAAAAGGCACAATGCAGCTTTCCAGGGATTTCCTTGCAGTATTAAAGGATTTAATGCCTAGTATTTGCCCTCCGTGCTCAAACTCAGTGTCCTCAGCCTCATGGAATGAACGTTTCCCTTCCCTTAAAGTAAAGCTTTTCTTACTGTTTTGAAACACATCCCAAGCTGTCCCTGTAACAACAAACTGATTTCCTTGCGTTGACCACAGGAAGAGATGGACAACTGTGGCAAGATAGTTCAAATGTCCTAATTGTAAACAGGATTCCATTGTATTCTCATTTATACCCCACAGCTCCCGCCATATACCCGCTGTAAAAACACCCCATAAATACAGTGACCACCCAGAAGTGAAGGACTGGATTCCAAGAGGTTGTGAGGAGGGATACAGCTCAGTTACACACGTGTTCTTGTTTATATAATTCTTTAGCAAAATTCACTGGAGCTTTAAAGAAAATAAAATTCAATATTGATGGCAACAAAAAGTAAATTTCTATAACATCTGCATTGGAGAAATACGATCATGCTAATCAGAGCACTGGATTGGTTACAATTACAGCAGAAGGATTTCAACAGAAAGGAGACAGTTTTTTTCCCCAAAGCAGCAAGTCCTCTGTAAGGTGTGACAGAAGTAAAAGGTTCTGCTCCTACACGAACCAAGGCTACAGAGTAGCTCAGTGTGACCTCATTACTGCAATCCACCAGTGCACTGCCTCTGTCCCTCCACCACAGACAGCACTTTCCTCTGCTCCGAGAGGGAACAGCTACCCCCTGGAGTTTGTACCACAGAGCTGCACTGAGCACTCACACACAAACAACAACAAAGCTTGTCAAGTCTCGTGGATGCAGCTGACAAACACTGCTCGGCCCATCCTCGGAGAGAAGCAGGGACACGTCACCACCGCTGAACCGAAACGGCTGGAAACGGCCAGAAATCCACTGCCTCCAGTGCAGTGCACTTGTTCTAACCTTCCAGTTGAGCAAACCACCTTCATGGCCTGGCCAGGAGAGCAGGACAGCTCTGGTATCGGCTCCTAGACACAAATGAGGAACCCAACTACGAGGGAATTGCACAGCAAAACCATATTTTTATTTCTGATATGGTCCAGTGTGCCTTCTAATTGCATAAAATAAGAAGGCACTCACACTTTTATCTATCCATCACTTGCTCAAACAACAACAAGATCCCGCAAGGAAAGATCCTGCATCTGAATTCCATCTGTCCTTGAACTCTCTGCACTTCTCTGGAAATGAGCCATCCAAGATACCTTTGTTTATCCCCTCCACAGAGAAGCTGACAACTTCTTATTCCTGAACATCTTTATTGTCAACATCACCCTGGTAAGAGCTCACCTAAGACAGAGAGAGACTATTAATGTCTCATTTTACAGACTAGGAGCAGAAAATACAGCCCAGATTACTGTTCCTGATCCTTTTACCTGGCCCATCATTATCAGACACAAAACACCAGAGAGGGAGCTCAGCACTTGTACAAGCTGGGAAATGCAGAGAGAAGGAGCAAACAGCCGGAGCAGTGCTGCCAGGAGGAACACACCAGTTCCTCTCC
>NW_021939298.1:28702-31047 GCF_001715985.3 Manacus vitellinus | reverse complement strand
CCAGGCTCGGCACCTCTGCCATGTGCCAGGCTCGGCACCTCTGCCATCGCCCCAGCTCCGCACTGGTGTGGATACGCCTGGAACAGCAGCCAGCCAGAGGAAAGCCCTTCCAGGCTCTCTCAGGAGCAATTGGTAGGGACTCTCAGCAGGGTACAACAGTAAGGGCTCATTTGATGTTTTCCCCTCTGCTCGTTCAGCAGCTAAAATCAGCACCAGAGGGGAACTTCTCTGTGACAGGAGGGATCACACTGCTGGGCAGATGGAAAGGGACAGCAGTAGAACTCAGGTCACATCTCAGCTCCCGTGCAACGCAAGCAGTGGTAGGACAGCACACGTCAGTTCCAGTCAGGGTAGTTTATATTTATTAGTGCAGAAGTGTAAAAATATTTGGTGGTGAAATGAACCCAGCGGATGTTTTTGCTGGCAGGAGCCTGGGAGTGACAACTGCACTACTGGTTGTGAAAGAGCAACAGCTGAGCATGTGCTGAGGTTGCTTTTGCACTGACAGCAAGGCATCCCAGGCTCTGGGATTAATTGGATTATAGTGGCTTTCCACTTCCCACCCAGATCAATTGGCATTGGAAGGAATCCACTTATCACCCTGCAGAGTGAAAGGCTGAAGTGAGGAACTCCAATACCAAACCGTTCACGGGAGTTTAAGAGCCTTCTCTCACCCAGCCCCTGCCTCTAAGCTCCTTTCTTCCCTGCTTTCCTGTGTTTTCACTATGCTCAACTTCTTAGGCAAAACCATCAATTAATATGACACAAAATAAAACATTTCTGGGAAATTTCCATCCCCACCTCCTCTGCAAATATAAAACAAAGAAACCCTTTTAATCTTCGTTTTATAAGAAATCAGAAGGAACATGGCCCACAAAACCAATTTCCAGCATAACTTGAAGTCCAATTTCAAGAGCAGTACGAAAAGCTGCTCTCAAAGTCCATTCCAGGAACCCTGTTCGAGAAGCTGCTGTCCCAGAGAGATGTTACTCTGTCACTGCAGGGGTGTCCCTTATACAGTTGGAAATTAATAGTCAGCAAATGCTTTGATCTTTCCTTTTACTTTTTCTCAGAAGTATGTGATGACTTTCAATAAATTCCTTTGCTTGGAACTCCCTGGCTCCACACTACAAATTCAGTGCATTTGTCAGCATTTGAGGGGGCACAGCCATACTGGGGACATTGCTGACAGATATTCCTCCAGTCCAGACAACTTTTTAGAGCTGGTAAAACAGACCCTGGGCTTTGGCAGAGCAAAATGGGACTGAGGTAAGTAAGAAGTTACTATGCAGTTTTTCTTTTGACTACAAAGACACAAACCAACGCAAAGTCATTTCGTTTTTGCCCTGTATAATAAGGGAAGGAAATGGAAGAGTGAGTGAGGAATCAAGTGGCAGTAAGGGGTCACGCCAGGAAATGAAGTGCCTGGTACCAAAACCTTCACTAAGAACGCAAATACGGTCTGTCTATTTTACAGCACAAACTTTCTACACCTCAGAGCTGTAAAACTCATGGAGTCACTGAGGCACCCACGATGAGAACCTCCATCACAGAATATCTAGAATATCAGACAGAGAATGCAATGAAACCAGGCCAAGTGCACATCAGCTGCTTTGCTGGGATGCCGTGACACATCGCACGTTAACGGTGTGTGTCCTCTGCAGGCACAGTGCTAAGGCTTGTTTTCCCAAAGAAACAACACTCTCAAAGCTTTGTCCTGCAGAAGTCGATCCCAACTAGGGCAATCCTCTGCAGGTCTGTTTGAAAAGGTGTTTAATACAGCCAAGATCTTCCCACATTCTCAAAGCAAACCCCTGTGCAAAGCTGCCACACCACACGCGGGCAGGGCTCAGCCTCTGAGACAAGCTGGGCTCGTTTCATCAGCCAGGGAGAAAAAACAATATCCCCACTCAAAACAATGGGTAAAGCAAGGTTAGGGCTGTCCTTGGTGTGACACAAATAACAACCTGCTCACTGTCCTGCCAGGGAATCACATGCTACCAGCTGCTGCAACGTTCTGGCCAAGCCCTGCTCTCTGATAGGAAGGACCCGACGATTCCCACGGAGTCCACAGCCTGCACCTATGTAAATATTTCACTCCAGCACTGAGCTCTATCAATTATACAAAATACTCTTTGTTATAGCATCAAAAGCCATCTATGCAGCCATAAAACAGATGCTGCAGGCCATTCCCTACCCATGGACCTCATCCACCGGCAAGAAAGGACTGAGGTTCTGGTAGCACATGGTACTTCTCTTCCATGACCACCCAGGGCATCACTGTCTCCTGAGCTGGTCTCTGGTCTAACTGCTTAGAACTGAATTAAATACCCATGAGATCCGAG
>NW_021939298.1:25601-27195 GCF_001715985.3 Manacus vitellinus | reverse complement strand
AAAAAAAAAAAAAAAAAGGAAAAAAAAAAGCCAAAGCAGAAATGGTACATGGAGAATACAAAAACTTGTGCTTAGCTGTGTCTTTTGAATCACCAAGCACACAAAGGTAAAAATGCAGTGTAACAACCTGTCACTGTTCCCTCACTGTGGATTCGGGGCTGTTGGTTTTACCCCAGCAGCTGCACAAAGAAGGGCAGGATGACACAGAGCACATGAAAGGAGCTGCCACCCGGAAAAGCCAGTACTGAACATCTTCAGGCCCAACTGAAAAAAGACCAGCCAGAAAAAGCCCTAAGCTTAAAGGCCTCCAAGCTTAGGATGGGTTAACGTGGGTTACTCAACCAGGAGTCTAAAAGCTATTTTTTATAAGCCTTGTATACACGTCTCTGTGCCCTGGGACATATTCAAGTGCCAGTGAACATTCAGTTTATGTTTTCTTTTTTCTTGTTTACATTTTTAAGAATTTATATTAGTCATGTTCATTCAATCAGCTGCCTGCACTGCATCTCACTGTGTGACATGGGTTTTAACAATCAGAGCTATTAAACATTACTCAGAGCACTGAACAGTAACTAGAGTTTACTTATTAAACCCACGGTGATAACCAACGCTGATTTCCATGAGGAAAGCAATTCAGGTATTTTTCCACATATATAAAAATGGGTGCATCTCTTCAAAGAGCAAACAATCGTGGGGAAAGGCTGGCAGATGGGAAAGTCAAAATTAGACCCAACTAAGATAAAAAGAGAAAGAAATGATGAAGCTGGAAAACCTTTCCCAGAAAAGCTCATGGAGGTTGCTCTATGGAAGGGAAGGCATCCAAGTTTCCAGGCACTCCCCACCTTCCAGAATTCATTGATATTCTTCTCCTGGCAGGATTTTTTGAGTGGGACTGATTTTTCTGTATTCTCCAGCAAAACAGGCTCTGTGCCATTAGTTGGCCTTATGGAAAAGCAAATAGATGAATACATATGACTTGACAAATGCTGAGAGGAAACATCCAGAGATGGGGAGAGGGGAAAGAACCCTCATAAAGATCACGTACAGTTCATTTTTGGACTCTGCAACATGAAGCCAACACTGTTACTTCAACAATACCCACAGAATCTTGAAGGAAAAGGAAAAGCGGAGGAATGCTCTGGAAAAGTCACAGCTAAGGGGAGCATATGCAGCATATCTTTACAACTGAAAAGCACAGCAAGGGACTGCCTTAACCACAGGCTCAAGAGCACCTCCCTCGGCCCCTGCAATACTCTCCAGAAGCCTCCAAGGACACCGGACAAAGAGAGGTGCTTCCCAAACTGAGCTGGGTCACCTTGACTGAAGCACAAAGAAAGCTCTTTTCACCTCCACAAGGGACAAGCTCCCACCACATAAAGCTAAAACCAGAGGTGAACAATCCCTCCAGAACGGCCACTTTCCAGCAGAAAAGCAGAGAATTCTCTTAAAAGACTAAGGTTGATTTGTGTGATTTTTTTTTTTCTTAATAGTCAGCATTGAAACCAAGTCGTCCAAGAACAGGCAGCAGTTTGTGCTTCCTTGTCCTGGACTGTCTAACCAGCTCATGGAGTCAGGGTTCAAGGATGCCCTGTCT
>NW_021939298.1:23458-25471 GCF_001715985.3 Manacus vitellinus | reverse complement strand
CATACCTGCACAGTCCCGACTCTTATGCAGACATGCTATTGCTGACAGCATTTCAGAACTGGACAGGAGTCAGCGCTGTAGAGCGGGGAACCCCAGGCCTGCTTTTAATGATGCTTTTGATTACAACCCACTGAAAAGAATCAGCTGTCAACACCCATCCTTTCCTTTTGTGTCATTCACAAAGTGGTTCATTTCAGAAGCAGAACTATTCTGGGTTTGTCAAACCACTTTTTCACAGAATGCCTTTGGAGGATTACAAATAAACAGTATTCACAACTTACTTTCATAAGTTTCCCGTGAAAACTTACTAAGGATGAACCCTAAGTTTATTCCTCTGAACTACAAAAAGAAGTTTTGATGTTTTTAGAGTGTTTTAGGAACTGACTTGACCTCGGGACTCAGTTAGGAAGGAATCCCACCATGCTTTCCCTGGAACTGGAAACAGGGACAGTGGCACTACACTCCTCATGTGGAATGTCAAACGTTGTCCTACTGAGACTGGCTGTAAAGCCAGGCAGGAATTGCTAATACTTCTCTGTTCTGAGTCTCTGGATTTAAGCAATTAGAAAATGGTAACCAGTTAATTATGTAGGGAAGTGTAACATTGACTGCCTGTCCCCACCGGTTAGTGCAGAACAATTAACCTGCAGAGCAAAGCCCCGACCTGCATTGCCATGGGGGAGTGACAAACACACCCTGCCACAACAGCAACAGCCCAAGATAAAGCCTCCAGCCCAGTTCAGGGCCCCAGCACACAACACACCAAGAGCCAGCCAGCCACTGTAATTCTTCAGAACCCGACACTTACTTTTCCCTAATAATCAGGGGCTTGGGGACAGGGAGGCTGCTTTCCCTTTCAGGGCTGCTGGCTCTGGGTCCTGCCATAGTGCTGAGTTACAGAGTCAGTGGCTGCACCATGGGAGCAACAGGAGTATTCAGGAGTAATCAATTAGAAGGAAACAAGTTACAGGCAGGATTGAAGAGACAGAGATGCTCCCCCCAAATCATGCTTTCCTTGTGAACTTCAGCATTTCTTTCACAAACATTAACGTAGCCCTCCAATAATGCTCTCCTGGGGGGAAAAAAACAAAATAACAGAACCCAGTAGCTCTTTTAGAGAAGAAGCGACTTCTGGAGGAACAAGAACATCCTTTTGGAAGCACTGCCTGTTTGTTACCCAGCTCAACTGACACTGGAGTGCCAGGAACACGCTCCACTGCTCCAAGCCAGGCTGAGCTACAGAGACAGGAGCTGCAGAGCTTGTGCTCTGCAGGAACCACCTCAAACAGGGCATGCCTAAACACCTGGCACTGCATAAAACACAGCAGAGAACTCGATGTGCATTCCTGGAAATCATTCAAAACTGCACGTTTCCAAGCTCTTTCAGCCTGCATCAAAATGTTAGGTGAAAAAATTCCTCGACCATTTAATTTTTCCAAGTGAACAGAGGGTTTACAGGAACCTTCTGGGGTGGGAGAGGAAGGGACAAGGCAAACCTGACAGTTTTAGCAGTAGAAGTCAGCAAACAAACAGGACGAAGCTGGGGGAAGAGCAAGCAAAAGTTCAGGCCCTTGCTTCCTCAGTCATGAATTACATTACAAGTAAATCAGCTGCCAGGAAAACACGTTAAGCTGTCAGCCAGAGCCAGGGCAGAGAAAACCACTCTGCAAAAAGCACATCACAGTGCAAAATAAAGCTTCTCCCAGCGGAGCTCTCAGTGGAGAGGGGTGGTAAAGAATCTCCCAGCTCTGGATGAGTGCAATCTCCAGCAGGGCCCCAGCAACTTCTCAAAGACTTGTCACTCACCCTGGGATACTCCTCCAGCTCGCAGCACAGCGCACAGGGGAGCTGCATTCCCCTTCTGCAGGTGCAATTTTACACATGGAAAATGAATTCCAGATGCAAAGCAAAGTACTTGTCCATCTCCAGAATCCCAACTGCAGTTTGAGTGACGTTTGCCTGCTGAAATTCCCACCTGCAGTTCAACTGGGGGTTAACATGCATGGGGGGAGC
>NW_021939298.1:20868-21562 GCF_001715985.3 Manacus vitellinus | reverse complement strand
GCAAATACTGAATAACCAACACTTGTCTTGAGACAAGGGAAGAACAAGTAGTGTTAAATCAAAGCCCATGTTTGAAAGTTGGGAGATTATTTTTAGTAGTCTGTAACTCTAAGAACACACGAGCAGTTTAAGAGGTATAATTTGCTTTAAGTGTAGCACTTTTCAAACCAAGTCAATTTTTCAGGCTGAGGTTGTAGCAAGGCTGATCAGGGGGCACCTTCAGCCCAAAGAAGCTGCTGCTGTTCCCAACACACACGCCAGACTGCAGCAACAGTGGCCACTGCTTGCACGTGGGGCTGAGTTCCAGAGGAGAACCCGACGTGGCTGCCCCTATATTCTTTGTTCAACTATTCCTGCTGCTTTGGAAAGGGCTCTGTTTTGCCAAGTTTTCCTTACACGTGCCTTTAAATCAGCACTGGCAGATGCCTCACACAAAACCTGCAAGCCAACCATCTCCCAGACAGCGGATTTCACCAGGATTCTCTCTTCACTCGCTAGTACAGGTGCTAGAAACCACTTTTCAAAGCACATCGTGTCACTGGTGGCCAGAGCCAGCTTCTCCTTCCCTCTCTGCCCTGGCTCAGCTCAGGACATCTCCTGGAAGGTCAGGGGTTCACAGCCTTTTTGCCTGCTGGCAGCACAGAAATAAAACTACACCAGAACTTGCTCAAAGCAAAAGGTATGAAGACTTCTA
>NW_021939298.1:17380-20305 GCF_001715985.3 Manacus vitellinus | reverse complement strand
GAGCTCCAGCGGTGCCAGGGCCCAGGCTGCAGCTATTCCCATGGGGCTGGGCCTGGTACCCACTGACCTTCCAACCCGAACCTCTGACCTGCCCGTCCCTACAGCACACCTGTGGCTGACCCTGGCTGGCACCACCAGGCCTGGGTGCCCCCCATGCTGCCCTGCCTTGGCACAGGCACTCCCGACTCCTGCTGCTCCCTGACGCCAACGGGAAATCATAAAGGGCAATTTGCTAAGCTTGGAAGGAACCAAGTGTTTAAGATCTATTAACAGCTTTAAGGGATTCACCCAAGGTGACAAGAGACACCCGTGGTCGGACAGGAAAACCAAAACCAAAGCTGAACCTTTCCAGCTGGGACTCCAGCACATCCCTGTGCCCTCCCCCCAGCTCCTGCATTAGCCTGATGCCTGCAGAGATGCTGGAGGATCAAACCACAGCAGAATCGTGGCTGCAGACTCACTCAGGGTAATTACTACGTTACAAAACAGTTCCATGGCATTTGAGACTGCAGATTGGAACACGATCTGTGCAGTTCGTTGTGCGTTTTTCCTTTTTTTGGTATGACCTCCCTACACTCCATGTGTAAACACAGCTCATTTTGTGCATTTCTTAAACAACTGTCTAAGACGTGTCTTTTTCACAACAAACATCAGTGGTCTGGTAGCACCTGCTTCCCCCAGCAGCAGTTGATGTACGTCTTTGAAAGAAAGGATCTCAACAAGAAACTTTCCAGTACTAGGAGGTAAACTCTAAGCTTCCATCTGTGCCTGTGAATGCCATGAGTTAAATCTCTCAGAACTACATCAAGCCTTAAAGCAGGCGCCAGCAGAAGCTGCCTGTTCAGGCAGGCACGCTGAGGCACGACTGCTCCAGTTCACCGTCTGCACCCCAACTCCCACCCGAGAGGAGCTTTCTGCCAACACACACACAGCAGCCACCACACAAGCAGGTTCTCTGCCCACCTGGTGACTGCCACAGGAGCAATGCCAAGGGCTGCAGGACAGGGATGCTGCTGAGACACTGGGGCACTGGTGTCCCTTTAGCAGGCTGCACGCCAGCCCTGTCCCACAGATGGAGAGCATCTTGGAGTCCTGGGAACAGCTCACGGCCTCTCCAGGTTCCTAAGCAAGAGATGAGACCAAACAGTCCAAAGTGTCTTCTTTTCCAGCTGATGGCAGTCATCTTGCTGGAAATTCATCTCCTGTCTCACTCCCCCTCAGCCAGGAATCCAGCATAAACACCTTGCAAACCTGCACTTTTACTTTTTTCCCTTAAAGAATGCAGTATTCGATGAAATACTTGTGTAAACAAAAGCCTTATCCCTGGCTATTAAACCTAAAGTCCTCTGTTTTGTTAAAGACATACCAACGCCAAGTCCAAAGTCCCCAGAGAGGCCTGCAGGATCCCCAGAGTGATTAACCCCTCTGTCAGAGTGCCCTGACCCCCAGATGGATCAGTGATTTTCTGCAAGTGTTTCTTCAGATGTTCTGGCAGCACTGACAGGCTGTTCTCACCTGCAGCAGTAGAGGTGCTGCCTGGCCCGGGACACACACAGGTTGGACTCCAGGATAATAAAAGGCCCTCCAGCCTTGGAAAAGCCATCTCATTGCTTATCTCAGTGCTGCCCACCTGCTCCAGACAGCAATGCTGACCACAGCTATTTTACAAGCCCCTTTTTAAGGTCATTTAGAGGTAAACTCCGGCTGCGGCTCCCAGCACAGTCATTCTGAAACGTTGCTATAAAARRGRWTWMYYMRGRAAMCYKRAARRRSCCYYMRRAAMYKRAMMWKRARRSCCCMAATCCTTCCCCAAACACCAATACGGCAGAGCATGCGAGAGAGAAATCCTGGGCTCTCCCTCTGGAGAAAGAACTGCTGAAAACCACGTCAACTGCACTTCTGATTGACGAAATGCTGATGTTCCTACCGCTCCAGAGCACAAGGCAGCAATGCCTTCACGACAAAACCATGGAACCTAGAACTCTAATCTTAGCAGACAACAGGATAAGAGGACCACGCCCTCAAAGAATATAAATCAGCAAAGCTTCTGGGCAACAGCTTCCAGGTCTCCATGTATTCGCAGGCACAACCTGAACTCCAAAACTGTGCTTGCACCCTCTCCTGCTGGGCTGAACCCACAGGCAGCAAGGTGTAGGTCTGAGAACACATTTCCCATGTTCTGCTCGCTGCCTCACACCAACATCTGACCTGGCAGAAGGCAGTCATTTTGAGACTTCTTCCACAACATTAGTGTGCAGGAGGTGCAATTCCATATTTTGGCAATATATCCCGCCTAGTACAAATGTCTGGTCTGCATCAGAACAATGCAGAAAAAAGAAGCTTGGCTCCTAAATCAGACTGCAGCTCAGCAGTAGTCAGACCATGTAAGCCCCAAAAGGCTCTGCAGCCAAGACCAGGGAAATATGTTTTTTGTATCTGCTCAGGCTTCTAAATTAAAGAACATATTTGCAGAGCAGCCATGGTGGAACTACACAAGAAGTGCTTTTCACTACAGTTTCAAATAGTAACAGTGACTCAAAAGGAGGGGAAAAAATGAAAAGAAAAAAAAAAGAGAGAGACTTGTAGTCAAGACCTTGGGAATTATATGGAAAACATATTTTTGAAGTAACACATTTCTTATCATTCTAGGCAGCTGAGAATGACTTTCGAGGAAGGTGTTCTCCTCCAGCTAGTGACCAACGTGGACATGCCAGCCACCCAACTCCGACTGTTCAGAGCCGAGGCTCGCTATTAGCCATTTCTATCTTAAAATATCAATTAAATACCATTCTTATTTTGCAAAGACTAATTTACTCTCCCAGCCCGCAAGCAGAAACTGGCAACTACACCGTACACCTGTTGTTATGCATTACAATGAAATTCAAGTATTTATGGAATTTGGCAAGTCCACGCCGCTGAAACTCC
>NW_021939298.1:15108-16390 GCF_001715985.3 Manacus vitellinus | reverse complement strand
GAGGTTTGGGCACATCCACACCCCTGGGGCCACCTTTATGCAGTGGGTCACTGCTGCAGCCCTGGCACGACCACGGCACGGCAGCTCACGGCGGTCATCAGGTTACTTCAACCTCATCCACATGTCCAGCAACATCCTCCTCCCAGGGGGCTGAAAAAGGAAGTGTCTAAAGGACCTGTGACTTCCCACCGACACACGGGTTGTTCCACAACGAACACAGAAACGGAATGGTCACTGACAGTTTCCAGGGAGACTGACAGGCAGCACTCTCAGGCAGCTGGAGGCACGTGCTGCATGCAGCTAAGCTGCTGTGCTACACCTGGCCTATGGCAGGGGCCCAGGGAGGGCCAAGGTGAGCTCAGGCCAACTGTACTAAGATCAAGTTGCTATCCTGAAGAAAAAACGTAAAAGAAATGCTGGTATAGAAGCCATGGAAAAATACTGCTACGAGACATTTGCTTGTCTGTGTGAACCTGCCTTTGGCCTCGCATCAACAGTTCTATTGCATTTCTGAGTGGAGTTCAGGCACAACCATCCATCCTCAGGAGCAAGAGAACTGCAAAGGCATGGGACACAGCAGGACACGGTGATCCTGGTGCTGGGACAGAGCTGGTAGAAAAGCTGTCCCATGAACTGGCTGTTCCTTTGTCAAAGCCAACAGGCCTTGGTCATAGGAACAGATGCCACCAGTTGGAAGCCTTTAAGAAAACTTAAGCCTTCCCCTGCCTCATCTTCTTTGACGGCTGTCAGAGGTAAGGGCACTGGAAGAAAAGTGCAGAGGATCCCTCTGCTATAAGGAATTTGTCAAGGACTCAACCTCTCTTTCATCTGGCAGTTTTCTCATTTTCCTTGCTCCACTGTCAGTCTAGATCACCAACACTGACATGGGTAGGTACCAGCAGCACGAGGCTGTTAACACGCACCCTTCTGCCACACAGGCTCCTGAGGCATTCCTGAGCCACAAGGAAGGACTGGAAAATTAGACCTGTGCTGTTTCTGCTGGAGTCTGAGTTGAGCCATCAGATTCAATATGTACTTGTACAAGAGATTAAAACAAAAGAGCAGAGCTAATGGGGAACTGATACACCAAGTTTAAAAATACACTTGTGGTTTGACCGATTTCAATCAACGCCATCTAATAAATCAGGATGGCTCTTGAAAACACAAATCACTGGTTTCCATTGGGAAAGAAAGAAAGGTCTAAACTCCAATTTTCTAATGGTTGAAAAAACCCAAGGGAATGAAACATAATGTTCTCTTTCATGTAGAGTGGTCACCTGTA
>NW_021939298.1:2747-12153 GCF_001715985.3 Manacus vitellinus | reverse complement strand
CTCCTGGGCTCCCGTGCTCACACAGCCAGCAGCCGAGACTTACACAACTGCAATTTCAGTTCACAAACGCTCTCGAGCCCTTTTTATGCCTCATTTTCTCAACAGCTGCTTCTTGGAGTTCCAGTCTCCACTAATTACTTCAAACATTTAACGGAAGAAATGCAAACCATAATTGATACAATTATTACACGCAGAAAAAAGGAAAAATTCTCAAGGGTTGGAAGATGAGGGGACTAAAGAGTTTTGTGTTGGGCTTTCTCTCCCTTTTGTTCTTTTTTCTCTTTAAGAACAGCACATGCAAAACATTTGTGAAGCCAACACAGCTGCAGGGCCTGCTCACCAGACCAGGACTGTCTACTCAGTATCCTTTCTAGCTTTTTATAGATACAACTTAAAAACACCATGAAATTTATTTCCTGTAATAACCATCCCCAAATATTTTCTTTAAAAGTCAACGTTTCAGCAAAACTCTCCCAAGAATGTGGAGTTATGCATTTACATTGTGTTAGCACAGTCCCTCCCTCCCCACTTCCTTCATTGTTCCCCCTCAGACTCTCTTTGGTGTTTTATTTCACCTGCCGAGCTCTCTGAGGTTTACAAGGCCAGGCTGGCACTGCCATACCCCTACACAGCTTACTGGGAACTGGCACACCCCACACTGGAGAAAGGTTCCAACAGACAGAAAACAACATATGGGGTCAAGAGTTCTTCCCTTAAATTTTCCTTTTTCCTACCGTAAATTCCTGGCTGCTGGCTGGGCTTAAATCCCAGCAGTGTGCTAAGCAAAGAACCCTGTTCACAGGCATGTGCTCCCATCCCCACACACCAGGAAAGGTGTGCAAACAGCCTGCCACCATCCACTACTGAGTATGCAGAACTGTCTGTGAGAATGCTGCACTTTAATACCTGTTAACTCACACTACGCACTACTCCATACACAGGAACGTGTATAAAATGCAAGCTGGAGAAATCCTGTGGCCTGCTGTTCTGCTACGATGACATTTTCCATTCCATGAATGCCACTCTGTTATGTAAAACCCACAGAATCACAGAATATTCTGAGTCAGAAGGGACCCCCAGGACCCTCAGGTCCAGCCCTTAGGTGAATGGCCCCTATGGGGATGGAACTCACAACCCTGGTGTTACCAGCACCACGGTTTGTGTGACCAAACTCTCAGAGCCTGGAGGAGTCAACCCTGTGAACTGGTAGAAAAAGTGACCTGAATGGGAACCCATTCCGTGGGGCACGACAGCGGGTCAGGGCTGGCTGAACTCCACGGTTTTCCCCTTTCTTTGGCTTAGTGAGCAGGCTAAGCTGCAGGATCACTGCAACAGGACAAAGTGGACACTGAGAACACAGCCAGTGTGCTGGCAGGGGATGCCAGGCAAACTCGGGAAAAAAGTTGGACTTCTTTTTTTTAAATGCCAGCTACTGCTGATGTGAGCAGCTCCTCCATAACCTGCAGAGGAGCAGAAAATCCACTCAAGTTCAGAAGTTCTGAACTTCTGAACAACCTGGTTTCTTGTCCAGTCTCCAGCTGCACAAAGATGCAGTCAGAGGCTGTTACAAGCCTGATGAGGAGAACACAACGCATTTAAATCACATGCACGGCCCAAGTATCCGAAGCTGATGGCACAGCAAGTCCTGTCACAACGTTTGTCATGCACTGGATTGTCTCCTCTCTGGCTGAAGGCTGTTCCACTGCCCTGCATCAAGTGAAGCTCCATTGCAGCCCTGAACTCTGTGGAGTGTTCCTGCCCCCTCTTGTCACCGCTCCATTACTGCCACACGCAGTCCTAGTTCCAAACATAATTTTATCTCTAAATGATGTGATGGTCTGTCTGAGGCCTGGGGTGCCTCTAGTGCATCTTGGCTAATCTCCAGCTTTACCTCAGAACCTAATGGCTCAAATATATTCTGACCCATTAAAATAAAGAAAAATATTCCAATTGACTTAACTGACTTTGGAGTCTCTCTCTGTTTCCAAAGGTACCTCACAAGATTTGGCAGGTGCTCACCAGCCTTCCCTCCTGCATTTGGTGCCCACATCAAGGGCAAATGGCTGGGCAGTGCAAGTCTCCATGAGCCTGAAACACAACAATGTTGGGAATTTCTCTTCATTTTTTCTTTAATCTTAATATTTCAGCTGCATGACTGACCAGGTTATCACCTCTGGGGAGCAAGGTCTGCTCAACGCTGAGCATTCTGGGCCCACAAACCAGAAACAAGAGCAGCCCTTCTGTGGCACTTGAGGAAACAGAGGGACACTCACAGTCATCGCTTCCAAAGGCCCAGGAAGGGAAGTGCTTGTCTCTCAATCCCAGTTGTTACTGCACATTGCACTGTGTCCAGTACCAACTGCTGACAATGGCTGTTTAACATTTCCAGCTGGATTAGACGAATTAAAAAGCAGGAAAGTGTCCATTTTTTTTCTCCTGATGTCTACTGTGATGTTTCTGTCTTGGAGAGCACAAGACCACTTTAATTCCCCGTTATTTAGGTAAGACTATGACCTATCTCCCAATTAGAATCCATCTTTTCTGAGATCTCCTAATGCTGCATGGACCCTGTGGTGCCACTGCTCTACCCATGTCACAACCCTCACTTGTAGCTCCAAAGAGTAGTTTCATCACAGAACCCATCCCTTACTAGAAAACAAACAACCTGCAAGTCTTCCAACAGGTGTTTTACCTTCCTGCTGCACTTCTCACACAAACATCAGTCAGTTCTGCTACATCTCCCTGCCTTCTCTCTCACCTACAGACCACTGATTTCCCCCAGCCCACTCCTGCTGCCACCTGACTGCCCTGCAGGAACCACGGCCATGCTGGCTGGGCCACTGCCTACCCCAGCACGGCCCCGCTCCTGCCACGGTGCCACACCACACAGGCTGGCTGGGCAGCCCAGGCAGGAGCCAGTCCTCTGCTGGTCCTCTCAAAGAGACAGGAGACACAGCCTGAAGCCACAGCCTATACTCTTATTGCACGTTCTACGTTCAACCCCAAGAGCCCACACATGTTACATTGCCTGGTTACTCCTCTGGGCAAGTCCGTGAGCTGGGCCACATCACAGACAGATTCACCATTTCTTATCCACTGAGTAAAGTACTGACATCACCCAACAGAAAACCTTTGTTCCGTGTTCTAATCATTTCCCTCTGCAGTTTGCTCAGCTTTTAGGTTCTGAGCAAATGATCGTTCTAAGGAACGAACAGAATCATTCCACAAGCAGAAACTTGCTCCTAACTACTGAAAAAGGAAATGTAAGAAAGAAAGAATCAATATGCCTGACTATATCACCCCACATAATAAACTCCAAAGCCTGTGGTATTGTTCCTTTGTCACGTCCTCAGCATCAGTCAGAGTGTCAGTCAATGACATCACCATAGCAAACAAAAAAGGGAGACAGTGCTCACCTTACAAAGGGAGGGTAGCAAACACCTAATGATGTGCAAAGATCAAATGGTTTCATTTTTTATAAAGACCACACTTCAGCCTACAGAAGGCAAGGGAGAAATGCCGTGAAATGAAGTTGCATTAACTGCAGTGACACAAGAACAGAAGCCAACACGTTCTCTAAGTCCCCCTGCTACACAGTCCTGCTCAAGAACCAGGCTCACTGCAGTGCCCAGTGCCAGCCCCACCAAGGGGGCAGGAGCCCACCCTGGAGGAGACCCTGTCCAGCTCGGATGGGTCCTTTCCCTTGGCATTTGCATAACTCTGAATACCTGTAGCAGAACCCTTGTTCCACTCCAGTCCTTTCCCTGTTCACAAGGTCTCAGCTGTCACACTGGAAGGCAGCAAGCTTTCATCACAGCACGCTCTGGCTCAGCTTTGTTCAAAGGGACAGCAGAGTTTTCCTGGAGATAAGGGCCCCAGGCAGCCAGAGGAGAGGGTAACCTCCTCAGGGCACATCCCCTCCCTCCAAGCCCCCGGGATGCTCCCTCCCCTGCCATCTGTGAGCACACCCCCCCGCCAGCCCCACACAGACCGGCCGTGCTCACACCGACACACTGCCCTCGGAGTCTGTACCTCAGTGTGCAAAGCTTGGCTCCGCTCAAACCAGACGCACTCCACACACCTTGGAAAGCGTTACTATTCAGACAATAGCCAGCCATCTTTTGCTGTACTTAAGTTTCATCCCTTCTACATTGTTCATAGACCTTTTCCATAAAAAGTAAACCTCACTGCTTTGCAGTTAACGGATAGATTCTGAGGGGAAAAAAGCTGAAAAGAAAAACAACATCCCTGGGAGTTAAATCAAAGGGAGGGATAGTTTTTCCAGCTGGGTTCTGGGTGATGGAAGACAGGTTGTCATTCTAAAGAGGCCAGAAAATGTCTTTTACATACACCAGTCTCAGCAAACCTACCCTGAGTTATAAGGTTTATTTTATAATAGTTTAAGTCTTATATTGTACTTGATTTTCTTCTACTAACAGCAAAGGCCTATACAACAGCTATTTGCCAGAAAGCAGCACCAAGTGTATTTTGACTTACAGAGATGGATCATGGGGAGGGAGGGGAGCAATAATTATGTTAACTGGTCATTTAATAATTTAATAATTATATTAACTGGTCATTAACTGTTATTCTACCCTCCTTTTCTTGAAAGGGAACCTTTCAGAGACGTTGGGAAACAGTAAAGGGGGAAAAAATCATGTCAGCAGGACACTGTTGGTCAGATATAACTCCATCTTAAGCTTCATCCAGTTTTCCACACATGTGAAGGCTCTATTGGAAAGTTTTCTCAAGCCACCTGCAGCAGCTGCTGTGAAAGGCTCCAAAGGAGTAGAGTGTATCCAGTGCCTTCCCTACCCACCCTCAGTGGAACAAGGTAGGAAGGATGAACCCTCAGCTTACCAAGGTCTTTAACTTACACCAACAGATTCCACCTACTTATTGGAAGTGCCTAAATGCTTTGGATGCCTGCACTGATACCTGTGAGAACACAACTAGAACTTGCTCCAATCACCATGAAAGCTGTGCCCAAGCTTCCAGAGTCCTCAGACATATCAGTCTGGCTGTGGTCTTCCTCTCTGCCCCAACACACCAAGCCCCTCCCAAAAGATCAGCCTCAGAGACTTGCTGCGGGACACAAAAAGGAGTTCCTGAGTATTGCATAATTTCCTAAGGCTTTTGTCAACACCAAGGACCCACGGGGCCCTTTATCACCTTAAATAAACAAGTAGTATTTAATGCATACCAGAGCAGAGGTGAGGGCTAGACAGGGTAAACACACACCTGTGTAAAGAAGTCAAGACCTGTCTGCCTGCCGAGTTCTTCTGCTCATGAGACACGCACTGGCTTTCAGGGGAATTCAAACTCCTACAGTTCATTCCTCACACACACTTTTCTGGAGCAAGTTCTTGAACAGAACTGGCTTATAAAGAAATATCTGTCACAGCAGGCTCGCTTTAGAGAATGAACCTCCCAGACCAACCTGACACACAAGGGGCCTGCAAAAGCCAAGAGGAAAAGGGAAGCAAAGAGCAACCTCAGCTACTGCTGTTGGTGTTGGGTTTTTTACAGAAAGGACAGCTGGGTGTACATGCAGGAAAGCCCTGCTGATGACACAGGTGGCACTCCAGATTACAAACCCCACAGTTCCATAGGGAATACCTGCTCTCTGTTGGTTCAGTAGGTACACAAGAGAGAAAAACAAAAAAGGCTTTCACGTGTCTCTTCGATTGCAGCCAACAGTTTAAGTTCTGAATCACCAGTTGAAATGCCTTCTCACACTGAAGTGTATTAAGAAAATGTTGCAGGGTCTCCTGTAACCCAGCAAACTGCAGGAGAATCAGAGCTGAGGCTGGAATTGCACATTCAGTGCACTTCATTGTATCTCGGTATGTACTGAACAGCTTGTAATAACTCACTGTTCCAAAAGCTTTGGATACCTAAGCAGAGGCTGCTTTGGGGGCCTAGAAATGGCAGCACTGGAGGAAGCCTGGGAACTGAGACCAGCTGTCTTCATTTTGGTGGGAAACTTACTGTTTATGTTTTATTTTCATTTGTAGGCTAGCTCCTACTTTATCTACCCTAATCTCTTAGAGCACCCCACTAATTCACGAGGCAGAGCACTAAAACCCTACTAGAGCTTTCAGAGTCCAAGCTCTGCTTTACACAGCTGGGTTGGCTCCCACTGCTTGTTCCAACATCCTCTGGGACAGCACTACAAGGACATAGCACAGGAGTGGAGTGAGGAACCCAAGGTGTTACAGACATGCCTCTGAGCAGCAGAAAAAGGGAACAAACGAAAAAAATTATCCCCAAAAATCTTTTGGATCAGGAAAGGTTATAAAAAGTAACCTTTTCAGGTTATAAAAACTAAGTCCTGCTGCCCCTCCAATAAACAGTCAGAAACACCTCTTGCACGCATCGCCAGCCCCTCCCTGGCTGGAAGGGCTCTGCCTAACCCAGGAGTGACCCCGTCTGTTAAACAAGGAGATTGCAGGTCCTTTACAGGGGGCTCAGAAAACCGCGGCCAGAAGGGGAAGAACTGCGGCACCCAGGGGATACAATCGCCGACGGTTATTCCGTTTCCAAGGCACGGCTCCGTCCTACCTCATTTCTGCCACACGTTTAACCTTTTGTGCCGTATTTTTCCCAAGCCATCCCAAGACGCACAGTCCCCAGGATACCTGCCAGGCAGCAGACACCAGGAGCTGTTTGAAGCTCAGGGCAAAGCTTGCTCACATGTGCTGGGGCACCACGCTTCATTTCCTCTGCACGTTCTAGAGGCTAATTAGCTCACCATCAAAGAGTAAATACTGACCCTGGAATTAGGGAAGGGAGGGAGGGGAACGATGCTTTTACTTCCATCAGGAAAGTCGAAGGATATCAAAACAATCCTTAGCATAGCCTGAACAATTTCCTAAGCAGAACCAGGAAATAAAGTCACAGTGACTCCTGACTTCCAGAGCACCCAGCGCTGCCTTTGCAGTCACCTTCACTACTTTTCTTTAACATGAAGGCCACCTAAGAGAGAGAAAGCCAGGCTCCTGCTTCTCCTTGAAGAAGGTACCAAAGAGCACTGTTCTATCTGAACGCAGCAGCAAGACCAGGACGCTCCTCCCAATACAAAATTAAAGCTATTAAAAAGCCAAGAATATAGGACAATCCTCCCTTTAAACTGAAGGGTATGGACCCAGCTAAACTGACAAATGGCAATTGAAACTTGAGCAACACAGTCCCCCAAGTCACCCAGCTGCACGAGGGGGAGCAGCAGACGGGGCAGGAGCAATCCCAGGTGCCCCTGGCAGCACAGCACTGCGGGCAGAGTGCCCAGGCAGCTCTGCCAGGGCCCACACCGTGTATGGGGTACCTACAGGGACGTTGCTGGGCTATCCCGACACTCCAGCACCCCTTCAGCACCCTGCAGGCAAACTTCGAGAGCACCCCTGCTAATGAGTTCCAAAGAAAGCTTCTCAGTGCTCCGGCTGATCTCCCTCTCTTGAAAGCACCCATTGAAATCTACAACTCCTTGTGACACCAAAACACACCCCTAAATGCTTTCCTTCTTGCCTTCAGCTCCTCGCTTACCTTTCACAGGCTTCTGCAGAGTGTTTTCAGATGCTTTGCTTGTATAAAAAAAAAATTAACATCAACATATTTCTCGAACATATTCAAGAAATCTTTCATCAAATAATCTCTGTCATGTGTTCCCCCTGAGGTCTTCCTGCAAAATCCTGTGCCTCGCCGTTCAGATTCATTCTTAACCTGTTAAGAAGATCACGATCTCGCAGGTACTCACAGGAACCCCCTCAGGAGGATTTGCTGCTTCTCTCTGGGCCTGCACCAAGTCATCGTTCACTTCTTGTCCCATGCTTGCCAGTGACCTAGAGAAACAAAAGGTACAATTATTGGTATTAATTATCGCCACAGGCTTTGGGTTCACTGTTGGGTTAAGTGTTCTGGAAATATAAGGAGACAGTCCTCAACCCACTGGAGCTGATTTGTCTGTTCCCTGTTCTGCTTTTACAAACCCTGACACCACTCCTCAAGAATTATCACTGCTGCAGATCTGCAACAGAACAGCAGGTTCCTACTACATGTGTTTGCTTTTAAAATTAAATTCTTAGTACGTCTAGCTACATAATCAACATAAATACATGTATTGATAGTCCTTGGGGGAAAGCTTGCCAGGGGAGAAAATATCCATTTTAGCACCACAATTTGATACACCTTCAGAAAAAGCAGAATTACCACCAGCTCCCAAGATCCCTTGTGAGGATCCCTTGCGACACCCAATGCAGCAGATATTGAAAAAGGAAGGAAAAAGCCAAGACTGTAGTGGAAAAAAAGAGGACAACAGAAATACATCAGTATGTAAAAAATCCCCCCCACCCCAGTAGTGGGAAACAACTAACTTACTGTTTGTCTGCTTTTTCTCATTACATAAATACTGAGTAGAAACTAACGAAACAGAATCCACAGAAGGCAGAGCTAAGATTCCTTTTTGGAAGTAAAAATATGTTTCTGTAATTTGGGTGATTTCAGTCTGCCAGTTTCTGTGGAGGAGGGCTCAAGTAAATCTACTCTCTCAGGTATAAAGAGCAGTAGACTAAAGAGGCAAGACGTGGAGTATCATTTTCAGGATAGGTTTCAGGCAGTTTTAAACCCAAAACACTGGAGATGCAGATTTGTAAACATAAATGTGATACGAGACTTACTTTGTCTCTCAGAAGTGTTTAATTCATTTTTAAGAACAACAGAGGGCCCAATCAACAATAAAGGTTATTTCACCCCCTTGCCAATAACAACCCTGCAGCTTGCCTTCCTTTCTGTGCTGACAGCAGACAGCTTGGATGCAACAGCACTCATGGTACCAACGGGCACAATTCTCCAGCTGAACCAACTAATTCACCTCCTGGCATCTCCCACGAGGTATCCTATTAACTAGTGTAGCAAAACATCTGCTTCTGGGTGGTTTGTAAACAGAACATGTTTTCATTGGACTGGACTGCTTTTCTAAGAAAAAAAATCTTGTACAGGTAAAAACCCATCCAGCAGATGGGTGTTTCAGAGCCCACAGCTCCCAGGTAAAGGAGCAAAGGAGTAGCAGCACAGAAGGATCCAGAGGTGCCCAGGGAGGTTCAAGTGACTGTGTTTGGTAGGAATATTTGAAAACAAGCTGCTCTGCAGCTGTCTCAAGCCTGGAGCTCACAGAAAGGAAACGAGTTCCCCCTCCTGCTTCATTTTATACCTTGTCCGATGAAGGCAGAACCACACCGTGCAAAAGGGAAGAGAGCAGATGGTAACAGCAGTCCAATGTCCCCCCAATGGCCAGCACCAGGGCTCATTCCCTCCTCTGGCTGATGGAACCGAGAGCCAGGCTCTGCTCTCCCGCTCAGCAGGGGCACAGCCGGGATGCGGAGCCTTGGTGGGGGCAACATGTGCTGGTGAC
>NW_021939298.1:0-2127 GCF_001715985.3 Manacus vitellinus | reverse complement strand
CCTGAGGCGCAGAGACAGCAGATCCCTCACCCTGAACAGCCTCCCCGTGCCACCCTCTGCCCCTCTGCCACTGCAGGCTCCACTGGACACACACTGCTCAGCATCGAGTCCTGGAATGCTTGGGGCTGGAACTTGGGGCTTGCTTTTTTTTACCAGTGGAAAACACAAAGTATTTTTAAAGGAACTACTCTTATTTCTATTTTCCCTATCAACCTTCCCTTGACTTGTGACACGACACTAAAAAGTTTCAGCCTGCTTCACCAAGAATCCCAAAGGGAAAAGGAAAGCACTGCCTCCAGCCCCCCAGATTCATTACCCTCAACACGTGCTCATTTTTACCATTCGTAGAAAAAGTGCCACCATTTCTCCCGAGCCCATGCCTGACCTGGTAATGCTATTTAACTGAGCAACAGACATTCCAAAGGCAGAGGTGAGGATGCAGAGGAACCCACACAACCAGAGGAGAGAAAATATCGGCCCTGTGGTCCGAAGCAGCTTTGCAAGATGTGCAATGTGTAGCTACCCTGCAGCTAACTGTGCAAATACTGGTCAAGAGGAGCCTCCCTGCACACAAAGGAGGAGACTCAGCTCTTGAGCAAACCCTGTGTCATTTAAACCACAGCTACAAACCCAGAGAAGCATCCTAAGAACGATCCCTGTCTTTGTGCTCACCTTTACTCCTGCCCTAACTCATGTCCTGAGCCTGCCTTGCTGATTGGTTCCCACAGACAAACCCCACAAAGCAAATGGGAATTAGGGAAGCCTACAGTAAATGCAGCAACTACACACAACAGCCACTGGCTCACCCAGGGGCACAAAGGCAGCCCAGGCCACTGGGTTATTTCAGGGCTTTTTGGCAACTAGAGCTTGAAGCTGCTGCTGTGAGAGCCAAGGAGACCACCACGTTGTCACCCTGTCGGTCAGGGTGACACCTCCACCTACAAACTGATGGGGAACTAAAAAAAAACAACCACCAAAGCAGGACAGGAGGGCAGAACTGCCACCTCAGGCAACCAGAAGACAGACAAGCTGGTCTAGTGGAAGGTATCCCCCGCCTATGGCAGGGGGTTGGAAAGAGATGATCTTTAAGGTCCCTTCCAAACCAAAGCATTCTGGGATTCTATTAACACTTAACCCTAAAAAAAAATACAGGAAAAAAACGTCACTTATGCCTGAAGTAGAAGTTTGAAAGAGGATTGTACATAAGATACAGCAACAGCTGAACCACACAGCCCACGTGTCCTCAGCCCACAAGCACTACCAAAGGTGTGTGATCCATGCTGGTAAATTATTTCGTGATAATCTCACTATGGCACAAACAGGGAAAAGCACCACAGAACAAGGTGGTTCTACTGCTCACCAATCACATTGTCAAAATCAGTGTTCTAAAAATATTTTTAACTCCTTGTACCAAAGCACCAAAAAAAAAAGAAAAAAAAAAGAAAAGAAAAAGTTTCTTACTTATGGTAGTCATTAATTTTTCTCAAGAGGCCAGAAAAACACTTAGCTAAATGTTTTAAAATGCACAGACCAGTGAAACTGAGAGGGAAAGGGGCAAGAATAAAAGAGCAGGGGGAACCAGCCGGGAGATGGAAGAAAGTGTTACAGCAAAGCATGGAACTCTCAGGGTGGAGTGCCTTTTCATGGCAAGCACACGCTACAACAAGCGTGACAAGACAGAAGTGTAAAAACAACGGCCTAAACCCCAAAATTGCACACGCACTGCTCGAACTGCCCTTCTCAGAGACTTTCGGGGAGTACTTCAGCTCTCCCCTCAAAGCCCTTTGGAAACGGAACTAAAATGTGCCTCGTGAAGAACCGTTTCCCTTGTAACAACATCCACAGTCCCGCACCGCACAGGACCGGGCCCCTGGTAACAACACCCACGGTAACCCATCCCTCCTAAAGGACCCGGGCTCTTGAAACAACTTCCAGGGTAAATCGCTGCACATAGAGCACCAGGTCCCTTCTAACGATACCCACAACAAAACACGCCACCAGGTCCCTTGTAACAGCGAAACACTTCCCCCCTTTTCCACGCCCGTGCTCCCTGTCCTGTCCCCAGCGACGCCAGGAGTTCGCAGCCTTGGCAAACTCACATTCCCGGGCTGCAGCTCCCAAGGGATG
>NW_021939297.1:0-1504 GCF_001715985.3 Manacus vitellinus | reverse complement strand
TGGGTTGCAAAGACCCACAGTCATTAAATTAGTTCAGCACATGTATTATGCACCTGCTAATCCTGTATACTGTGGCTGTGCTTGTACTTTACTCCAAATCTTCCTACATAGGTATGCACAGGTGTGATTTACAGCCCTTGTAGGTAAATCCCAGTTAACATTAACCTGGACTGCTCAGAGGGCAAACTGCTGGCAGCAGCTCCAGTGGACACACTCAGTGCATGCTGAGCCTCTCAAGGATGTGCTCTGAGTGTGGGGCAGCCCCTGCCCTCTGCCCCAGCTCTGAGTGCAGCAGTGCCCCAAACACTGCCTGCTGTGCTGGTGTGTGGCTCAGCTGGGCCTGAGGGCAAGGCCAGGGCTCACTGTGCTCTGGCAACTGGGATGACATGGAAATCTGAGTGTCTGCAAAACAGTGTGGACAATCACTTCATGGCAGAATTGCTGTGGCTGCAAAGGTGTTCCCTGGGAGACTTTTTTCCTTGTTCCTCAAAGCAAAGTTGTGACACTGAAGGTGTGGGATTGGTCTGCAGTGCTGGGAGTGTACAGTCCACACAGCAATAAATATGTATGCATTGTCTAATGCAAGTCGTGGAAACAGGGGCCTGGGGGCCAAGTGATGGAGCTTAACATGTTCTCTTTTACCTTTGTTTGTGTGATAAAGGTTCCTGAGATGCCAAGGGCAGCAGCACTGCACAGTGGGAAACTGCAGTCCTGTTTGCCTGCCCAGATGCTGTTGCAGATCTATTTAATCTATTTACATATCTATATTTAATATTTTTTGTATATTTATTATTATTACTCAGCCTAAGTTACCTAACTCTCCTCTAGAAGTTGATGTCATAAGCTACAATTCTTCCATTGAAAAGTAGCTTTGCAAACACATTCCACCAGTTCAGGCTGTCCTTTTGTTTGTCTGTCTGCGTGTCTCCCCCTCCCCTCATTTTAAGCACACAATTTTACAGCATTAAACCTGTACAGAATGCTCGAAGGACACTGACTTAAATTATTCCTCCATTCAGTCAATTTAGATACTGCAATTTAGCCCAAACCAACAGGGAATGCCAGAGAAGAATGCAGGTGCATGCATGCATGGCTGGGCTTTGCGAGTGAGGGTCTGGGAAAGGCTCTATCCACATTTGTTACAGGCACGCTGGTGGCTGATAAGGCCAATACGAGACAGACATATCCGATTGCAAAAGGCACAGCAGAAAGACCCCCAGGTGGTACATTCTGCAGGGCACGATTCTTTCTGCGTTGCCTTTTCTCCTCAAGGGTGATCCTGCGTGTGTTCTCAAAGGAGACAGCTGCGTTATAGATGGTGTGTCTGCAGACCTCCTGATTGGAGGCCAGAGTAAACCAGTTATGTTGGTCAGTATGGCCAAGGCTGAGATGTTGTTTCAGGGGGTCCTTGTATCTCCTCTTTGGGGCTCCTCTCTTGTGGCAGCTGGTGGCAAGTTCACCATAAAGCAGGATCTTAGGGAGGGGGTGGTTGGTCCTTCATCCT
>NW_021939296.1:0-1946 GCF_001715985.3 Manacus vitellinus | reverse complement strand
ACTTTTTCAGGTTTCTTCCATGTAATTCCATGGACTAAATATGCAGCCAATGTATTTTCAGTGTATCTGGTATGGGAAACGTGTCTAATTGTTCCTAACTCTGTGACCATTCCTTTTTTCCCCCAAATTCACATAAATATTTGCAAGGAAACACCTCAGTGGGCTGTGCTTTCCATCAATCATCAACAGTTAATATTAGTGTATCAGTATAAATACTTTACTCTTCTTCCCACCTTAAAATTTTAACACTGACAATGCAAAACACAGAATGGCATTTTCTGAAAAAAAAATAAAAAACTACAAAGTTTACCCCAGTTTATCCTCAGAGGTACAGTTAGTTTATGCATTCCAGCCAACCTGCAGCCCTGCTTCCTAAATACAGCCAAATTTGGGCTGAATGTTGCTTATGGAAATACTGACAAATATAAGAACCAGTTAAAGGACTCAGCTGCAAAAAAAGCCCAAAATCATGAGATCAGGTTTGCCAAAAAAAGCTATTTATGCTGCTGTTGTTGATTATTTCATCCAACACTGGGATGCTTCCAAGAAAAAAGGTATTCTTACAAAAACACTGCCTTTATCAACTGCTTTGTTTACAGCTTCTCTACTCATCTCAGCTAGAAATGTATTTAAAGTCTTTTAGAGGTGGGACAAGTAATGTTTGAGCAGAAAAATTACCTGTTGGAGTTTTTACTAAAAAAAAAGGACAAATCTGCTGCTCAGGGCAGTAATTCCACTTTTATGTCTTTGAGAACAGTATTAAATTAATAAAAATCAACAGCAGTTCAGTATTAAAGTACTGACACATCTTTAATCTCTTGCTAACAGGTCAGGCAGGTTTGCAGAAGCAAATCCAGGCTCCTGAAATGATCCCCACTACCAAGGAGGACAAAATCCCTAAGGACAGGTCTGGTTTGTCAAGAGAGAGAGAGAGAGAGCAGGACCAAAGCAGATTTTCTATGTTCCTAAAGCTGGACAGGATCTACCAACATGCAGGACATGGACATGGATAAACACACTTGGATTTGGAGAAGGTTAAAATGCTTTGCAGCTTCCCAACTGAAAAATTAACTTTTATCTGACTTTCCATAGTGAATTCCTTTGCAAGTTTGAGTGTTCCCTGTTGGCATTTCACTATAAATCTTACACTTAATGAAACTGGTCTGAAAACTCCTTTTCCTTCTGTCTGTGGATGATGTTCCTGTTCAGTTTGAGATATTTTCCCTCTTGCTATATAAGCAGCACCTTTAAAAATTATTCAAGTAACTTAAAAGAATTTTTTAATTAAAATTTAGCAAAATTTACTAATATTTCCTTTCCTACTTTGCTGCACAGCAGAAGGGATGGTCACAGTAAATTCCTAATTTGCCCACTGAACTTTGCCTCCATGAGCACTTTGCCTTTGAAACCCTCTCACAATCACATCATTCTGAATAAAAATGTGTCTCTGCAAATGCCAACAGCCACTAAAAGCAGGTTTGACCAACTGCCACGAGGCAAAAAGAGAGAAGAGTTAAGGAATAATATAAAAAGCTTACACTTGATCAGCTTCCTTGTGCACCTCGTTGTCGTTTCCTGGGTGAAAACAAAAAAAAAAGGGTTGGTTTAAGCACTTTGGGGACATTTCTGCTGCACATTTCATGTGGGATTATCCAGGATTTTATGTTGCTGCAGTTGGATTGCAGGTTTAGAGCAGAGCAAAGCACAACTTGTGTCAGGGCAGCCAAGACTGAGTCCCCTAAAATCAGCTGCAGGGGGTCAGAACAAGGAGCCCTCTCCCCCCATATCCTGTATCCCAATGTGGCCATTCCTGGGTGCCCAGGAAAAAGCACAACCACAGCAAATCCATCCCTAATTCCAATGCTCCAACCATCCTCTCTTTTTTCTAAGCTGTTTTCTAAGCTGGTTATGGTTTCAAGATACACAGCAACCCTAAGGACTGACTT
>NW_021939295.1:0-1412 GCF_001715985.3 Manacus vitellinus | reverse complement strand
ACACAACACGTCGTTAATAATACGTAATTAATGATACACGACATGTCATTAATAATACGTAATTAATGATACACAACACGTCATTAATAATACGTCATTAATAATTCATAATTCATATTATATATTTAATAACTCATAATCAACAATATGTAGTACATAATTAACAATACGTATTTAATGATACACAATTAATAATACGCGATTAATAATACATCATTAATAATACACAACACATAATTAATAATACATATTTAATAATACATATTTAATAATACATAATAAGGCATAACACATAATTAATATGTATTTAATAGAACATGATTAATAACAAAACACATAATACATAATTAATAATACACAACATGTCATTAATAATACATATTTAATAATACACAACACGTCATTAATAATACATAATTATTAATACACAACACGTCATTAATAATACATAATTAATAATACACAACACATCATTAATAACATGTCATTAATAACACATATTTATTAATACATATTTAATAGAACATAATTAATAACACAAAATACATAATACATAATTAACAATACATAGCTAACACACAATACATAATAATTCATAATTCATATTGTATATTTAATAACACATAATTAATAACACATCGTACGTAATAATAATACATATTTAATAGCACATAATTAATAATACATAACACGTCATTAATAAATCATAATTAGTAGTACATAATACACACTTAACAATACATATTTAATAATACATAATTAATAATACATATCTAATAATTAGTAATACATATTTAGTAGTACATAATACACAACTAATAATACATATTTAATAATACATATTTAATAATACATAAGAAGACATAACACATAATTAATACGTATTTAATAGAACACAAAATAGAACCCTTCCCTGTGACCCTTCCCTGAGCCCTTCCCTGTCACCCTTCCCTGTCACCTTCCCTCTGACCGTTCCCTGTGTCCCTTCCCTGTCACCCTTCCCTGTGTCCCTTCTCTGTGTCCCTTCCCTGTCACCTTCCCTGTCACCCTTTCCTGTCACCCTTCCCTGTATCCCTTCCCTGTCACCCTTTCCTGTCACCCTTCCCTGTGTCCCTTCCCTGTCACTTTCCCTGTGTCCCTTCCCTGTCACCCTTCCCTGTCACCCTTTCCTGCCACCTTCCCTGTCACCCTTCCCTGTGTCCCTTCCCTGTCACCTTCTCTGTCACCCTTCTCTGTCACCTTTCTCTGTCACCTTTCTCTGTCACCTTCCCTGTCACCCTTCCCTGCCACCCTTCCCTGAGCCCTTCCCTGTCACCTTCCCTGTCACCCTTCCCTGTGTCCCTTCTCTGTGTCCCTTCCCTGTCACCTTCCCTGTCACCTTCTCTGTCACCCTTCCCTCTGACCCTTCCCTG
>NW_021939294.1:0-1477 GCF_001715985.3 Manacus vitellinus | reverse complement strand
CGGCCCCGCGGCAGAGACTCGGAGTTCATGCCCGAGAGCAGCAGCGCTCCAGGAGCAGCCCAAGCGTGGGAAAGCTGTGCCGCCGCTGGGAAGTCTGCCCGGCTGGGACGCTGGAGCTGAGCATGCACTGGAAGATCTGACTTCAGGCGTTTGGGCGCTCTGGGCAACTAGTGTCAGGCTGCGAAGGTGCAACTATGTACCTTTTTGGCAGTGAGGAATACGAAGCGGTAAGATGTAAACTATGGAATTTTTTCCCCTCAATTGTTATTTACTTTAAGCTGTTGGGCAGCTTTGAATTTCTGTCGATACAGTGGTCGAACTTTAGTACTCACTCATTCGAGTGCTTTTTCAAAATGACATTTTTCTGCAAGTTCTTGGAGTACTGAGATACTAGTTGCTAGATAAAATGCAATTTACTTTCTCTATCTTGTTTATTGCATTGCGGTGATATTGAAAATATTTAACTACTGAATATTATGAGGCAATTTGGACTCTTGAGTTAAGCAAATCCATGCCTACATTCAGAATTTGTCTCATACTTTGTAATGTAGATAGACTACACGGAGCTTACAGAACTGCCCTTAATAGTATGTTTGTGGGGACGTTGCCAAACTGTTTCTTTCCTGCAGTTCGAAGCCTGTCATTGTAATGTAATGCAATGTCCATCAAAAAAACTGGCTTAAAAGAAAACCCAAACACACCCACATTAAGATCTGACAAATCTTTACTTATGTTTGTAAAACAGCTTTTGAAATAAGCTGCTAATATCAGAGAAGACCAGAAGAAATTCACCAATAGCTCCACACTGTTGCATGACATAAAAGTTTGACATAAAATTTTGTAGCCTGTGGTTCAAGTGCTACACTGTAAGCAAAATGGATGCATTCTTCCACCTCCTCATGACTGAGTCCAGACCTGAGGAGCTTTGGGGAAGAATAATGAGACTGGAAAATATGTATGAACTCTACTATAGGACATCAAAATAAATTTCATATGTTAAAAAGTGACACATTTTTTGCACATAACTGGCAATTGCAAATGTTTTGTTTTGATTATTAGTTGCTCTTCAAAGTATGAAAGGGCCTTTTATGGCAGTCTGGGTTCATTTCAAGGTATAATTCAGTTATTTTGGATTTTTTCCTTTTTTTTTTTTTTAATTCCAACCACCTATGTTTTTGAGGTGCAAGAAATGTAGAAGACATTCAGGAAAATAATTTAAGTGCAACTGTCCGCACATTGAACTCATCTGTATGTGTGACTTGCACAAACTTTCACAAACTAAGAAAGGCAACTGAAAAGAACTTAGCTTCTCCAAAGCATTGGAGTCATTATACTGTAGATTGTTTATTTGTGTATAAAAATTGTAAAGCAAAAGAGACTTTGCTTGCTTTGAAGCTTTTTTTTTTTTTTGTTACATTTTGTAGGTATTTGTAAAGGGTTGCAAATCTCTCTTAACAGATTTTTAGATTTTTGCACA
>NW_021939293.1:0-1820 GCF_001715985.3 Manacus vitellinus | reverse complement strand
CTCCTAAAAAAATTCGGCCGATACAAAGCCCCATAAACCGAAACAAAGCCCCCAAAAATGGCCCTTAGCCCGAGGAAAGCGTGCGGGGAAAAGGAGCAGGGTTCGGGGCAGGGAATGGGACAGCCCGGGTGCTGTTTTGGGTGGGGTGAGCTCGGTTTAAACACTTTAAGCGCCGCTTTGTGCGGGTTAAAGACGGAGATAATCACCTCTTGTTTCACAAAGCGCTCGGGTTGGGAAGATCCGACTGCAGGGGATGATCGGGAGACACGGCAGGAAAGGATTTGGGGACACAACAGGAAAAGGTTTGGGGACACAGCAGGAAAGGATTTGGGGACACAACGGGAAAAGGTTTGGGGACACAAGAGGGAAAGATTTGGGGCCACAACAGGAAAAGGTTTGGGGACACAACAGGAAAAGATTTGGGGCCATAACAGTGAAAAATTTGGGGACACAACAGTGAAAGATTTGGGGACACAAGAGGCAAAGATTTGGGGACACAACAGTGAAAGATTTGGGGACACAACAGTAAAAGATTTGGGGACACAAGAGGAAAAGATTGGGGGACACAATGGGAAAAGATTTGGAGACACAGCAGGGAAAGATTTAGGGACACAACAGTGAAAGATTTGGGGACACAACAGTAAATGGGGACACAAGAGGAAAAGAGTTGGGGCCACAACAGGAAAAGATTTGGGGCCATAACAGTGAAAAATTTGGGGACACAACAGTGAAAGATTTGGGGACACAACAGTGAAAAATTTGGGGACACAACAGTGAAAGATTTGGGGACACAACAGTGAAAGATTTGGGGACACAACAGTGAAAGATTTGGGGACACAACAGTGAAAGATTTGGGGACACAACAGTGAAAAATTTGGGGACACAACAGGAAAGGATTTGGGGACACAACAGTAAATGGAAAGACAACAGTAAATGATTTGGGGAGAACAGTAAATGATTTGGGGACACAACAGTAAATGATTTGGGGACACAACAGTGAAAGATTTGGGGACACAAGAGGAAAAGATTGGGGGACACAATGGGAAAAGATTTGGAGACACAACAGGGAAAGATTTGGGGACACAACAGTAAATGGGGACACAAGAGGAAAAGATTTGGGGCCACAACAGGAAAAGATTTGGGGCCATAACAGTGAAAGATTTGGGGACACAACAGGGAAAGATTTGGGGACACAACAGGGAAAGATTTGGGGACACAACAGTGAAAGTTTTGGAGCTGGGTGGGACTTCAGGCCGCCCTCAGATAACGTCTCACCCACCGTGGTCTCACCTGGTGGGAGAGGCCTCTGCTCTGCCCTTGAATTCGGGGAGGTTTTGAACTAATTTCCCTTTGCTGATGGATTTTGTCCCCGTTCCGTGTGTGCCTCAAAGAGCCCTTCAGCCTTTTTCCACGATTCCTCTGGAAGTTCTCGTCCGTCGGAACCGTCGGAGCCCGAGAGCTCGGCGACGTCCTTAAACCCGGCAAATTAACTGGGGTTAAAGCAATAAAAACGGGTTTATCCTTCCCAGCGTCCCCACACCGGGATCAGCTCCCGTGTTCCTTGTTCCCGAGGAATTCATGGAGCAGGGGAAGGTATTCCAACGCCAAGCCCGGCGTTGGAGGGGAAGGCTGAGCCTTTCCAGCCGGAAAACCGGCCAAGGTGGGCCGAGCCTGGAAGAGGCAGTGGGAGGCTGGAAGCTCAGGGAACGCTCCGGGATTTTCATGGAGCCTAAATAGGGATTTTTTGGGGTATTTTAATAAGATTTCAGTGCCCCAGCACTTCTGTGGGGTTTCCGAGGGCGTTGCTGTCGCGCTGCCGG
>NW_021939292.1:0-1456 GCF_001715985.3 Manacus vitellinus | reverse complement strand
GGCACCCCTAAATCATCCTGGGGCACCTCTGGGCACCCCTAAATCACCTGGGCACCCCAACACCACCTGGGCACCTCACCTGGGCACCCCAACATCACCTGGGCACCCCTAAATCATCCTGGGGCACCTCTGGGCATCCCTAAATCACCTGGGCACCCCAACATCACCTGGGCACCCCTAAATCATCCTGGGGCACCTCTGGGCATCCCTAAATCACCTGGGCACCCCAACACCACCTGGGCACCCCAACATTACCTGGGCACTCCAACACCACCTGGGCACCCCAGCATCACCTTGGCACCCCTAAATCACCTGGGCACCCCCCCTGGGCACCCAGGGCACCCCAATATCTGTGTTTCTGGGATAACTCTGTGTTTCCCCTTCCAGGTGGTCCCTGCCCATGGCCATGTCCATCACCCACCGCGGCACCGGCATCGCCCTCAGCCTGGGTGGGTGTTTGGGGTGGGGTGGGGCACGAGGGGACACCCCTGGGACATGGTGGGATACCCTTGGGATACTCCCAGGACAACCCAGGACACCCCTGGGACATGGTGGGACATCCCTGGGACATGGTGGGACACCCCAGGACACTCCTGGGACATGGTGGGACACCCGTGGGACATCCCTGGGACATGATGGGACACCCCTGGGACATCCCTGGGACATGATGGGACACTCCAGGGACATGATGGGATACCCCAGGACATCCCTGGGACATGCTGGGACACCCCAGGACACTCCTGGGACATGGTGGGACACCCCTGGGACATGATGGGACACAGCAGGACATCCCTGGGACAGGGGTTTGGGAGTCCTTAGAGGGGGGTCAGGGCCAGGGCCAGCCCTGTTTGGGTCCTGGCAGATCCAGGGGGTGGCCTGGGCTGTGTCACTGAAATGGGGACACTGGGGGTCCTTGGAGGGTTGGGACCAACCCTGTTTGGGTCCTGGCAGATCCAGGGGGTGGCCTGGGCTGTGTCACCACAATGAGACCCCAGGGGGTGTCCGGGGGGTGCCAGGGCAGGGGGTGACCCCCAGGTGTCCCCCAGGCGTGTCCCTGTTCGGCCTGGCCGCCCTCCTGCTCCCGGAGTCCTTCCCCCATTACCTGGCCCAGGTGAGGGCCCTGAGCCTCGGCCCCGCCCTGCTCTGCTCTGCCAAGTTCCTGCTGGCATTCCCGCTCTCCTACCACACCTGGAACGGCATCCGGCACCTGGTGAGGGGCTGGCACGGGAATGGGGAACATTGGGATGGGAATGGGGCACCTGGGATGGGAATGGGGAACATTGGGATGGGAATGGGGCACTTGGGATGGGAATGGGGCACTTGGGATGGGAATGGGCACATTGGGATGGGAATGGGCACCTGGGATGGGAATGGGGTACCTGGGATGGGAATGGGGCACCTGGGATGGGAATGGGCACCTGGGATGGGAATGGGGAACATTGGGATGGGAATGGGG
>NW_021939291.1:0-1518 GCF_001715985.3 Manacus vitellinus | reverse complement strand
GGCTGTCACACAGAAGCTCTATCCTATATTCCTAAACCAATAGTCCCCTCAGCTACATCCCAACCGCCCTCAAGTGAGACTTTCTCCCCATTTCCCTCTGTCATGACAAGAAGAACAAAACCACAGGACAGGACACAGCCAGAATCAGCTGAGATATCTCTGGTGGTTTGTAAAAAAAGCTTCTCCTCAGGAGGTATTGTTTTCTTAGTGGACCAATTAAGAGCTTCGTACACTTGTGTGGAAGTTACATACTCACAGAAATGGAAGAGAAGAGGTTAATTTTTTGTCTGCGTGGCATGAAGCAGATGCAGCCATGCCTTAAGCGCACCTACGTGGCCAGGGCTGGGGGCTTTTGCCCCCCCGGCTCCTGCTGGCTGGGCCAGGAGCAGCCAACCATGCAGTGGTGTCCCCTGAAGCCAGTGACCGAAGAGGACTCTGAAGGATCGAGGAAGGCCTCCAGGTCGAATTTACTGCACTTTGCAGAGATGGGGGAGAAAAACAGCAACAAAATGCTCAATCAGCCAGACAGACACAGCACTGGAACTGAGCCAGCGAGGGGTGGCTGGAGGAAGCCGAGCTGTTCAGCTATGAATTCTGAGGTGGAGGCAGCCACAGAACAAACTTTCTGCAGAGGAGCAGCCGAGCTATCACAACAGCTCGGAACAGAGAGGTCCCCTGCAAATGTCGGCAGCACCAGCAAATCGGTTGGAATCAATTCTAGGGTAAGAACTAAACTAAGAACCCTTAAAATTCTTTTACTCCGAGGCGGAGGAGTGAAATCTTCACAAAGCTCCCTGAAGGCTAGGGCTCGAGGGAGTCAGGATTTCCATGAACTAAAAACAGAGGATAAAGACAAGAGACACTTACAGTGCCACAAGAAATTAATTTAGAAGAACTATAGGTTGAAAATGAAAAAAGGACTGCTTCTCGTTTCTTCTTGGACCCTTTTTGAAAGAAAGAATAAACTTAATCTAATTTAATATATTATTTTACTGTAGAAGAAAACAACTGTTATATATATATATGTATGTAAATAAATTTGAAAATATTTCCCTTCCCCTAATACCAAGTGGTGTGTGTCTGAAAACTTCTTTCCCTTTGACATTAGAACAAATAATAACAACCCCTTTAAATTGACCTTTTTGAAATTCCGGTGTTTTTCAAACCACCACAATGTCCCACAAGTGGAGATCTCACTTTGCAAGAGGAGGAGAAGGGGCTTCACACTCACCTGGTTCCCAAGCAGAAGGAGATAAGAGAAGTGGATGAGACAGCAGGGGCTGGGGCTGCCTTTTCTACCTGCCCTTCACTGCTGCAGGACCAGGGACAGCCTTTGCAGAGGTAACAGTTTCCCCACAAGCTCCTCTTGAATGCAAACCATCACAGCTGATGGTACAGGCTGTGCTTTGGTTTCCAAACTGCTGCCATTTTGTTTCCAGATTTCTTCCATGCCCATGCCTCAGTGAAGGCTTCTTGTGATTTTTGGGATGAAATGTTCCAGGATTTCTAGGGCAAGGA
>NW_021939290.1:67353-68916 GCF_001715985.3 Manacus vitellinus | reverse complement strand
GCTCCCTCCCGTGCCCCAAAAACGGGGAGGGAGGACCTAAAAACGGGGAGGGAGGACCTAAAAACGCGTCCAAAGCTCCCCTTGCACCCCCGCGCCGTCGGGGATCGGCCCCCGTGTGCCCATTCCCGGACGTGCCTGCGGGATGACTCCGGCAGGGAAGGAATGTCCGGGAATGTGACGTTCTGGTGCTTTCCTGAGCGGGGGGGAGGAGGAGGAGGAGGAGCCGCTTTGGGGCGGTTTCCTGCGAGTTTGAGCAATAACAAGCGGCGCCTTTCGGTTTCGCAAGAGCTTTCGGGGTTCGTCCTGAGAGGGCACTGCCGGGAATTCGGCTCTGCCCGCCCCTAAGCCCGGCCTAACGAGCCAAACCCGAGCCAAACCCGGCTTAACGAGCCAAACCCGGCTTAACCAGCGGGGAGTGGTGCCGGGTGGGTGTCCTTCAAGGGTTGGACTCAGCCCAGGGTCAGTTCTGACCTGGAAAACTTTGACCCGGGGAGTGTGACACACACCCAGGGAGTGCTCAGACACCACGAGGGAAGGGGAGGAAGGAGCTCAGAGTGTGTCCTGGGCTGGGTTTTGGGGGGTTCCAGGTGAATATTGGGCAGCAGAACCCCCTGAGGAAGCTCTGCCTGGCCCTGGGGGTGTCCCTGGTTTCTGTCCCAGGGGTTGGGCTCAGCCCAGGGTCAGTTCTGACCTGGAAAACCTTGACCCAGGGAGTGTGACGTGCTCAGAGCCCACGAGGGAGGGGGAGGAAGGAGCTCAGAGTGTGTCCTGGGCTGGGTTTTGTTTAAATATTGGGCAGCAGAGCCCTCTGAGGGAGCAGGACTTGCTGTGCCTGGCCCTGGGGGTGTCCTTGGTTTCTGTCCCAGGGGTTGGGCTCAGCCCAGGGTCAGTTCTGACATGGTGGGGCTGGAAAAGTTCGAGCCAGGGGAGTGAGGAAGGAGCTCCAAGTGTGCCCTGGGCTGGTTTTTTGGGGGTTCCAGGTGAATATAGGGCAGCAGAACCCTCTGAGGAAGCTCTGCCTGGGCCTGGGGGGTGTCCCTGGTTTCTGTCCCAGGGGTTGGGCTCAGCCCAGGGTGAGATCTGACCCAGAAAACCTTGAGACAGGGAGTGTGACGTGCTCAGAGTCCACAAGGGAGGGGGAGGAAGAAGATCAAAGGGTGTCCTGGGCTGGGTTGTGTCTGAATGTTGGGCAGCAGAGCCCTCTGAGGGAGCAGGACTTGCTGGGCCTGGGCCTGGGGGTGTCCCTGGTTTCTGTCCCAGGGGTTGGACTCTGTCCAGGGTCAGTTCTGACCTGGAAAACTTTGACCCAGGGAGTGTGACACACACCCAGGGAGTGCTCAGACACCACGAGGGAAGGGGAGGAAGGAGCTCCAAGGGTGTCCTGGGCTGGGTTTTGTCTGTCCCAGCTGAGCCAGAGCCCCTGAGGAAGCTCTGCCTGGCCCTGGGGGTGTCCCTGGTTCCTGTCCCAGGGACTGGGCTCAGCCCAGGGTCAGTTCTGACCTGGTTGGACATGAGGAGCTGGAGCCAGAGGAGTGTCTTGCTCAGAGCCCACAGCTGTGCCCA
>NW_021939290.1:55273-56881 GCF_001715985.3 Manacus vitellinus | reverse complement strand
GCACCAGAGTGTCCCAGAAAGGTTCTTCCTCCTCTTCTTCCTCTTCCTCCTCCTCCTCCTCCCTCTGCCCTGGGCTCTGTGTGGGTGTGGGTGTGGGGATGTTTTTTGGGGGGTTTAGGGTTTTTTAGGGCCTTTTGGGGTTGTTTTCCCCCCTTCCCTGGTTCCTGGCACCAGAGTGTCCCAGAAAGGTTCTTCCTCCTCCTCCTCCTCTTCCTCTTCCTCTTCCTCCTCCTCCCCCTGCCCTGGGCTCTGTGTGGGTGTGGGTTTGGGGGGGTTTAGGGGTTTTAAGGGGTTTGAGGTTGTTTTCCCCCCTTCCCTGGTTCCTGGCACCAGAGTGTCCCAGAAAGGCTCTTCCTCCTCCTCCTCTTCCTCATCCCCTGCCCTGGGCTGTGCGTGGCTGTGGGATGGGGGGGCTTCGGGGGTTTAGGGGTTTTAGGGGGGTTAAAGCCCTTTCCCTGGTTCCTGGTCACTGCAGTGTCCCAGAAAGGGACATTCCTCCTCTTCCTCTTCCTCTTCCTCCTCCTCCTCCCCCTGCCCTGAGCTTGGTGTGGGTGTGGGATGGGGATGTTTTTTGGGGGTGTTTAGGGTTTTTTAGGGCCTTTTGGGGTTGTTTTACCCCCTTCCCTGGTTCCTGGCACCAGAGTGTCCCAGAAAGGTTCTTCCTCCTCCTCCTCCTCCTCCTCCTCCTCCTCTTCCTCTTCCTCATCCCCTGCCCTGGGCTTGGTGTGGGTGTGGGATGGGGGAGGTTTTTAGGGGATTTAGGGGTTTTAGGGGGGTTAAAGCCCCTTCCCTGATTTCTGGTCATCAGAGCGTCCCAAAAAGGCTCCTCTTCTTCCTCCTCCTCCTCTTCCTCTTCCTCATCCCCTGCCCTGGGCTTGGTGTGGGTGTGGGATGGGTGGGTTTTTGAGGGGATTTAGGGGTTTTAGGAGGGTTAAAGCCCCTTTCCCTGATTTCTGGTCACCAGAGCGTCCCAAAAAGCCTCCTCTTCTTCCTCCTCCTCTTCTTCCTCCTCCCCCTGCCCCGGGCTTTGCGTGGGTGTGGGATAGGAGTGGTTTTTGGGGTGTCTGGGGGGCTTTTTTAGGGGTTTTAAGGGGTTTGGGCTTGTTTTAGCCCCTTCCCTGGTTCCTGGTCACCAAAGTGTCCCAGAAAGGCTCCTCCTCCTCTTCCTCCTCCTCCTCCTCCTCCCCCTGCCCCGGGTTCTGTGTGGGTGTGGGATAGGGGTGGTTTTGGGGTAATTTTAGGGGTTTTGGGGGTTAAACCCCCTCCCCTCGTTCCCGGTCCCCGCAGGGTCCCTCAGTAAGGCACAGAGGGGGCGGAGCAATGGGCGGGGCTTTGCAGAACACCCGTGATTGACATGGAGGCCGTGACCAATGGGAGGGAAGAATCAATGCGTGGGCGGGACGAAGGCGGGGTTATGCAGATAAGCCATGATTGACAAGGGAGCCGTGACCAATGGGAAGGGAGAATCAGTGAGTAGGCGGGACAAGGGCGGAACTACCAGATCAGCCGTGATTGACACGGGGCGTGACCAATGGGAAGGGAGAATCAATGAGTGGGCGGGACGAAGGCGGGGTTTCCCCGCCCGGGGCTTCTCGAGGCCGCGGGTTC
>NW_021939290.1:53268-54608 GCF_001715985.3 Manacus vitellinus | reverse complement strand
CCCTCCCCGGCCCTCAGCCCCYCCCAGGAGGCAGCTTTGGGGGGCGTTTTAGGGGTTGAGGCTCCCCAGAGCAGTTTGGGGAGGTTTGTAGGGGGTCCCAGACGTTGGTTGGGGCAGCTGAGCCTCCTCAGTGTCTTTTAGGCTGCTTTTTTAGGGGCTGAGTCTCCCCAGAGCACTTTGGGGTGTGTTTTCAGGGGCTGAGGCTCCTCAGTGTCTTTAGGGGGTTTTTTAGGGGCTGAATCTCCCCAGAGCAGTTTGGGGGGTGTTTTTAGGGGCTGAGTCTCCTCAGTGCAGTCTGGGGAGGCTTTTAGGGCTCCCAGATGTTGTCTGGGGGGTTTTCAGGGGCTGAGGTTCCTCACTGTCTTCCAGGGTGTTTTTTAGGGGCCAAATCTCCCTGGAGCAGCTTGGGGAGGTTTTCAGGGGCTCCCTGATGCAGTTTGGGGTTTGTTTAGGGGCCGAATCTCCCCAGAGCAGTTTGGGGGGTGTTTTTAGGGGCTGAGTCTCCCCAGAGCATTTTGGGGTGTGTTTTCAGGGGCTGAGGCTCCTCAATGTCTCCCAGGATGCTTTTTAGGGTCTGAGTCTCCCCAGAGCAGTTTGTGGAGGCTTTCAGGGGCTGAGGGTCCTCAATGCAGTTTGGGGAGGTTTGTAGGGGCTCCCTGCTGCAGTCTGGGGAGGTTTGTAGGGTCTGAGTCTCCCCAGAGCAGTGTGGGGATGTTTTCAGGGGCTCCCTCGTGCACTTTGGGGAGGTCCTCAGGGGCTCCCTCGTGCACTTTGGGGAGGTCCTCAGGGGCTCCCCAGAGCAGTTTGGGGAGGTTTGTAGGGTCTCAGTCTCCCTGGAGCAGTTTGGGGAGGTTCTCAGGGTCTCCCCAGTACAATTTGGGGAGGTTTGTAGGGTCTCAGTCTCCCTGGAGCAGTTTGGGGAGGTTCTCAGGGGCTCCCCAGTACAATTTGGGGAGGTTCTCAGGGGTTCCCCAGTACAATTTGGGGAGGTTCTCAGGGGTTCCCCAGTACAATTTGGGGAGGTTCTCAGGGGCTCCCCACTGCAGTTTGGGCAGGTTTGTAGGGTCTGAGTCTCCCCAGAGCAGTTTGGGGAGGTTTTCAGGGTCTCCCCGCTGCACTTTGGGGAGGTTTGTAGGGTCTGAGTCTTCCTAGAGCAGTGTGGGGAGGTTCTCAGGGGCTCCCCAGTACAATTTGGGGAGGTTCTCAGGGGCCCTCTGCTGCACTGTGGGGATGTCCTCAGGGTCTCCCCGCTGCAGTCTGGGGATGTCCTCATGGGCCGAGGCCCCTCCCCGTGTCCCCGGGTGCTCCCCAGGGTCCCTCTCCCCCGGAGCAGTGTCCCT
>NW_021939290.1:48205-49094 GCF_001715985.3 Manacus vitellinus | reverse complement strand
TCCCTTCTTGCTGCTCTTCCYCCGGGTGGAGAAGAGCAAGGGCAGCTCCAAAACCCACCAGGAGCCTCCAGCCAGAGGAACTTCCCAAGGGAAACAGGCTGGGAATTGCCAGCCCTGCCCCAGGGAAGCTTTTCCAGCCCCCAAGGGCGTCTGTTTGCTCAGAGCATCTGGACACTGGGCCTGGCCCAGCCCTGGGAGCCATAAAAGACACTCCAAGCCTTTATTTGCCTTCTCCACTTCCTTGTGAGGGAGGGCAAAGCCACCTTTCATCCCTGCCCTCCTGCTTTCCCTTTTCCAGGCGAGTTCTCCAGGAAAAAAGAGGTGTCAGCCTGACCTGGAGTCTCACTTCACCGCCCTGGAGGGCGTTTTAACCCCAGGAAAAAATATTAAAACTGGTATAAAATTAAACTGCTGGGTGACTTCCAGCCCCTGGTCCCAAAAGCCAGGCTGGGCTCCAGCCAGGGGCTCTCCCACGTGGACTTTAAACAAGGAAATTATTGGAAAATAAGGAAATTAGGGCAAAAATCGCCTTGTTTTTCCTGAGCCTCAGGTCACCAAAGCAGGAGAGAGAAACAACCTGAGGCCTGAAAAGCTGCAGCCAGGGCTGTGCTGCCTCTGCTCTCCAGGAGCAGGAATGTGGAAGGACAGGATGGAGAGGGGAGAAAAAATAAAAGAGTGCCAAGGTGGTTTTCTTTTAATCTCTTGTGCTCTCCCAACTTCCTGGTGGCTGAAGGGCCGTTCCCAGGAGGAATCCAGCGAGCCAAGAACACCAAACACGGCCCAGGAACGGGGCAGGACACGGCCCCACACTCTCAAATATTTGATTTGCTCCCTGTTCCTGCTCTGCTGCCGCTTCCTCCTCGGCTCTGCGGGTCCCAGAGCTCAGCTG
>NW_021939290.1:46013-47622 GCF_001715985.3 Manacus vitellinus | reverse complement strand
CAGAGGAGCTGCACTGAGCTCCAGGAGGAGGTTTGACAGCAGCTGGGACAAGCACAGCTCCTGGGGGTGGGACACGGGAACCACAGAGACCCAGGAGACCACAGAATCATGGAATTACTGAGGTTGGAAAAGGCCTCCGAGATAATCCAGCCCAGCCTGGCCAAGGAGTGCTCCTGGAGCTGGGAGGGTCTGTGCTGGAGGCTCTGCCACTGCCACCCCAAAAAGCTCCTGCTTGGCTTCTCCTGCTCAATCCCACCCACCTGTCAGGAAGAACAGCCCCATGGAACCCTGGAATCCTGGAATGGTTTGGGTTGGGAGGGACCTTAAAGATCAGCAGGACCACGGGCAGGGACAAGTCCCACCATCCCAGGTTGCTCCAGCCTGGCCTTGGGCACTTCCAGGGATGAGGTAGCTGTGGAACAACCCGTGCCAGGGCCTCACCCCCAAGGGTTCCCCCAAAACTGATCCACAACTGGACGAGGACAAGGCTCAGGGAACCCAACCCGGGGATCTCCTTCCCTGCCAAACACGTTCCTGCAGCTGACAGGCACAGACCAATCCCATGGCACCGGGATCCCCTTCCAACAGGAGGGATTCCCAGGTTATTCCACCGGGGGTAACCAGCCCTGCTGCCCAGGGGGGTGAGGAGAGCCCAGCACAGACACTCCCACCCCTCCTGGAGTCCCCAGAGACCCCTCAGACAAAGGGGCTTTGGGCCAAGGAAACCAAAGGAAATCAGGTTTAGATTGGATGGGAGGAGGGAATCCTCCCCTGGGAGGCTGGGGAGGCCCCTGGCACAGGTTATTCCAGGGATGTCCCATCCCTGGACGTGCCCAAGGCCAGGGTGGAGCGGCCTGGGAGAGCAGAAGGTGTCCCTGTCCAGGGCTCGATGAGCTTCAAGGTCCCTTCCAGCCCAAACCATTCCAGGATTCCATGAAATTGGTGCAAAACCCACCAACTAAAGCACAGCAAGACTCATAAATAAAATAAATAAAACTCCAACCCCAGCTTAGGGCTGTGACAAGAAGGTGTTTTACTCCTTGCTGGGTTTGTCCCACCAGATGTGGCCAGTCCTGGCAGATCCCAGACGATCCCAGTGGGTCAGGGGGCTCCTGTGTCCCCCCTTGGCTTGGAGTAACCTGGTCTGGTGGAAGGTGTCCACTGGATGATCTTTAAGGTCCCTTCCAGCCCAAACCATTCCAGGATTCTAAGAAGTTGCTGCAAAACCCACAAACTAAAGCACAGCAAGGCCCATAAATAAAATAAATGAAGTGCCAACCCCAGCTCAGGGCTGTGACAAGGTGTTTTACTCCTTGTTGGGTTTGTCCCACCAACTGTGGCTGGTTCTGGCAGATCCCAGAGGATCCCAGAGAATCCCAGAGAATCCTGGAGGATCCCAGCGGGTCAGGGGTCTCCTGTGTCCCCCCTTGGCTTGGTCTGGTGGAAGGTGTCAGGGTGTGGAAGAAACGACCTTTAAGGTCCCTCCCAACCCATTCCATGATTCCCTGATTCCCAGCAGGGTGGCTTTGCTGGAGAGGAGCTCATCCCACTCCTCCTGCTGCTCATGGACACCCCCAGGGCATCACCCACCCCCCAAAGGACCCCCCCA
>NW_021939290.1:44086-44963 GCF_001715985.3 Manacus vitellinus | reverse complement strand
TCCCTGTCCCGTAACCCGTGTCCTGTCCTATCCCCTCCCTGCTCATCCCTGTCCTGTGTCCCGTCCGGTCCCATCCCTGCCCATCCCTCTCCTGTGTCCGGTCCTGTCCCATCCCTGCTCATCCCTGTCCCTCGTCCCACCCAGTCCTGTCCCATCCCTGTCCCGTGTTCCATCCCTGCCCATCCCGTGTCCCGTGCGGTCCTGCTCCAGTCCCATGTCCCATTCCCGTCCCGTGTCCCATTCCCGTCCCGTGTCCCATTCCTGTCCCGTGTCCCATTCCCGTCCCGTGTCCCATTCCCGTCCCGTGTCCCATTCCCGTCCCCTCCCGGCGCTACCGGCACCGCAGCCACCGCTGAGCGCTGTTTAATGACGGAACGACAAACGGACATTCCCAACTTAAATTCCAAGCACAGGAAACCTCCAGCTCTCCCCGCCAGGAGAAAGGCTTCACTCCCATTCCCTCCCATTCCCGGGAAATCAGCGCCTTTTCCTTGGAAAGGGAACTGGCACCGCCTCCAACTCCTGCAATTAACCGTGTAAGTCCTTCCAGTAATTAATTAACCGCTTAAGCACTTCCGGGTTCTCCCAACACAAGCGCTGGAAGAGACGCTGCACTTTGGAATTGCACATGGATATAGGGCAGGAGAAATCCCTGCATTCTGGTATGGAATCTGGAGTTAAAGGCGGCAGAAATCCCTGCATTCTGGTATGGAATCTGGAGTTAAAGGCAGCAGAAATTCCTGCATTTTCTGGTAGGGAATCTGGAGTTAAAGGCAGCAGAAATTCCTGGATTCTGGCAAGGAATTTGGAATTAAAGGCAGCAGAAATTCCTGCATTCTGGTATGGAATTTGGAATTAAAGGCAGCAGAAATTCCTG
>NW_021939290.1:39488-42350 GCF_001715985.3 Manacus vitellinus | reverse complement strand
GGAACTGCAGTGTAGGACAAAGGGGAATGGGCTCAGACTGAAAGAGGGGGAATTTTGGTTGGATAGATGGAGAAATCCTTCCCTGTGGGGGATCCCTGGCACAGGTTATTCCATGGATGCCCCATCCCTGGAAGTTTCCCAGGCCAGGCTGGAGCAACCTGGGACAGTGGAAGGTGTCCCTGCCCCTGGCAGGGGTGGGATTGGATGAGCTCTAAGGCTCCTTCCAACCCAAACCAAATGGGAAGAACTAAAGGAAAACAACGTGGTACTTACAAGGCAGCTCTGGAATATCTTCCCACTCCTGGTCCTGCTCTCTGACACAACCAGCTCAGACGTTTTTTGGGCCAAATGATCCACCTGAAATCAGAGAATAAAGTTTCCTGCCTATTACATGAAATTTTCTGGGTCCAATCAAGCTGTTAACTGTTTAACAACACTCCAGGGAACGCTCCAAGAGCTTCCTGAAACCTGAAAATGAAGTTTTTGCTGTGACAGCAACAAAAAAAATGCAGATTTAGAGAGCAGAGGATGTAAAAAGGAATTTTGTTGCTGGAAATGGTGAGCAGATTAATCACCATTAAAGGAGGAAAAGAAGCTTCACAAAAGCCCCCCAAAAGTTGGAGACAAGAAAGCAGAAGTTTTCCTACCTGAGGGTTAGAAACATTTGGAGTTTGGATCCCTCCAGCTTCCTCTCCACAGGTGGAGCTTGTTTCTAAAAGAAGGAAAGAGCTGAGGAGTCAAATAAATTTAATCTCAAATTCAGCCATTTCTTGTCCCAAACTCCAGCAAATATTAAATTTAATCTCAAATTCAACCATTTCTTATCTCAAACTCCAGCAAATATTAAATTTAATCTCAAATTCAGCCATTTCCTGTCCCAAACTCCAGCAAGGATTAAATTTAATCTCAAATTCAGCCATTTCCTTCCAGCCACGGGCACCCAGAGGTGCTCCTGCCAAGTTTCCACCCGGGATCTGTTGGAAAACAGCCCATCCCAGACGTTTTTGTTGCTGTTTCTAATTTCTGCTGCCTTTTCCCCCCCCCTAGGATCCAAATAAAAGGCTGGAATGGTTGAGGAAGGCTGTGCATCAGCTGTGGAAACAACACCAGGATTTCAGGCTTTCCCTGGGCCTCACAGTCCCCATAAATAAAACATTTACCAGCTCCCTCAGACAAAAAGCTGCATTTTGGGATAGTTTGGGAAATTTGATGGCTTTCTAAAAGCAGCTGGATGTGGTTGTTCCAGTTGTGCAAGATAACAATCCTGACCTCCACGTGCTGTTTGCTCCCCACTTCCATGGTTATTTGGGAACAGCATGGAAATGGGAGCTGCTTTGGCAAAGCTGCACCAAAAAAACCCCAAAACCCCAAAGCCAACATTTGAAATCCTTTCTGCAAAGGAGCTCCAGGTTGTTGGGGTGTCTCTGCACAGTCCCTCCAGGAGGAGCAGATCAGCCAGCAGAAATTCCCTCTCCAGGGGGAAGAAAATAAGGAAGGTTTGAAGGGAGACAACTGAGGGGTTGTCCCAGGAAAAAGGCAACTCAGAGACTTGAAAAATCCCCTGAATGTTACCTTGAGCTTCTGAAACATCCTGGTGGTTCTCATCCCCCACTTTGGTGGCCGGGGCAGGATCCTCCTGGATGAGGAAACGGGGCTGTCAGGGCAGGCACAGAAGGAAGGGGGTTTCTCCTCAGACTTGTTGGAAGGGTTTGGGGTGGAACAAAGTGCAGGGAAATAACGGGTTGGGATGGGGAGGGAGAGGATTCAGCCACCCCTCTGCTGCTCAGCACCTCGTGAGCAGTGACAGGCTGCAAAGTGGAGCAGGAAAAACAAGGCAAAACCGTCCTGAATTATTTATAAACATCGTCCTGCTTAAACACACCTGGAAACAGAGGGGGTTTGTTAATACTCTGGTGAAACAATAACAGCTTTTTTTCTAGATGCTACAGCACAAAAAACCTCAACAAGCTCCCCAAAAAACTCCGTGCTCTTACATTCATGTCCTGGACCTCTCCTCCTGGCTGGAGGGACTCCTCCCTCTCCCCCTGCCCCAGGATGTCTCTGCCCACGTGCTCCATGCGCTGTTTCTCGGTGGTGATCTTGAGTTTGAGCAGGTGGAAGGGGGTGGGCACCTCCCCCACGTTGAGGTGGGTGGGCTCCTCGTTGAACAGCAGCCCCTCACACTTGGCCTCCCTGAAGCCCGGGGGTTGGTAATCGGGGGGTGTCACTGCAGGGGGGAAGGCAGGGAAGGGGTCACAATGAAACACAGCCTTGGAAAGGTGACAGGAAAACTCTGCACTCCTTTAAATATAAGAAAAAAATGTGTGTGGGGAGGGGAGTAATCAATATTGAGCTTGGGGTAAGTGAAGCTCTTTTCTCTCCACTGAGCAGGTGAAGCTGTTTGAGAGAGGTTGGAGACATAAAACAGAGGCTCTGATCTGTCACAACAAGGAAATAACTGCTCTGAAAGCAGGGCCAGAGGTTTGGAGAGTCACCAAACCAGAGCTGGGCTGGCAAAGTGTGTGACAGCCCAAGGCACTGTGGGGAACCCCTGGGAGCACCCCAAGATCTCTGCTCTGAGGAAGGGGAGCCAGGATTGTGCTGCTGGGGCGAGATCACCCCCCTTCCCCTCGGGGCTTGGGTGGGAAAAAGAGAAATAACATCATTTCCCAGGTGGCAGGGAATGGGAGCTTCCCAATATTCCTGTGGGTTCTGGGGGAGCAGGGAAGGGGGCAGGGTACCCTCATCATAGTAGAGCAGCTTCATGGTGAGGCAGACGTCGCTGGGCAGAGGGCTCAGGTTCTGCATCAGCACGAAGATCTTGCGGATGAGCAGGATGCTGGCCTTCCTCGTGTCCAAACA
>NW_021939290.1:28015-35105 GCF_001715985.3 Manacus vitellinus | reverse complement strand
TTCTCCTCACAGAAAAACTTCCTCCTCTTCTGTTTAAGAGGGGACCCCAAACACCCACAAATCCCTGACCTTCTGTTTCCCAGGAATTTTATCCTGGAATTCCTGTGCCTCCCACACTGCCCAGAGCCCTGGCAACTGATGGGCTTAACTCAACCTTCCCCACCCTTGAAAGGAGACTGCAAGACTCACGTATTTCTTCTGCAAGGCATCGTAGCACCCCAGCATCCTGCAACACAGCAAACAAGTCACTCATTTCCATTTGCTTCTGGCTGAAACAGCAGCAAAAAGTGCAATTCTTCTGTTTCCTTCTTGTGTTAGGGCAAAAAATGGCATTTAAGGCGTTATTCTGCCTTCTTTGTTAGCAGGGGTACCAGCAAGGACCACCTTTGTAGGGTCAAATCTTCCCAACCAAATCTTCCCTTGGGAGAATAACTAAAAATCTAATCTGTCAGTGATTAATTTATCAGTGAAAACATGTTGCAGTACTTCAAACAGCTTCTAACATGTGTTCATTAATCAGGTGAGCAACTCGGCTCAGTGGAAGGTGTCCCTTCCCAGGGGTGGGAATGGGATGAGCTTGAAGGTCCCTTCCAACCCGAAGCATTCCGTGATTCCATCAGAAACCAGGAGCTCAGCCAAACCTCTCTGGAGCACAGAGGAGTTCAATTGTTGCCCTTTGCCATTTGCCTTTTCTGGAACAGCCAAGCAAGAGGCAAAGGGGGAGCCCAAACGTACCATTTCACCAGCTGGCTGGAGCCAGGGCAGTTCTTGTCTTCCCTCAGGATTTTGACACAGACATCTCAAAAAAAAAAAATAATAAAAAAAAGCACATTTACTTAGGGCAAAATGCAATTTAAAAAGTCATGTTCACTCCTTAAAAACACACATCAAAATGAGGCTAAAATTAACATTACTGGTGAGCATGAGCACAGTTTTAATTGTTAGAGCACCGGCACCAACAAAATTCAGTTTAATGAATTAGTGAAGTTTCCATTGCAGGCACTGAAATGGTTTTAAAATGGCTCTAAAAACACATGGAATTTGCGAGTTCTCCCAGAAACAGCCTGTTACCATCCATGTATCTGGTTCCATAGGCACTCTCAGGGAAGATCCCTCTCAGGTACGTGATGCAGGACACGGCCACTGCCAGGAGCCTCTTCACCAGCATCAGGGACTGCTGCTCCGTGGCGATTTTTTTAGGGAATACAACTGCACTCTGGAAAATCAGAGGAAGAAATCAATCAATCAGTTGAGCTGTATCCACAGCACCAAACCTGTCCAATGCATTAATTTTAACTCAGCTGAGAAGTCTGACTTTCGTGGCTTATAAAGTATATTCCTGATGCTTGGTGTCATCGAGTTCTTAGGACACAGCTGGTTTTTACCAACAAAACTCAGATTATTTTTCTATTAAGCATCTTTATTCTTAGTTAAAAGAACCCAATTAGCCCGAAATTTTCAAGTGAAGAACTATCTCCTGGGTGCACCATTTCAGCCAAAATTCCCCCCATTTTTCCCATGAAAGAACAGACTGTGCCCAAAAAACCACAACACAACCGTACCGTGCAATTCCTTTGCTTCTGAGCAGTTGCCATTTTGCAGAGACTCTTCTGCCTGTGAATTAAACACCTGCATTAACACCTGGATGCAGCTTCCACAGGGAGTTCCCTGGGTCTCCTGCACAACTCACCAGCTCAAACCAACCTGGAACTGTCAGCAAACAGAGCAGGACAGTCTGTCTGACAACCCCCAGCATCAGATCCTTGATTCCCCCAGCAGCACAGGCCTCCCCCGAGGCTGCAGGACGCAGTAATTAGAATATTTATATCTGTATTCCTATGAAATACGAGCTTCCAAAGGAAATGCTCCTCAGTGCTAAGTGGCACCCAGCCCGCTGGGATTTTCAAAGGGCTTTAAGAAAAGGCTCCCCACATTTCAAACACCCCCGGGCTTGGGTTGTTTTATTCTGTCATTTAAATGAGTGCAGGAGAAAGAGAACCCTCAGCACCCTGAGCCTGACTCCTGCACAAGTCTGGGAAATGAAAGGCATCCACACCCCGGGCTGTGGAAAATGTATGTCCCGAGGAAGGGGTTGGCTCTGGGCAGTGCAGGGAACAGAGGTGCCCCTCAGCAAGGAGCCCACAAACCCCCCAAGCACGGCAGGGCTGTGCTCCTCGAGGTTTAAGGAGGCAAATCGAGGAGGAAGGGAAGAGTAGGGCGTGGTGAGGGCGAGGGGAGAGTGAGGGTGAGGTGAGGTGAGGGTGAGGGGAGCTGAGCTGAGCGTGGGGGGAGAGATGCTGAGGGCAGAGTTCCTGAGGGCAGGGGCTGCTGAGGGTGAGGAGCTGAGGGTGAAGGGCTGCTGAGGGTGAGGGGCTGTGGAGGATGAGGAGCTGAGGGCAGGGGTTGTTGAGGGTGAGGAGCTGAGGGTGAAGGGCTTCTGAGGGCAGAGTTCCTGAGGGCAGGGGCTGCTGAGGGCTGAGGGTGAGGAGCTGTGGGTGAAGGGCTGCTGAGGGTGAGGAGCTGAGAATGAAGGGCTGCTGAGGGCCAGGGGCTGAAGGCAGGGATGCTGAGGGCAGGAGCTGCTGAGGGCAAGGGCTATGGAGGATGAGGAGCTGAGGGCCAGGACCTGAGGGCGAGGGGCTGCTGATGGCAAAGAGCTGAAGGTAAGGATGCTGAGGGCGAGGAGCTGAGGGCAGGGGCTGCTGAGGGCGAAGAGCTGAAAGCAGGGGCTGCTGAGGGCAGGGGCTGCTGAGGGCAAGGAGCTGAGGGCAGGGCGTGCTGAGCGGCTGAGGGAGTGCTGAGGGCAAGGGCTGCTGAGGTAGAGTGGAGGGGCAGGGGCTTGTGAAGGCAAGGAGTGGAGGGCAGGGGCTGCTGAGGGGCAGGGGCTGCTGAGGGCAGCGGCTGCTGAGGGCCGCGGTGCTGAGGGCAGCGGCTGCTGAGGAGCAGGGGCTGCTGAAGGCAAGGACACCCGACCGGGCACTGCGAACCGCCCCGCCCTCACCCTCAAGCGCGCCGAGCGGACTTCCCTCCAGCCTGTCCCCGCCTCGTCCCTCAGGCGCGGCCGGGCCGCTTTTCCCGCCCTGTCCCTCACGGGGCTCCGGGGGGGCCGTGCGCAAACCCGCGGGAGGGGCGGGGGGGGGGGGGGTCCCTCAGCTCCCGCCCGTGAGGAATCGGGGAATGTCCTGAGGGAAGGGAACCACGGGGATCATCCAAATCCAACCCCCGGCCCTGCGCAGACACCCCAACAATCCCACCCCGGCCCTCAGGGCGTTGTCCCAACGCCCCTGGAGCTCTGGCAGCCTTTGGGGCCGTGCCCACTGCCCTGGGGAGCCTGTCAGTGCCAACCATCCTCTGGGGGAAGGACCTTTTCCTAACATCCCCCTAACCCTGACAGAGCTCCAGCTGCTCCCTTGGGTCCTGTCACTGCCCTCGTGAGGAGGCTCCAGACCCCCGAGTTCCCCCTCAGCCCGTTCCACGGGCTCCCGGTGCTGCCTCTTCTCTCCGGGGGTCCCGGGGCAGCAGCGACCCCCTAAATCTGTAAAACCACCAAAGGCAAAGGATGAAAAAGGGCTCGAGTCACTTTTGGGGCAGCAGCTAATTGCTAATTGTGGGCACACAGCGTTCGATCTTTGCTTTGGAAAGCTGGGACAAGCTTTTGTCACGTGTAAGGAACAGGTTGCCCAGAGAAGCTGTGGCTGCCCCGGATCCCTGGAGGTGTCCAAGGCCAGGTTGGAGCAGCCTGGAATAGCAGAAGGTGTCCCTGCCCATGGTACGAGGGTGGGACTGGGTGAGTTTTGAGGTCCCTTCCGACCTAAACCAGTCTGGTTTAGGGAATCCTGAGGGGCTCACAAGGATCACAGAGTGCAACCCCTGGCCCTGCGCAGACACCCCAACAATCCCACCCCGTCCCTCAGGGCATTATCCCAACGCCCCTGGAGCTCTGGCAGCTTTGGGGCTGTGCCCACTGCCCTGGGGGGCCTGTTCGGTGCCCAACCACCCTCTGGGGGAAGGACCTTTCCCTGAGATCCAACCTAAACCTCCTCACAGCTCCTAAACCTCCTAAACCGCAGCTCCAGCTGCTGCCTCGGGTCCCGTCCCTGCTCACACAGAGCAGAGGTCGGAGCTGCAGCCCCCGAGGTCTCCCCTCAGCCTCCTCCAGCCGAACAAGCCAAGTGCCCCTCCAGACCCTTCAGGGCTGGATCCTGTCCTGGTTTCAGCTGGGAACCAGTTAATTCCTGCCCAGGAGCTGTTCCAGTGCTGTGGTTTGGATTTGGGATGAGAGCAGGGTCGATAATACACGGATGGTTTGGGGTTTGGCTCAGTCGTGTTTGTCCCGAGTCAAGGACTCTTGTTTTTTGTCTCCTGCTCTGCCAGAGCTGGGAGGGAGCAGAGCTGGGACAGGTGACCTGAACTATCCAAAGGGATATTCCACACCATAGATCACCATTCCCAGGCCACAAACTGGGGGGAGTCACCTGGGAGGGGCCGATCTGGGTTTGGGAGGGGGGTCTGACATCAGTCGGGGGGTGGTGAGCAATTGCATTGTGCATCAATTAGTTTCTTTCCCCTTTTATTATCATTATTATTATTATTTCCCATTATTACTGTATTTTACTCTATTTTCGATAACTAAACTCTTTTGGTCTCAACCTACAAGGTTTACTTTTATTCCCCATCCCAGCAGGGAGGAGGGAGGAGCAGAGAGGGGGTTGAATGAGCTGCTGAGTGGAGCTTAATCTCCAGCCGGGCTTAAAACCACAAAAACCATCCCCGTGGCCCTCCTTTGCATGCTCTCTAGTAGCTTAATATATTTTTTATATTGTGGTGCCCAAAACTGCCCCCAGAACTGGAGGTGAGGCCACACCAGTGCAGAGCATTTTCCTAAAATGAAGCCTAAACCTGTAACTTCCTTTTGACCCAGCCAAAGTTTGGGAGGAGATGGGCAGTGTCCTCTTCTCACCGGGGTGATTCACAAGCGTGGGGTGTCTGATATGAAGGCATTTCCATCCCTGTTTGCTAAAAACAAATCACCCACATACTGTTACAAACAAGGTCATTTCATACCCTTTAAATCAACCCTCAAAACTCATTAAAAAAAATCACAGAATCATAGAATGGTTTGGGCTGGGAGGAGACCTTGAAGACCATGATGATCCAGCCCCCTGCCACGGGCAGGGACACATCCCACTATCCCAGGTTGCTCAAGGATTTTTATCCAACCTGGCTTTGAACACTTCCAGGGTTGGGGCATCCACAACCTCCCTGGGCAACCTGTTCCAGGGCTTCACCACCCTCCCAGTAAAGATTTTTTCCTAATATCTAAATTTTTTCCTGCTATCTAATCCAAACCTACTCTCTTTCAATTTGAACCCACCCCCCCTTGTCCTGTCGCTCCAGACTCTTGTTAATGGTCCCTCTCCATCTTTCCTGGAGGCTCCTTCAGGTCCTGGAAGACCACAATCGGGTCACCCCAGAGCCTTCCCTTCTCCAGGCTGAACAATCCCAATTCTCCCAGCCTCAATCCCAGCTCTCTCTCCAGCAAAACCTTGGGGAAGGTGTGTCCAGGTTGGTTGCTGTCTTTTCCAAAGGCAAATAAAAGTTGACTTTCTTCAGCTTCCCCCATGGAGACGGGCTGGGAGAGCTGGGAATGTTCAGGCTGGAGAAGAGAAGGTTGTGTGGAGAGCTCAGGGCACCTTCCAGGGTCTGAAGGGGCTCCAGGGAAGCTGGAGAGGAACTGTCCATCAGGAACTGGGTGACAGGACAAGGGGAGTGGGTACCAATGGAAAGAGAGGAGGTTTAGAATGGGAAAAACCCCTCCCTGTGAGGGTGGGGAGGGACTGGAAGAGATTTCCCAGGGAAGCTGTGGCTGCTCCATCCCTGGAAGTGTCCAAGGCCGGGTTGGGCAGGGCTTGGAGCACCCTGGGACAGTGGGAGGTGTCCCTGCCCATGGCAGGGGTGGAACTGGGTGGGCTTCAAGGTCCTTCCAACCCAAACCATTCCGGGATTCCCTGTTTTTTTCCTGAATATCAGGGGTTGATTCCAAGGGGATGGAATTGCCACCTTTGTACAGCACAACAGGTTTGTTATTAACAAGCAGTGATGAAAATGCTTTTATATTGGACACTGCACGTTTGTGCATCGGCCTGGTGTCACAGAAACCCTGAAAAATAAAACTCTAACGCTGTAATTTCAATATTAAAAAGAGGAATTCTTTATTTCAGTGCAACAGCCCCCCCCAGCTATCTCACATATTCATTTATATCTATGTAACTAACACAGAACTAGTACATATTCATCCCTTTTCCCAAACCCCACATTGCTAAATATTGCCCTGAATCATTTCCACATTCAAATCACTTCTCAGAGCTCATTTACATCAGACTAGGGGGCTTTTGAGGGTCTCTGGGGGTCATTTGGGGAACATCCCATTCCTCAAATTATCTTTTTATGGTCACGAGCCTCCTAAAACCAGTTTCTTGTCCCTGAATGGATCCCAGCTGTGTGCTCTGGCCAAGATAAACCTCCTTATCAGGCCCCCAGTCTTTATTTTCCAGGCTCAGACATCCCCTTTGCACACATTTACCACTGATACGGGTGAGAAGAGCCCTGTCTGGGAAAGATGAAGGTGTTCCCAAATACTCCCAAATTGTTGGGATAAACAAAACCCTCTAACACTGTTTTATTTCTTTTTTAGAAAGCAAAGCATGACTTTATTTGTGGCCAGAGATGTTTGTGACACTCACAGAGCCCAGCCCACACAGGCCTTGAGATATAATTTTTCTACCTATTTACACATTTTCAGCAAATAAAGAAATTAATGTTCACTGGTTCTTAATCACAGAATTCCTTTAATTAGTTAGTATTCCACCTCCTCCTGGCCATTAATTGGTGACAACTGCCCTTTTCTGATAATTAGTTCACATCTTTAGTCTTCTTCGTAGCTTTTTCTCTCAGAAGGGACTTCCCATGGCACGTGTTGAGTCTTCGTTGGCCTCCCTTTCTCTGCTGATTTCTGCCCAAAGTCCTTCCCAAATCTGGGTTCCAGATGTCCAGGTTCAACCACACACCTTCCCAAATCCGGGTTCCAGAT
>NW_021939290.1:21800-22951 GCF_001715985.3 Manacus vitellinus | reverse complement strand
AATCCGGGTTCCAGATGTCCAGGTTCAACCACACACCTTCCCAAATCCGGGTTCCAGATGTCCAGGTTCAACCACACACCTTCCTCTCCCTCATCTTCATTCCTCGAAGCAGACCAAGGTTCATTTTTAACCAAACTCCCAGCTTTTAGTGCTTTTCCCAAGCTGGTTTCCCACAGGAGGAGCTCGCGACAACCTTTTGCTAAAAAAAAGGGGGATTTAAGGCCCTAACGTGGCATCTCTGAGTAATTAAAATAACTAATCAGCAGGTTAATTAAAGCTGTTAGAAATCCAAGAAGGGATCTCATTCCCACCAAAGGAATTGCCAAGGCTCAGCACCATTTGGTGCAGTTAAAGAGGGAACACCAGGCATCTCCACCCAAACTTCAGCTGGGGCAAAAGGAAGGGAAGGATTCCCAAAGGTTTTGGGAAAATGGTCATGGATAATAGATCTGGGAATAACAAAGAGGGAGCTGGGACTGGATGATGTTTAAGGAACATTCCAACCCCTTTGCTGCCCACAAAAATTGGATTTTTTTTTTCCAATTTAAGCCAATAGTTATGACTCAAGAGAGATGTGGGTTATTTATTATTATTTCTTTATTAATGATTGTTTATTTATTATCAATAATTTATATATTGTTGATTATTTATTTCATGAGTTGGCTTTTGTGGGATTCCACAAACCCAGCACCCCAAGCATCAAAACTTTTCATATTTCTACATTTTAGCAAACACAGGAATTAGTGTTCCCTGGCTTTGTGATTCTGTGAGTCTGTGATTCCGTGATTCTGTGATTTTATGGTTCTGTGATTCTATGATTCCATGATGTAATGATTTTGTGATTCTGTAATTCCATGATCCTATGATTCCATGATCCTGTGATTCCATTATTGTGTGATTCCATGATTCCATGATTCCATGGTTCCATGATTCCACGATTCTGTGATTCTGTGATTCTATTTTTCCATGACTCTGTGATTCCATGAACATGCAATTCCATGATTCTGTGATTCCGTGATTCTGTGTTCCATGATTCCATGATTGGGTGATTCCATGATTCCATGATTCTGTGATTCCATCATTCTGTGATTCCCTGACTCTGTGATTCCATGATTCCAAGATTCTGTGGTCCCACGATTCTGTGATTCCAT
>NW_021939290.1:14258-20019 GCF_001715985.3 Manacus vitellinus | reverse complement strand
ACGGGCGGGCTCCGGAGACCGTCGTTTGTCGGGAAACGGTGGAGTTGGGGGCGACAAAATCACTCAGGAAACACGCTTTTAATTTTTTTCTTCGGCTGTGGGGTCAGGCCTTGTGAGGCTTTAGGAAGGCGCCTCTGGGGAGATAAAGTTTTTCCCCGGGATGACGGAATGTTGTGGGCTGGAAGCTGGAAGGGACCCCGCGAGGATCATCCAGCCCCGCTCTTAGAGTGTTTTTCCTGAAGGGTTTTCCAAGTAGCAGAGCTGATGGAAAAGCCTGATTTGGGTTGGAAAAGGGCCTTAAAGCTCATCCAGTTCCATGGGCAGGGACACCTTCTGCTAGCCCAGGTTGCTCCAGGGTGGCCTCGGACACTTCCAGGGATCCAGGGGCAGCCACAGCTTCTCTGGGAATTCCATCCCAGCCCCTCCCCACCCTCACAGAGAGGAATTCCTTCCCAGTATCCCACCTGGCAGTTTAAAACCGTCCCCCCTTGCCCTGTATAAAAAGTCCCTCTCGTTCTGTTCTTTTTTTAAAGTCTCCTTTGGGCCCTGGAAGTAAAATCTGGCACTTTGAGACCTCGAAAGCTTGGCAGGTGCTGCTGCCTCAAATCTTCCACCTCTTTTTGTCCCCAGCTCTGGTGACACCCCGTGCTGAGGGAACCACTTAACCAAGGACTTAACCTGCATTTGGGATTGGCAGTTTTGCTGCACATTGGTTTTATTATTTAATACAGTAAAAACATATATATATATATAATATGCATATGATTTTATTGCACACGTTGCTGTTGGTAGGAAATACTCAGTGATGGCATTTCCCAGAGTGATTAAACTCTGGTGACACTTCAGGTTGGGAGGGGGTGGAAATTAAGGATTAATGAATGTAGGGTTTTTTAATAAAAAAATGGAAGGAGTGGAGCAGTTTAATGTCTGTACAATTTAATGTCTGTACAGTGCACTGGAGTCCCTCCACAGCTGCCCATGGCTCTTTTTTAAGTGCTGTGCCTTCCTGTGATATTTGCTGAGTGGTTGGGGGTTACTGGAAAATTCTCTTTTTTTTTTTAAATAGAGTCTTGGTTGAAGTTTATAACCCCCCAAAATCCATTCCAGAGCATTTAGAAGGCTGTACTCACTCCACACGTTGAAAAAAAACTCCCAGGTCTTTGTGGTAACCCCCAACTCCTCCTAAATCTGTGCTTCTTTGCCTTTTTATTTCTTAGAATGTCGATACTGACACAAAATATTACGTTTTTAAAAAGGGGGGGAGTGTGGATGAGTTCAGCTCCTGAGCAGAAACTCTAAATTCTCCCTGTGTTTAAAGGCAGTTGAGATAAGAAGGAGCTGGAAACATGAACTTGGTGTTTCTTTAGTCTCAGGTCTCTGTCAGAGCTGCCAGTCCACGTGGGAGATGTTGCTGTTCAGCAGCTCCCCAGCTCAGTTCTACATCTGTCCCTCCCCTTCCAGAGCAGGAACATTAATCACTCTGTTAAAATGTGCTGAAGATAAAGTGTGTTTGTTCGGGCTCAGGGTTGTGAGGAGGCAGACTGAGCAGACACAGCGTTGTTTCTGTTCATATCTGTGAAGATTTTGGGGTCGGTGCCTGGAAAGGGGGAGCGAGGAGGACGTTGGGGAAGGGCCAAACGAGGAGGACCTTGGCCCTCCCGAGCCCTGGGGCCGGTCTGTTCCTGCCCCACGGCTTTCCAACCGCTGGGAATGTTCTCTGCTGAAGCTGCAGGCTCTGGGAAAAGGTCCAGCCGCCAGCAAGAGCAAGGATGACCTGGTGGTGGCCGAGGTGGAGATCAACGACGTGCCCCTCACCTGCAGGAACCTGCTGACCCGGGGCCAGACCCAGGACGAGGTAGGAGCGCCCCGGCAGCACCTCTGGGGCTGAAGTTACGTGACATCTTTACCTTCTGAGCCCATAAAATGAACTCAGAGTCAGGTTTGACCCGTGAGGTGGAAGGAACCTGCAGCAGGTTCCGCTCAGTCCTTCCGTTGTGTTTTTGGAGACGCTCGGTTTGTTCCCCAGGAGGTGGTTTGGTGAGCTCAGAGCTGCTCTCCCACCACTTCATTAAGGGCTTTGGGGTTTTTTAATCACCAGCAGAGGCTGAATTGTGGTGTTTGGTGGGTGCTCTGTCAGTGGTTGGTCTCTGACCCCGGGTCTCCATCTCCTTGCAGATCAGTCGCCTGAGCGGAGCCGCCGTGTCCACCCGGGGCAGGTTCATGACTGCAGAGGAGAAAGCAAAAGTGGGACCTGGGTTTGTAGCTCTTTTCTTTGGGGTTCTGATTTTTCTTCTCCTTTGGAGGGGAATTGCTGAGGCTCCTGTTTGGTTTGTCCTCCACGAGCAGTTTTGCTCATCATTTACCACAACTCATAATTTGCCACAAATAACAATTTGTCATAATTCATATTTTTGCCACAATTCATATTTTTGCCACAATTGATAATTTACCTTTTTTCATAATTTGCCATAATTCATATTTTGCCACAATTCATAACTTGCCATTTTTATATTTTGCCTCAATTCATAATTTCCCACTATTCATAATTTGCCATTTTTCATACTTTACCACTTTTCATAATTTACCATTTTCCATAATTTGCTGTAATTCATAATTTGCCATAATTCATGTGTTGCCACAATTCATAATTTGCCACTATTCATAACTTGCCATTTTTCATATTTAGCCAGAATTCGTAATTTCCCACAATTCATAACTTGCCATGGTTCATTTTTTACCACAGTTCATATTTTCCACAAGTCATAATTTACCTTTTTTTCATATTTTACCGTAATTAATTTTTTACCATTTTTCCTATTTTTCCATTTTTTTCTGTTTTTCCATTTGTCATATTTTGCCAGAATTCATTATTTGCCACCATTCATAATTCGACTTTTTAAATAATTTGCCATTTTTCATAATTTGCCATTTTTCATAATTTGCCATTTTTCATAATTTGCCACCATTCATAATTTGCCACCATTCCTAATTTGCCATTTTGATGGTCCTGCCCACACAACTTCTCCCCTACCTGCCTAACATTGTTTGAAATTCCAACCAAACCAATCAATAGGAATAGATCCCACTGTGCTCAACTTCTTCCCACTGGACTCTGCAGCTTCCCAAATCCAAATTTCTCACTGCTTTTAGTTCATTCACCTTCTGTGCACAAAGAAATTCAAGTTTCTGGTGGTGTAAATTTAATAAATCATCACATAAACATATTTTTTCAGTGTTTCCTGAGTGCTGTGATACTCCAGGAACCTGCATTCCCTTATTTGAGTAGATCTTTGTGGCAGCCTTGCTGTAAAGTTACATTGAACCCATAAACTGACCCCATTTTGTGTGTTGTCCATGGGTTTAATGGGATTTTTGACGTTCCCTCCCCAGGGATCGTCCCTTGTATCTCCACGTGCAGGGGCAGACGCGGGAGCTGGTGGACAGTAAGTGCCAAACATTCCTGTTTCCCTGGTTTAGTTGGGACAGAGGGGCTGTGTGAGTGGCCTTGGTGAATATCTTGGGGTTAAACACCGGGAAGGTCTGCCCAGAAATTCCCGAGGTCCCTCCTGCTGCATCCGCAGGAAACCTTGGAGACACCCCGGGGAAGGGGGGGAGAGTGGGTGATCCCCTGGATAACACACCCAGATCCCCCTGGAGCAGGACAGAGGGACAGGAAGGGACCACACTGGGTCACCAGGCAGGATCGTCCCCCTGGCACGTGGGATGTGTCCAGGGGGCTCTGGAATCATCTCCTTGGAGGCAACAATTCCCTGGGAATCCCGGGATGGGGCAGGTCAGGATGGACCTCAGGGGGTCACCCGGTCCCACCTCCCTGCTCAGAATCATCCCAGAGCACGTGGGATGTGTCCAGGGGGCTCTGGAATCATCTCCTTCCACCCCCTTCTCCTGCCCCAGCTCAGCTCTCCCTCAGACCAGGAGCTCCCTGCAGGAGCAGGAGAGATGGAGGCACAATTCCCTGGGAATCCCGGGATGGGGCAGGTCGGGAGGGACCTCAGGGGGTCACCCGGTCCCAGCTCCCTGCTCAGAATCATCCCAGAGCACGTGGGGTGTGTCCAGGTGGCTCTGGAATATCTGCAGGGAGGGACCCTGGGCACTGCCCAGGGAAGTTCTTCCTCGTGCCCAGGTGGAACTCCTGGGCATCAGTTTTGTGTCCTGTTTCTGGGCAGCCCCGAGCAGAGCCTGGTCCATCCCTGCAGGCACTGACAGGCCCTGGGGAGGTCCCCTCTGGGTGTCCCCTGGTCACAGAGATGCTCCAGCCCCTTCAGCATCCTCACAACCTCCCCTGGACCCGCTCCAGGAGCTCCACGGCCCTCCTGTCCTGAGGGGAACTGGCCCCACACTCCAGCTGTGCCCCCCAGGGCTGGGCAGAGGGGCAGGATCACTCCCTGACCTGCTGGGAATTCTCTTCCTGATGCCCCCCAGGACACACAACAGCTCGTTGAGACCCCCAGGGCCTTCCCTGCAGAGCTGCTCCCCAGCCTGTGCCGGTGCCTGGGGTTGTTCCTCCCCAACTGCAGGACCTAAAACGTTGGTGTTCATCCTAAAACGTTGGTGTTTGTCCTAAAACCTTAGACCAGGCTTTGTAGGGTGGGAGTGGCCAGGGAACCCTGATGTTCCACAGGAACAATCCCGAGTTGGAAGGGACGCTCAGGGATCATGGATTGCAACCCCTGGCCCTGCCCAGACCCCAGCAGTCCCCCCTGGCCCTGGGGGTGTTGTCCCAACCCTCCTGGAGCCCTGGCAGCCCTGGGGCCGTGCCCGCTGCCCTGGGGAGCATTCCCAGGGTCTGCCCATCTGGGGGAAGTCCCCTTCCAGAGCTCCAGCTGCTCCCCCGGGATGGCTTGGTGCCATCCTTGGTGGTGCCATCCTTGGTGGTGCCATCCTAGGATCCCATCCCAGGGCCCCCCAGGAAGATGAACCCCTGCTGCCTGTCCCCTTGTCCCAACAACCCCGTTGTGTCCCAGTTTGGGTTGGGCTGGAAAACGGGAACGAATTTCCTTTTGTGTCCCTCAGGAGCCGTGAACAGGATCAAGGAGATCATCACCAACGGGGTGGTGAAAGCAGCCACGGGCTCCAGCCCCACCTTCAACGGGGCCACGGTCACCGTGTACCACCAGCCAGCCCCCATCACCCCCCTGAGCCCGGCCGTGGGGCAGAAACCGCCCTTCCAGTCCGGGGTCAGTGCTGTGGGGTGGGAGTCAGGGAATGGCACTGGGGACAGGGTTGGGAGTCATGGAATGGCAATGGGGTCAGTGTCACGGGGTGGGAGTCAGGGAATGGCACTGGGGACAGGGTGGGAGTCATGGAATGGCACCGGGGACAAGGGTTTGGGAGTCATGGAATGGCTCTGGGGACAGGGTGGGAGTCATGGAATGGCAATGGGGACAAGGGTTGGGAGTCATGGAATGGCTCTGGGGACAAGGGTTGGGATTCATGGAATGGCTCTGGGGACAAGGGTTGGGGTGGGATTCATGGAATGGCTCTGGGGACAAGGTTTGGCTGTTCCATTGGGGTGGGATTCATGGAATGGCAATGGGGACAGGGTTTGGCTGTTCCAAAGTACACGTGTCATGTGCTGGAGGACTAAAGAGACTGAGTCTGGAGAGTGAGACTCAGGGGACAGTGGCCTCCTAAAAGCAAAGGGATGGTGAGAGCAGTCCTGCCCCAGAGCAGCCCAGGGCTCACTGTGCCATCTCACACTGCCCTCTCCTGTCACAGGGCTCCCTGTGCCATCTCACAC
>NW_021939290.1:8225-9210 GCF_001715985.3 Manacus vitellinus | reverse complement strand
AGTTAGAGATTAGGATGAGTTAGAGATTAGGATGAGTCTGAGTTACAGGTTAGGAGGAGTCTGAGGTAATGATTAGGATGAGTTTGAGTTACAGTTTAGGATGAGTTTGAGTTACAGTTTAGGATGAGTTTGAGTTACAGTTTAGGATGAGTTGGAGTTACAGTTTAGGATGAGTTGGAGTTACAGTTTAGGATGAGTTGGAGTTACAGTTTAGGATGAGTTGGAGTTATAGGTTAGAATGAGTGTGAGTTACAGGTTAGGAGGAGTCTGAGTCAGAGATTAGGAGGAGTGTGAGTTACAGATTAGAATGAGTCTGAGTTACAGGTTAGGATGAGTTAGAGACTAGGAGGAGTTTGAGTTACAGGTTAGGATGAGCGTGAGTTACAGGTTAGGATGAGTTTGAGTTACAGGTTGGAATGAGTTAGAGACTAGGATGAGTGTGAGTTACAGGTTAGGAGGAGTCTGAGTTACAGGTGAGGATGAGTTTGAGGTGGGACCATTCTGCAGATGAAATATTTGATTTATCTCTAAGCTGTGACTTTTCTTTCACCTCCTTTTGCATTTCCCAAAGACAGGCTGGTTGTGTTCTGCCCCTCTGCATGAACCCCCACCGAGCGAAGGATTTCTGTGCCCTAATCTCCCCTTCTCCCTGTGTTTTGTCTCCACCTTGTGCACTCCAGAGCCCGCTGAGTGCTCCTTTCCTCCCTGCTGCCCCAGTAAAAACCAGCCTGCCAACTGGTGCTCAGCCCCAGGTGCAAACCCACCCCCAGGGCCAAAAGAGACGCTTCACCGAGGAGCTGCCCGACGAGAGGGAGTCGGGACTGCTGGGATACCAGGTGGAATAAAATCAGCCATTCTCTGCATTCCCCAGAGCCACAGCGGGGCTGGGCAGAGCTGGGGCTCAGCTGAGTGCCCCTGGCAGGGCCTGTGGCAGAGGGGGGGACCAGAACAGTCATCCCAGAATGGGGGGGACCAGAACAGTCAT
>NW_021939290.1:1688-4223 GCF_001715985.3 Manacus vitellinus | reverse complement strand
TCATCCCAGAACAGGGGGGACCAGAACAGTCATCCCAGAATGGGGGGGACCAGAACAATCATCTCAGAACAGGGGGGACCAGAACAATCATCCAGGCACAGGGGGGACCAGAACAGTCATCCCAGAACAGTCATCCCAGAACAGAGGGGACCAGAACAGTCATCCCAGAACAGTCATCCCAGCACAGGGGGGACCAGAACAGTCATCCCAGAACAGTCATCCCAGCACAGGGGGGACCAGAACAGTCATCCCAGAACAGGGGGGGACCAGCACAGGGGGGGGACCAGAACAGTCATCCCAGAACAGGGGGGGCCACACTTTTGGGGCCTCTGAGTGGATTCACTGCTCTCTAAGCTGGGCCTGAACTCATCCCAGCTGCTTTCCAGCCTCACCCAGACTGGAGCTGCCTGTTCAGCTCAGAGACCACAACAGTGTGGGACTTGTTTTAATGTAAAACCAGATTATTTGGGGGCTTAGTGGATTTTTTTTTTCGTGAGTGTTTCAAGGAGTGGGAGGGGAAACGTGGCAATAACCCCCAGATTTTCCCACTTCCCTTCCTTGCAGGTTGCACTTGAGAGGATTTCAAGGAGCTTAGTTTAAAAGATTCATTTATTTGATTATTTTTTTTTTTTTTTAGCTAGCAAATGTTAGATGACTTTAAGAAAACTTAACTTTGAGTTCTTCAGTATTTTTTTTATGGGAGGAAAGGGAGTGTTTCCCTGATGGGGATGCCTCAGGCAGAACCCCTAATAATAAAATCTTAGCCTGGAGGCAAGAAGGAGTTTTAGAGAAAACAGGCAGATCCCTGTGGGCTGCCCAGCTCAGAATGAGCTGCCTGAGGAGGTCAATCCACGCAGGAAAACTCTGAGCTTTGCCCTCCTGCAGGAAAGGTGTTTGTGGTGGTTGTAGTGGTTCCTCCCCGTGCTGTGAGGAGTTGGGTTGTTCCTGGCAGTGGCAGTGAGGAGCTGGAGCTCGTGTTGTAGAGGTAGCTTTGCTAATGCCGTGTGTTTTTCTGCTCATAGCATGGACCCATTCATATGACTAATTTAGGTACAGGCTTCTCCAGTGCGAGCGAACTCGAGGGAGCCGGGGCCAAGGCAGCAAGTTCCTCAGGAAAGGAGAGAGAGAGGGACAGGTGAGTGGGGGAAAAAAGGGCCCAGGGCTTCTGCTTCTCATGGGAAACTTATTTCAGAGGTGCTTCGTGTGACTTGGGGCTTGTTTCGTCGTAGGCGGTTTTTTTTTAATTTTTTTTAATGTGATTTTTTTGTATTTTTTTGTGATTTTTAAAATATTTTTAATGTGATTTTTCGTATTTTTAATGTGATTTTTTGGTATATTTTTAATATGATTTTTTTGTATTTTTAATGTGGGGTTTTTTTGTATTTTTAACGTGTTTTTTTGGTATATTTTTAACGTGCTTTTTTATATTTTTAATGTAATTTTTTGTGGTTTTAGTGTTATCTTTGTATTTTTTAATGTGGTTTTTTGTATTTTTTTAATGTGATTTTTTGTATTTTTTTAATGTGATTTTTTGTATTTTTTTGTGATTTTTTGTATCTTTTAATGTGATTTTTTGTATTTTTTTGTGATTTTTTGTATTTTTTAATGAGATTTTTAAAAATATTTTTAATGTGACTTTTCGTATTTTTAATTTTCTTTGGTATTTTTAACGTGATTTTTCAGTATACTTTTAATGTGATTTTTCATATTTTTAATGTGTTTTTTTGTATTTTAATGTGTTTTTTATATTTTTAATGTGATTTTTAATATTTTTAATTTAACATGATTTTTGGTATATTTTTTAATGGAATTTTTTGCATTTTTTAAGGTAATTTTTTTTATTTTTAACTCTATATTCAGTATATTTTCTTAAGGTAATTGTTTGTATTTTTTAACACGATTTTCAGTATATTTTTTAATGGAATTTTGTGCGTTTTTAAGGTAATTTTTTGTATTTTTAACGCGATTTTTGGTATTTTTTTAAGGTAATTTTTTGTATTTTTAACACGATTTATAGTATATTTTCTTAAAGTAATTTTTTGTATTTTTAATGTGATTTTTGGTATATTTTTTTAATGGAATTTTTTGCATTTTTAAGGTAACTTTTTGTATTTTTAACGCAATTTTTTGTATATTTTTTAAATGGAATTTTTTGTATTATTAACACGATTTTTGGTATATTTTGGTAATTTTGGTAATTTTTAACACGATTTTCAGTATATTTTTAATGGAATTTTTTGCGTTTTTTAAGGTGATTTTTTGTATTTTTAGCACAATTCTTGGTATATTTTTTTAACGCAATTTTTTGTATTTTTCGAGGTGATTTTTTTTGCATTTTTGGGGGGGGTTAATTACTTTTAATCAGCTTTCATTAGTTCTGCTCCCAGCACAACCCCTGTTCCCAGTCCAACTCCGAGTCAGGAATTTGGGATTCATCGCCTTTGCCTCTTGTCCTGCTGTAAAACCCAGGAATGCCGAGGCTTTTCCTTGTCAAACCCAGGAATATCCAGGATTTTCCTTGTCAAACCCAGGAAT
>NW_021939290.1:0-1205 GCF_001715985.3 Manacus vitellinus | reverse complement strand
TCCTCTGTAGATCCTCAAGCCAAGAAGCTGAAGGCTGGCGAGAAGGGCTTTGGGCTGGTGGCCTACGCCGGGGACTCGTCGGACGAGGAGGAGGAACACGGCGCCCACAAAACCGCAAGTACCTTTTCCCAGGGCTGGAGTTTGGGGTACCAGTACCCCTCCTCCCAACAGAGAGCCAAACAACAGATGCCCTTCTGGATGGCTCCCTAAACCTGCACAACAATTTTGGGGTTTTTTTGGGGTTTTTTTTGGCATCCTCTGGTGGTTTTTTTTTCCCCCTCCTAGCAATAATTGCATGGATATCCCAGAACGAACTGGGCAAAAAAACAAAACAACAAAAAGACACCTGGTTTTTACGTTTGCAGAAGCCAATTTTCTTCTTCTTCTTCTTCTTCTTCCCCTCCCAACCTCGGAAGGGCTCCGTTGTTTTTAAAAAGATCCTTATTTTGGCAGCGTTTGTCAATTTAAAAGAGAAGATTTGGAGCGGTGCCCTCCCTTATTGACACAAGGGAGAAGCAAAGAGGAGCCAGGGTTGGGCCAACAGGCCCCAATTTTTCCAAGGTTTTTCCAAGAGAACTCCAAGGGAAGAGCCAGTGGTGCCACTGCCTTCACTCCACCCCCAGTGTTGGCATTTTACTCCTCCTGCCCCAGCTGCAAGTTTGGACTTTTCCCCAGAGGGGAGGAACATCCAGGAGTTGTGGAAAAACTGAAAACTTTGAGTTTTACTCAGAAGTCTCCCATAACTCGGCACTGCTGGTTGTTTTTCCTTGGAAAAGTGGTTTCCTGACTCGCTCTGGGGAACACTCAGGTGTTTGGAGGGGTCCGTGTTGCCCCAGCTGGACTTGGCACTGCAGCTCCGGGACTGAATCTCCTGCAGCCACCCTGGAACTCCCCCCAGAATTCCAGCAGAATTCCAGCAGAATTCCAGAGGGTTCCAGCGAGGGGTTTCCCACAGGCAGCACTTGGGGGGCAGCACTTGGGTGCAGCAGCTCCTGGGAGCTGGGAATGAGCTGTTGGATTGGGCACGGACACAAAACTGCCCCGGGGTGTTCTCTGCGGGGGGGGGGCAAACACAGCTCGGGGGGACACTGGGACTGCTCCCAGTGACACTGGGACTGCTCGGGGGGACACTGGGACTGCTCTGGGGGACACTGGGACTGCTCCGGGGCTCCCAGTGACGCTCCCAGTGACACTGGGACTGCTCT
>NW_021939289.1:0-1446 GCF_001715985.3 Manacus vitellinus | reverse complement strand
CTTGGTACTTTTCTTCAAGTCTTTATTAGGCCATACTCTTTTATGGAGTTTTCCGAAAGCACTATATGCCTTTGCTAACCTGTTGTCTATCTCCCCATCAATCTTACCATCCGAGGAGATGAGGCTACCTTCTGGACTGATTTGAGCTCTGATTGGCCAATGGTGATATGGGGATGATGGAAGACTTCCTGAGGTGCAGGTTGATAGAGAACTTCTGTCTTCTTTAAGCTGACTTCCAGCCCAAAAAGCTCAACAGTGTCTGCAAAGCAGGATGTTAAACACTGCAGAGCTGCTTCTGTGTGGGCCACTAGGACGGCATCATCAGCATAAAGCAACTCCCGGACAAGATGGTTTGAGGTCATAGTGTGGGCCTTCAGTCGCCTTAGGTTGAATAGACTTCCATCAGTATGGTATCGAATGTAGATACCATCCTGATCATCGAGGTCTGCCGTGGCCCTTTGGAGCATCATGCTGAAAAAGACTGTGAAAAGGGTAGGAGCGAGAACACAGCTTTGTTTCACACCATTAGTTTTTAGAAAGGGCTCAGAAAGTGTGTTGCCATATCTGACTTGACCGTGCTGATCCTCATGGAGTGAGATGATCATTTTAAGGAATTTAGAGGGACAACCTAAGTGTTCCAAAATCTGCCATAGACCTTTTCTGCTTACAGTATCAAAAGCCTTGGTGTGGTCAACAAAGGTTACATAGACACCTTTGTTCTGTTCCTTACACTTCTCTTGCAGTTGTCTGAGGACAAATACCATGTCTGTGGTACTCTTGTTGACTCTGAAACCGCACTGACTTTCAAGTAGAATTCCTTCTGCAATAGTGGGTATTTGTCTGTTCAAGAGTATTCTTACCAGGATTTTGCCAGCAATGGAGAGTAGAGTAATACCACGGTAATTTGAACCGTCTGATTTAATTCCTTTCTTCTTATACAAAGTGATGATGACTGCATCTCGAAGGTTTGATGGTAGTTCATCTAGTTCCCAACAGCGTACCACAGAGTCATGAAATTTGGCATGGAGTGCTTGACCTCTATGTTTCCAGACTTCAGGTGGAATTCCATCAACCCCAGCTGCCTTCCCAATTTTCACCTGCTGTATGGCCTTGAGGGTTTCTGCTAAAGTGGGGGCAGTATCCAATTCGTGCTTCACCAGTTGTTTTGTGATGGACTGAATTGTTGAGTCTTGGACTACACGGTTCGTACAGAAAAGGGTCTGAAAGTGTTCAGTCCATCAATTCAGAATGGAGGTTTTATCTGTTAGAAGCGAGTATTTACTCCTTGGCTATGTGTTGAAGTGGAACGTGGAAGAGTTCAAGGCCACTGAACTCTGATTACAGTGAAGAGCTGACCTATTGTGCCAAGAAGCTAGCAGCAAAAAGATTTTATTTACCTGAATATAGTAGACATGTTTCACTACCTCATGGATTGAGATTTTGTTA
>NW_021939288.1:0-1470 GCF_001715985.3 Manacus vitellinus | reverse complement strand
CAACTTCTATTCTAAAACAGGTTCCAAAATGCGGGTGAGTCTCTCTATATTCTTGGACTAGATCAGCTGTCCCTGATAGAATACACCTCCATTCACAGAAAAAAATGAAGTACATAACACACCTCTCACCTTCACAATATGATAACTACACAACTGTTTTCATGCTCTAGTTCTTAATCATGTGACAAATTAGAAGCCAAAAAGAACAATTTTGTTAGTAAGAACTACTAATGCAAACATATTCTTCTGAACTTCCAGTCCTCAGCTGATAATAAATCACATTTTGTTCAACAGAGTGTTTGTGGAATTGTTCCATGCACAGAAAAAGCACTTTTTCCTACTCACCTCCTGGAGGCCTGACAATTGTTACAGCATCACTTATCAAGCTGCCCTGGCTGTTGGATGCATTCACTTGCACTGTGGAGTGAGAAAATAGAATCAGGCCTTTAAAGGGTACCCACACATTGAATTTCCTGCTGCTGCAGAACATCTGAGTGTCATTTACCACAGAATAATGAGAATTATCTGTTATGAAAGAACAAGAAAGGGGGAGAAGAACAAATGTTAGACCTTGTGTCTGCTACAAGTCTGCTACTGCCTTTTTGAATTAAATCTTATTCCTACTCAAAAGAAGACTTGCTGTTTATACCAACAACACACACACACACACACACACACACGAAACTTTGGCTATTGGGGAGAAAAAATATTATTCATCATTTCACCTGCTTTTGGCAACAGTTTATGGTACTTGTAAACCTTGGAAACTAAACCAACCAACACATGAAGCAACCCTGCAGTTGCAGAGCTGACTGCTCTATACTGCAAACAGGAGCCAGCTCTCAGAAATTACTGATCTTCTAGAAAAGTTGTGGGATAACTGCAAATTCCAAATGTTACTGTTAATTCTTGTGCCTAATGATACACTGGTAAAAATTTCTGAATTCACCAGAAAAATGCTTCCCTTAGGAGTTTATAAGCTAACTCATTGCATAGAGCAGAAAAAGTCACCTGCAGTAACACCTGCTTTCCAGCATGGCCTGCAGTCCCCTCACAGATAAAAGGATTGGAAACATTGAGTTTATCAGTTGAAACCATCAGAGGACACCACAGCAACCTGCATGTCCTTTGCAACCTTTTAAGATCTCAAACTTAAGATAAGACAACATTCTGCCCTACAAAAATAAGGAAACCCTTTCCAAAATACCCAGTAAGACTAGAAAATAAAGGAAAATTGCATGTCAGGTAACAATTTTTTTCAAACCAATGAAGAGTTCCCTCACATATCTGAGAGCAAAGCTGAGCTCATTTAAAGATTATCCTGTATTTCAAACATATAAAGCACTCTATAAATGATTAATATTATTACTACTGTTCATCATTCCATGGAGAGCTCTCACAGGGAAGTCAGAGGAAATTCTCTGTTACAAACAACAGCAGAGTCACACAAGTCTAAGATCACAGGTATGA
>NW_021939287.1:0-1475 GCF_001715985.3 Manacus vitellinus | reverse complement strand
GCACTAATTGTGCCCCTTCCAGAACAGGCTGTGATCACAGAATGGCTGCATCCTCCAGGATTGCCTCTGCTTTGTCCAGCAGCTGATCCAACATGGAGCCAGTGGGAACTTGCTGTGTCAGACACCAGGGAAGCTTCTGGAACCTTCTCCCAGAAGCCACACCTGCAGAACTCTTGAGACCAAAACCTTGTCAGCTGAACCTGATACACTCAGATCCAACCTTAGCAGCAGTAGAGGCAACCAGACCCCCAGAGAGCACACCCAGTGGGCAAGGCTGGGCCTAAAACCAGGCTGTGTGAGCTGGGAGAAAGCTGGAGAGGAATCCAACAAAATGGAAGGAGAAGCCCCTCACACCTGGCACAAACTCTTCTTTGGATGCTCGTCTTCAACCAGAGCACAAGCCCTGTGACCCCAAAGGGTAAACTTGCTGACACCAGAGCACAGCCAGTGCCAAAGGCCAGGCTCAAAGACAGGCTCAGTGAGCTGGCAGTGAGGCTGGAAGGAATGAATGGGATTGAAGGGGCAGCCCCTCACCCCCGGCACGGCTGCACAGCCCAGACCAGCCCGACAGGGCTGAGAGGGAATGGGGCCCCTCTAAACAACTCACCCACAAACCACAGCCCCTGAGGGACATGGGGTGACCTCACTGATGACACCCCACCTCTCCAGTGCTTTGGTCACATCAGACAAATGCCCTGACCCCCATATTTCATGTAAATCACCCAAGAACCAACTCCTCAAAGCTGCCCCCAAGGTCAAATGGACGTGGCCTCAAGGGCAGGACATGGAATCACAGAATTCCACAAAGAAACATCAGTAAAATGACAGAAGAGGAGAGAGGAACCCACTGACAATCCACTAGTAATTACAGTTTTTGCTCTCAGGTACAGGATAATACAATGGACTTACACATGGTGAAATCTCCTGGCTTGTATGCCGAAGAAGGGAACTGGCATCACAGACCAACCAAGGCAAAAAGGGATAAAACCCCGCTGGGTTTTTGTTTATTGCATTTCTTCAGAAGCTCAAGAAATAAAGTTTAAATGACAAAGTATCTTGTGATGAAAATTTCAGAAATCCAAATGGACCATAGGAATGGAACCGGACCAGCCTGAATTCAGCCTCAACAGCCTTGTTTTCCAGGACCTCCTTCTTGATCTCAATCAAGATTCCAGGGGATGAGCTCTCTTTCATCCCTCAAGAAGTGCTCCAAAAAACTATGACGTTTCCAAGTTGATGGAGAGTGTTCTCCCCAGGACATCAAACGGTTCCCTCAGCATTCCTGGGTGCAACACAATGACTGATGGACATTCAGTGACAGAACAAGAAGATCCACAATGCACAACACATCCACAAACCACAGCACACAAGGGCCACAAAATCACCTCACAGATGACATCAAACCTCTCTTGGGCTTGGTTGTTTCTTGAGTCCTCTCTGACACACATCCAACAATCCAACCCTCCCAAATCCCA
>NW_021939286.1:0-1927 GCF_001715985.3 Manacus vitellinus | reverse complement strand
AACAGGTTTTCCCTTGTGTCCCTGTCCCCACAGGGGACGTGACACCGGACGATGCTGGGACTGTCTCTGCACAACAGTTCAACAGACTTTCCTTTAACTAGCACGGGATCAGCAGAGACAGAGGTTTCATGCCTCATGGTAGGCAGGGATGCAGGCTGCAACCAGTGGGAATGGTTCCTCCAGAGGAAATCTGTACTTGCAATTGGCATAACCAATTTCCAGAAACTGTAAGTGAGGAAATGCTTGTGTTCCACTAAAAACCAAGAAGCAAACAGAATAAAGGGTACCAAAGCTCTTTAACTCAGACAGCAGTAGGTTTCAGACCTGATTCAGCCATTTCTGAGAGGCTTTAAGAATGGGGTTAGCAGTCCCAGAGAAGATCTTGTCTCTCTTGCTGTCACAGAAGACACTAGACCTTTTACTCTCTTCTGAAACAGGATGGCACAATTTGGCAGAGAAATCTCATCTACACTGAAATGCACAAAGGCCTTTACCCAGCTCAGATAAATTAAGATATTGTGAATAATGCCACAGTGTTGTGTAAGCACAGCACTCTTTCTTTCCTGGGTTCTGGATGTGTCTGGATGAGATGTGTGGGCCCTGTGTCCTTTGCTCTCTTGACACTGTGTCTGTCTGTGCATCACTAGTGCTGCCTGATGAATTAGGGATTTGCTCCCATTCAGCCATTGCTATGCAGGCCATTCCATGCTTGTGTTAGCAGTCCNAGCTAAGTTCTTGTCTCTCCTGCTATCAGACAAGACAGTGAACCTTTAATTCTGTTCTATAACAGTATGGCACAGAAAATGAGACAGACAAACCTCATCCTTGCTGAAATTCACAGTGACCTTTCCCAGCTCAGGTCAGTGCTGGGAAGTTGTCAGTGCTGTGTCAAGTTGCATGTGAGCACCAAGCTCTTTCTTTCCTGCGTTCTGGATGTTTCTGTCTGACATATATAGGCTCTGTGAGCTTTGATTTCTTGTCATTATGTCAGTCAACACAACCACTGTGTGTTTCCTGATGTTCACTGGTGTTGCCCCGTGAATCAGAGAATTCCTGCCATTCAGCCATTGCAAAGCAGGCAATTCCAGCTCAGCAGGCAAGGAGGGTATCTTGACCCTTTGAGTCCAGAGGTCTCACTCATCTTTTATGTGTCAGAGAAGAGCAGCAAAATGCACAGTAAGATCTATATTTTGGCCGATAAGAGGGGATTGGCTGTTCTATCTGCTTGCAATACATCGGCACAAACCGTGTTGGGGTAGACTGTAACTGTACAGAGTTGGTTTTGGGTGCGTTGCATGAATACTCCACGTTTCCCTCAAAAAGCATTTTCTGAATCAAGATGAGTTTGTTAAAAGGACTTTGAGTTTGGTCTTCTCATTGTTGTTCCTGAATTCAGCGGAATTGAACTGGGAAGCTGTCCCAGCATGACTTTCTTGGTTTGTGTTAGAGCATTTTTGTTCTCCTTTTGGCCCTTTTCCCTTGTACTCCCTGAACTGGATTTGAGCCCTTTTTTGCTTGCTCCTTTTAAGAAGGACTGTCACCCCATCTGTAGTAACTGATACCTTTACTTATGTGTGTGATGCATGGAATATTCAGAAAGCCTCACACTCTCTATTTTGTGCTAAAGTTTTAAATTGTATCGTTCTAAACTGGGATACCCGAGTGTAAAAACTGAAATAATGTGTAAGAGTGAAATAAAGAGAGTACCTTAATTCCTTGTGTGGAAGAATCTTTTGTAGAATCATTCACTCAGGAAGGGTCTGTCAAGGTTTTTAAAAAGTCTGAGAGGTTTTTTCTCACTTTGTCCGTTTTTGAGGTAATGTTGGGTGGGTCCATATATGTTAAGAGCTTTGCGATGCTGTTAGTAGAGTGTTCGATGCCGTGCCCGCGCTGTTACCGCTGCGCTGCCACTGCGGAGGCTCCGGGC
>NW_021939285.1:0-1420 GCF_001715985.3 Manacus vitellinus | reverse complement strand
GTTATCCCAGTTATCCCAGTGATCCCAGTGATCCCAGTTATCCCAGTGATCCCAGTGATCCCAGTGATCCCAGTTAGCCCAGTTATCCCAGTTATCCCAGTGTATCCCAGTTATCCCAGTGTGTCCCAGTTATCCCAGTTATCCCGGTGTATCTCAGTTGTGTCCCAGTTATCCTGGTGTATTCCAGTGTATCCCAGTGTATCCCAGTTATCCCAGTGTATCCCAGTTATCCCAGTTATCCCAGTTATCCCAGTGTATCCCAGTTATCCCAGTTATCCCAGTTATCCCAGTTATCCCAGTTATCCTGATGTATCCCAGTTATCCCAGTGTATCTCAGTTTGTCCCAGTTATCCCAGTTATCCCGGTATATCCCAGTTATCCCAGTTATCCCAGTTATCCCAGTATATCCCAGTTATCCCAGTTATCCCAGTTATCCCAGTATATCCCAGTGTATCCCAGTTATCCCAGTGTATCCCAGTGTATCCCAGTTATCCCAGTGTATCTCAGTGTGTCCCAGTTATCCCAGTGTATCCCAATTATCCCAACGTATCCCAGTTTTTCCTTGGTGTTTATCCTGGTTTTTATCCCAGTTTTTCCCAGTGTTTATCCTGGTTTTTCTCCCAGTTTCTCTCCTGTTTTTCCTGATGTTTATCCTGGTTTTTATCCCAGTTTTTCCCAGTGTTTATCCTGGTTTTTATCCCAGTTTTTTCCAGTATTTATCCTGTTTTTATCCCAGTTTTTCCCAGGGTTTATCCTGGTTTTTATCCCAGTTTTTCCCAGGGTTTATCCTGGTTTTTATCCCATTTTTTCCCAGGGTTTATCCTGGTTTTATCCCAGTTTTTCCCAGTGTTTATCCTGGTTTTTATTCCAGTTTTTCCCAGTGTTTATCCTGGTTTTTATCCCAGTTTTCCCCAGTATTTATCCTGGTTTTTATCCCAGTTTCTCTCCTGTTTTTATCCCAGTGTTTGTCCTGACTTTTGTCCTGGTTTCTCTCCCAGTTTTTCCCAATGTTTATCCTGGTTTTTATCCTGATTTCTCTCCCGTTTTTTCCTGGGTTTTACCCCAGTTTTATCCTCGTTCTCCCCATTTTTCTCCCCGTTTATCCCAGTTTTTGTGCTGGTTTGTCCTGTTTTTTTCCCTGGTTTATCCCAGTTTTTGTCTCCATTTTTTTTCCCTGTTTTATCCCAGTTTCTCTCCCGGTTTTTCCCGATTTTTATCCCGTTTTTTCCCGTTCCCAGAGTACCTGGAGCAGCTCCAGAGGCACCTCCAGCTCTACACGGCGACCGCCCGACGCCTCGGCACCGAGGGGCAGAGGGTGAGACCCCAAAACCTCCTCTGACCCCCCAAAATCCTCCTCTGACCCCTAAAAATCCTCCTCTGACCCCCCAAAAATTCTCCTCAGACCCCAAAAATCCTCCTC
>NW_021939284.1:0-1524 GCF_001715985.3 Manacus vitellinus | reverse complement strand
CCTGGCAGAGCAGGGCAGAGCAAGCAGCCGTGTGCTCTTAGGGACAGAGTCAGGGAGAGCTGCACCTGACAGACACGGGGGTGCTGTGGCCCCAACTTCTGCCTCTGTGCTGGGTTGGCCGGGTGCCCAGGCTCTGCATCCGGAGCCTGTAGCACAGCCACCTTGCTGCTGTGCAGCCTTGAAGGCTGTTGTTTGGTTGTACAGACCAGCATTCCCTCTGCACCCTTTCTGGGAGTTTGTTCCCTGTGGTTTAGAGGCTGCATTTCAGCAAACATGCGAGGTGATTGACGAGGAGGGCGCTAATTGTCAATGCCACCTGCTCTGGGACACCTCCCATTTCTTGTGGTTGTGTTTACAGCCCTGGCCCTCTCAAGGGTGCTTTAGCAGCACCATTCCCTGCTGTGGGAGTGCAGAATTGGGCTGATAAGGTTTCCTAATGCAGCAGAATCCTGCCAGGGCAGCCTGTGAGATGAACAGGTTAAGAAAACTTGGGAGTCCACAAACACTTGTCAAGCCAGGGAGGCCATGGGGGAAGCAGCTGGCAGAGACAAGGACTTAGAGGCTGTCTTCCAAAAGAATGGTCTAAGCAGTGTTTGTTTCTTGCTGCCTCAGGTTTCAGATACAGAAAACATCCTGGGCATTGTTCAAGCTGAAACCATCAAAGTCTCTGTGGAGGTCTACGATGTTAATTAGAGCATCAACATGCCTGAAGGTCAGTGGATGCCTCCCAGACAACACAGTCCAGATGCATTTTACTACTTTGGCAGGTGGGCAACCAAAGCCCTTGGGAAGGGATGGCATAGCAGGCAAGGGTGGCACAGATCCATAAAGCACAGACCTTGCAAGCTGCGTGAAGTAAAGCACTGTCAGGGCACCAACAGCCTTGAGTCTCTCCCTTCTGAACTTGGAAATGTGCAGCTTCTTGTGCAGATTGCATTTGGTGCTTTGAAACAACAGTCATCTGAACAGGCAGTTGGCTCAGCAGAGCACATAAAGTAGCTGGATTTGTGCTTGGAAGCAAGGAAATGGAAACCAAGCTCCTTGGCTTCTACCCTGCAGATACTGGAGTGAGAAGAGAAAGGGCAGCCAAGTAGCTAGAGAACACTTCCGAGAAGGGACACTTGCTGAAGAGGGTTTTGTGCCATCCAAGAACTCCAACTGTGTAGCTTGTGAGCTGGTGTGCTCTGCAGCAGCTCACAAATATTCACCACTTCTTACCTCGCTCTGTGGGTTTTCTGCAGGTCCAGATGGCAGCTTGGAATTTGGAACTATTAATGTCCTGGATAATAAGAAGCACGTCCTGAGTCTGCAGAACAAAGGCTTATATGACATTGAGTACAGGTGAGTCCAGCTGCCTGGTGCTGAGCTTTTCCTCAGGCTCCCAGGCCTGCGTTCTCCCCCTGTCCATGGCTAGAACCTGTTCCCGTGCTGCTCCCTTTTCTTTTTTTTCTGGTCCTGTGCAAAGTGCTGGCTGTGCTGGTGGCACCTGTGCTTTCAACTGCAGAGGTCTTCATTCTTTCCCTT
>NW_021939283.1:80627-81625 GCF_001715985.3 Manacus vitellinus | reverse complement strand
GGAATGTGGGAAGAGCTTCAGGCAGAGTGCCCACCTCCTCACCCATCAGCACATCCACACGGGGGAACGTCCCTACACATGTGGGCAATGTGGGAAGAGCTTCAGGAACAGCAGCAACCTCTGCACCCACCAGCGCATCCACACTGGGGAACTGCCCTACAAGTGTGGGGAATGTGGGAAGAGCTTCAATTATAACTCCAGCCTCCTTGCCCACCGTCGCATCCACACTGGGGAACGGCCCTACACGTGTGGGGAGTGTGGGAAGAGCTTCAGCCTGAGCTCCAACCTCCTCAGCCACCAGCACATCCACACTGGGGAACGACCCTACACGTGTGGGGAATGTGGGAAGAGTTTCAGTGACAACTCCAACTTCCTCGCCCACTGTCGCATCCACACTGGGGAACGGCCCTACACGTGTGGGGAATGTGGGAAGAGCTTCAGACAGAGCTCCCACCTCTGTAAACACCAGCGCATCCACGGTGAACAGCCTTACACATGTAGGGAATGTGGGAAGAGCTTCAGTGACAGCTCCACCCTCCGCACCCACCAGCGCATCCACACTTGGGAACGTCCCTACAAGTGCTTGGAATGTGGGAAGGGGTTTCAGACCAGCTCAGATCTCCTCAGGCATCAGCGGGCACACACGGGGGAGAGGCCCTTCCGCTGCACCGACTGCGGGAAGGGCTTCAACCGGAACTCCCACCTTGTCATCCACCAGCGCATCCACACCGGAGAGAGGCCCTACAAGTGTGGGGAGTGTGGGAAGAGCTTCACTGACAGCTCTGCCTTCAACAAACACCAACGGACCCACCGGTAAGGGAAGCCCTCTGAATGCCCCGACTGCGGGAAGAGCTTTGGCCACTGCTTCCACCCCGAATGAACCCCCTGATGGGGAGGCAACCCCTGGAGTCCAGTGACTGTCAGTCCATCCCTTTCGACCACAAAGGGCCAGTCCCCTTTCCCAGGGGTAGGTTCTTCCAACAGAACCCTTCTTGGGG
>NW_021939283.1:74507-75938 GCF_001715985.3 Manacus vitellinus | reverse complement strand
TGCTGAAGAAGACTGTGAATAGGGTAGGAGCGAGAACGCAGCCTTGTTTCACACCATTCTTTATTAGGAAGGGCTCAGAGAGTGCATTGCCATATCTGACTTGGCTGTGCTGATCCTCATGGAGTGAGATGATCATTTTAAGGAACTTGGGGGGACATCCTAAACATTCCAAAATCTGCCACAGACCTTTTCTGCTCACAGTATCGAAAGCCTTGGTGAGGTCGACAAAGGTTACAGAGACATGGGTTCTGTTCCCTACACTTCTCTTGCAGTTGTCTGAGAACAAATGCCATGTCTGTGGTGCTCCTGTTGGCTCTGAAACCACCTTGGCTTTCAGGTAGAAGTTCTTTTACTATAGTGGGTGTTAGTCTGTTCCAAAGTATTCTTGCCAGGATTTTACCAGCAATGGAGAGCAGAGTAATATCATAGTAATTTGAGCAATCTGATTTATCTCCTTTCTTCTTATACAAGGTGATGATGACTGCATCAAGAAGGTCTGATGGTAGTTCGCCTGGTTCCCAACAGTGCACCACAGACTCGTGAAATTTGGCATGGAGTGCTTGGCCCCCATGTTTCCAGACTTCAGGTGGAATTCCATCAACCCCAGCTGCCTTGCCAGTTTTCACCTGCTGTATGGCCTTTAAGAGTTTCTCCCATAGGAGAGGCAATATTTGATTCATTTTTCACCGGCTGTTGTGTAATGTACTGAATTGCTGAGCCTTGAACTACATGGTTGGTACTGAAAATAGTGTGAAAATGTTCAGGCCATCGATTCAGAATGGAGGTTTTATCTGTCAGAAGCATTTGACCATCTGCACTGAGGAAAGGGCTTTGAACTTGGTGTGTAGGTCTGTACACTGCTTTCAAAGCCTCATAGAATCCTCTGTAATCACCTGAATCTGCACATAATTGAATCTTTTCTGCTAGATTGATCCACCACTTGTTCTGGATGTCTTGAAGTTTCTGTTGGAACTTGGTGCATACAAGACGAAAGGCTGCTTTTCTTGCATAACAAGATGGCAGTGCAAGGTGTGCTTGGTGAGCAGTTCTCTTCTTCCTCAGCAATTCCTGGATCTATTGATTGTTGTCATCAAACCAGTCCTTGTTCTTCTTGAAGGAGAACCCTAAGGATTCTTCAGAGGACTGCAGGATGCTATTTTTAATATGTTGCGAAAGTGTTTCAGGAGAGGGATCTATGGAATGATTTTCGAGTCTAGTTTGAAGATTTACCTGGAATCTGTCTCTCACTGTAGCTGTTTGAAGATTGTTAACTTGGAGTCTCCTCCTTAGAATACCACCCTGTCCTAGTTAGGACAGCTGAAGACCAGTTCATCATGGTGGGTGTAACCCAAAACTGTGTATTCTATAGCCTTCCATGTCATTTCCCAGAAACTAGACTATTGTTGTCAATAGACTATTCGCATCCTCTGC
>NW_021939283.1:65757-69636 GCF_001715985.3 Manacus vitellinus | reverse complement strand
TAGTCAATGAGGTGCCAATGCTTGGATCGAGGATGCATCCAGGTTGTCTTCAAACTGTCTTTCTGCTGAAAGATAGTGTTGGTGATGGTGAGCTGCTGCTCTGCACAAAACTCTAGCAGAAGGCGTCCATTATCGTTACAGATCCCAACACCATGCTTGCCTAATACTCCTTTCCAGGCTTCAAAGTTCTTTCCTACTCTAGCGTTGAAATCACCAAGGATAATGATCTTATCATCTGCAGGCACCTTTTGGATAAGGCGGCGCAGGTCGGTGTAGAATTTATCTTTTTCAGCAGGGTCAGCTTGGAGAGTTGGGGCGTATATACTAAAGCGAACAACATGTTGATTGTTGTGGAGTGGGAGGCGTAATGAGATAATATGATTGGAGTGACCTCTTGGCAAATTTTCAAGTTTAGAGACAATAGAGTTTTTAATCATGAAGCCAACTCCTGAAAGATGATTTTCAGTTCTGGATTTACCTGGCCAGTAGAGTGTATAACCAGCACCATGTTCTCTAAGGCTTCCTTCCTCATGGAGATGAACTTCACTGAGAACAGCAATGTCAATGTTGAGTCATGACAGTTCATGGGCAATTAGAGCAGAACGACACTCAGGACATCCACTGTCCACAGTATCAAGCATGGTTCTGATGTTCCAACATGTGAGTGTCAATTTGAACACTCATTTAAAGGCAGGTGTATGCCTTCATCTCTTTATTTGACTGCATCAGAAGGTGCCCATTGGCCGCAGTTAACCAAGAGGGGGGAAAGGGTGGAGATGAGCTTTGGTTAAGCCACCTTTTCTAGGCCTCTCTCTGTGTGGAGCAAGCAGTGCTCTCCTTGAGAAAGGCTGCTTGGTCATTCAGGATGTTGCCAAACAAGGCTGTCATCTCTGGGGTCAGCCTCAAGCAACCAATGTCCTGAACTGCCTGCATGCAGGGTTGGGTCTGCGGCTTCCAGTGCACCTTTCACCTGCCGTTTCGACCCTCACCTGTCACTACAGGGCTTTACAGATGTGGATATATCCTTTGAGCTTGCGCACTGGATTTTTTAAGTGAGGCACAGCATGCTCAGAACTGGTCCCACCCTTTACTCCTAAGGTTCATCTGCCAGGGCCTAGCAAGCTTGGACAGTGACAGCGAAGTCCTCAGGATGTAGGTTTAAATAGAGTATCCTTCTCTTTGATGAATGGCCTTACAGGGCTAAGCGAACTCCATCTGCCCAGGTTTGGGATTAGAGTTGTCCTTCTCCTAGGATGACTGCCAGAAGGCGAGCGAGCCCACCCTGCCCATGGACACATTTTATCTGACCCTTCAGTTTTGACCTGTCTGGCATGGGAGACCCTACCGAAGGCATGTACCACTGCCAGCAGAGCTCGCAACCTCATGAGGGCACATAAGCTTCCACCACACTAAAATGATTTGGACGAGCCTACCTCTCCCTACTTTTACCCCCCAGCCTCCTACACTCAAACCTAACTTGCTTGGTTTGCAAGGTTTCTTTTGAATATTGCCTCAAAGCTTTTGCATTTATGTCTATTTCCCTTAAATTTAAACTTCCCATGACGGCTTCTTACCTGGGCTCTCCTGTAGCTTTGCCTTTTCTTTCTTTCAACGCTTACTCTGCCAGGTCTCTCGTGCACACAATACTCAGATTCTCAGAGCTCCCAGCGCTGTCCCCACCGCACGACGTCCCAGTCCTTTTCTCACTGGTTTCCGACGTCCTTTNATGTCTGTGGTACTCCTGTTGGCTCTGAAACCACACTGGCTTTCAGGTAGAATTCCTTCTGCTATAGCGGGTATTAGTCTGTTCAAGAGTATTCTTGCCAGGATTTTGCCAGCAATGGAGAGCAGAGTAATATCACGGTAATTTGAACAGTCTGATTTAATACCTTTCTTCTTATACAAAGTGATGATGACTGCATCACGAAGGTCTGATGGTAGTTCGCCTGGTTCCCAACAGTGCACCACAGACTCGTGAAATTTAGCATGGAGTGCTTGGCCCCCATGTTTCCAGACTTCAAGTGGAATTCCATCAACCCCAGCTGCCTTGCCAGTTTTCACCTGCTGTATGGCCTTAAGGGTTTCTCCCATAGTAGGGGCAATATCCAATTAATTTTTCACCGGTTGTGTGATTTACTGAATTGCTGAGCAAGGTGTGCTTGGTGGGCAGTTCTCTTCTTTACCAACAATTCCTGGATCTCTTGATTGTTTTCATCAAACCAGTCCTTGTTCTTCTTGAAGGAGAACCCTAAGAGGAGAACCCTTCAGAGGACTGCAGGATGCTATTTTTAATATGTTGCCGAAGTGTTTCAGGAGAGGGATCTGTGGAATGATCTTCGAGTCTAGTTTGAAGATTTACCTGGAATCTGTCTCTCACTGTAGCTGTTTGAAGATTGTTAACTTGGAGTCTCCTCCTTGGAATACCGCCCCTTTTAGGTTTGAACTTAAAGTGGAAGTTAAGTTTACAACGCACAAGGCAATGATCTGTTTGACATTCTGCACTAGGCATCACTTGGCTATGACAAACATCATGAACATTTCTCTGTTGCACCAAAACGTAGTCAATGAGGTGCCAATGCTTGGATCGAGGATGCGTCCAGGTTGTCTTCAAACTGCCTTTCTGCTGAAAGATAGTGTTGGTGATGGTGAGCTGCTGCTCCGCACAAAACTCTAGGAGAAGGCATCCATTTCCAACACCACGCTTGCCTAATACTCTAACCCCACCCCCCTGCACCGCACACCCGTGGCTCTCCAAACAGGACTGCTGCCGGCCCCGGGAGCCCCCTCCCCCAAACGAGGCTGCCCCACCTGCCCTCCCGCTGCTCTGACAATCCCTCAGGCCCACCCAACCACCCCGCAGTCGCCGCCCAGCCTGGCCTGGCCCCACGACCTATCGACCGTCCTGCACGGCAGGTGACCATATTCCCTGGAAGTCCATTTAGTCTCTACCCATAATGGAAAAGGCTATGAAAATTTGTTCTCCAAATTCATCAATTGGCCTGTCTCTCCAGCTAAATTAGCACATGATCCTAAACAAAATTCAGCAGAAACTGCAAATGTTTTTTGTGGAAGCTGAATCTAATCCTAGTGTTCTGCTCATGACTGGCATGAATATGTAGGAATGCTGTAAAATTTATTTATAAGCTTAAATTCATGTCCACCATTTTACAGTTTTCCATTTGCTATTGGGAACCCCATGAAAGACCTGATGGGACACAGCTGGGCACTTCAGTATGTGCTGTCAGGCATCAACTGCAACCTCCTCATGCTTCTTCTCCTTAGCTCTGCCAGAGGTTCCTTGGTGTCTGAGCAGTTGTAGGCAGAGCTCCTCCACCTGGACAGCCAGAAGAAGGCAAAGAGCAGCAGGAGGATTTCAGCAGGGACCCAGAACCACCAGTGCTGGCAGGCAGAGAGGAGCACGCTCTGCTGGGTGATTGCGGGCTGCTCCTGGCTCCTCTGCTCCCTGTCCTTCAGCACCTGGCTCCTCTGCTCCCTGTCCTTCAGCACCTGGCTCCTCTGCTCCCTGTCCTTCAGCACCTGGCTCCTCTGCTCCCTCTCCTTCAGCACCTGGCTCCTCTGCTCCCTGTCCTTCAGCATCTGGTACCTCTGCTTCATCTCAAACAGCAGTTGGCTCTCCTGCTCCATCTCTGGCAGCAGCCAAGCCATCTCCTGCCTCTGCTGCTTCTCATGCTGGTACAGAAGCTCTTGAGCGGTCTCTTCTCTCTCATCACCCACTCTCACCACACACAAGAAGATGCTCAGCACCACCAGGAGGTAAGCGAAGCTGCCAGCCATGGCATAAACGATAACTCGTCTTTACAGTCACTTTGATTTTTCTCAGGAAATTCTTAGAGCCTGACCTGCATCATCTGATGGGGA
>NW_021939283.1:56789-59482 GCF_001715985.3 Manacus vitellinus | reverse complement strand
TGGGTTAGGATTAAAGCTTGGCTTTTCATACTGGTAATACAGGTTTGGGAATGGGGTGGGCATTAGAGGACAAATAAGAGTCTGGAGTTCTGGGTTTGGACTTTTTTTGGCTTGGAATTAGGGCAGTGGATTCCTTTCCATGGGAGGGGCACCACTTTTGGGTACTGTTGGGACTTGAGGTTACAAAGTGCATAAAGATCCATCAGGAGTGTTTGCACAGTCAGTGTTTCAGCACCCTCAGCATTCCATGAACCTGGTTTTACCTCATTAAAATCTTTCCTCTCTGTTGGCCAAGCCCCTCTTTCCTTCCTCAGTTATCTTATCCCTTTTGTCCCACTTCCTCCTAACCCCCTCAGAACCTTTATCAGGATGGGCTCAGCTGGGTGATGATGCTGTGCAACCTCCTGGAATCAAGGAGCCACTGTGAAACTGCAGAACCTCATGGAATTATGGGGCCATTGCGACCCTGGGGAAAGCCATGGAATCCAAAAACCACTGGGACACTGCAGGGCCCCATGGAGCCAAAGGAACCCAGGGCCAGTGGGCAACCTCCTGAAATAAAGGGGCCATTGTGACACTGCAGAAACCCATGGAATCAGGAGGCCATTGTGGCACTGCAGGGCCTCTTGGAAACAAGGAAACCCTGGGTCAGAGTGCAATGTCATGGAATCAAGAGGCCATTGTGACACTGGGGAACCTCATGGAACAAAAGGAATCCAGGGACACTGTGGGACTTCATAGAATCAAGGGACAGTTGTGACACTACAGGGCCTTATGGGTCCAAAAGAATACAGGGAAACCAAGGGACATGTGGGGCGTCCTGGAACAAAAGGAACCGTGAGACGTTTTGGAGGTTTATGGAAAAAAAGGACCATTGTGGCACTGCAGGGCCCCATGGAAAGAAAGGAACACAGGGACACTGAAATCTGGTGGAAGCAAGGGGCCATTTTGACATGTGGGGCCTGTGTGGCCATGGAGGGGGCTCAGAGGGGCCCTGCCTTGTTCCAGAGCTGGGACATGGCTTTGGGGGCTGCTCTTGGTCGACCTGGGGAAGTTCACTGAGGGCAAGAGAAGTCACTTGCAAGAGTTTTCCCTGTACCTTCTGTGTCCCCTGGGGTTGCAGAGCTCTGTTTGCCACTTCACAGCAAGATTTAGTATTTGATCTCTGGGTGACTCCACCCTGGGCAGGATTCTGCTCCAGGGCTCCATTCCCTGCTGACTGTATGGGATGGGCTGTCCCTGCAGATCCTCTGTGCTCTCCTGCACTTCCTGAGTTCCTACAGACAAGTCCTCACCTCCATCAGAGCCCTCACAAGCTGCAGAGCCCCAGGCAGGTGACTTGGAGATCATTTGTCACCTCCATTGGCCATGGGCCACCAACACACAACATCTGACCCAGCCCTCAGTCCCTGCAGTCCCAGTGGGTCCCTGACCTCACTGCACTGTCTGCATGGAGAAACAAGCAAAGCAACAAGACTTTGGAGAGTCTATTCCTTGGACTTCTTCTCGATACCAGTGTTGGGAAAAGACCTCAACCTTCAGGAAGTGCCTGGAGGGGAACCCCTTTGCTGCCTGAACTGCTGTTGTGGAGCCCAGCCCTGTCCCAGCAGTGCCCAGGGCCTGTCCCTGCCCGTGCTCACAGGCCTGACCCAGAGCAGGACAGTGACTGAGCTGCCAGAGCACTCAGGCCTTGGCACGGACAGGAAAGGAGAGGGTGGGAGTGCAAAGAGAGCAGCTCTGAACAGACCCAGTTCTGGTGCTCCCTGGCACTGCTGGGACTCTTTTCCCCTCCACATCTGGAAACATGGAAATGCCCTCCAGCTTCAGGGGAGGTCTTGGAGGAAGGATCAGGGAAAAATAATTTGTGTCCTTTCTTATACTCAGAGATTGTGATTCCTCCTGTACAAACTAACACAAGGAGGATGTTTGAGAAATACCTTGCTGCACAAACTTTTATGTTGTTTAAATGCACACAGAGCATGATTCCTGATTTGTTTATTTTGTGGGTCAAAAAAAGAGGTAGAGAGTGAATTATATGGGATGAAGAACAAAATTTCAGTTTTAATGACATGAACAAAGGAAAAAAAAACCAGGAAAGCCCACCACCACTATCAAAAGCTTTAGAAAGCAGGCTGGGCCCAAAATGTGTTACACAGTGAGTGTCCTGCAGAAGAAAAGAAGTGGTTTATTACTTCTTAAAAAAACATCCAGTCATCATTTTCCTTATGGCATCCTTGAGCTCCTGGTTCCTCAGGCTGTAGATGAGGGGGTTCAGTGCTGGAGGAATCACTGAGTACAGAACTGACAGAGCCAGGTCTAGTGCTGGGGAGGAGATGGAGGGGGGCTTCAGGTCGGAAAATGTGCCAGTGCTGACAAACAGGGAGACCACGGCCAGGTGAGGGAGGCACGTGGAAAAGGCTTTGTGCCGTCCCTGCTGAGAGGGGATCCTCAGCACAGCCCTGAAGATCTGCACATAGGAGAAAACAATGAAAACAAAGCAACCAAACCCTAAACAGACACCAACCCCAATGAGGCCAATTTCCCTGAGGTATCCTGAGTGTGAGCAGGAGAGCTTGAGGATGGGGGGGAGTTCACAGAAGAACTGGCCCAGGGCATTGCCCTGGCACAGGGGCAGGGAAAATGTATTGGCTGTGTGCAGCAGAGCAGTGAGAAAGCCAGTGGCCCAGGCAGCT
>NW_021939283.1:49409-54585 GCF_001715985.3 Manacus vitellinus | reverse complement strand
TGGGCAACCTCCTGAAATAAAGGGGCCATTGTGACACTGCAGAAACCCATGGAATCAGGAGGCCATTGTGGCACTGCAGGGCCTCTTGGAAACAAAGAAACCCTGGGCCACAGTGGAATGTCATGGAATCAAGAAGCCATTGTGACACAGGGGAACCTCATGGAACAAAAGCAATCCAGGGACACTGTGGAACTTCATGGAATCAAGGGACAGTTGTGACACTACAGGGCCTTATGGGTCCAAAAGAATACAGGAAAACTGTGGAATCTTGTGGAACCAAGGGACATGCAGGGCCTCATGGAACCAAAGGAACCTTGAGACATTTCAGAGCCTCATGGAGCCAAGGGCCCACTGTGCCTGCCCAGAACTCCATGGAATCAAGCAGAGCCACTGCCTCCCCCCCGCCGCCGCACGGACCGGAGTCGCCGGCTCTGCCCCGCTTGGACACCTCTGGGGTCAGCGTGTTCTTGGGCAGCACAACTGATCTCAGACGAGAGAGTTTCCCAGAGTTTGCTTTGCCCCCTCTTTTCCCCAGGGCCAGGGCAGCCTCTTTTCATGGTCCCTCTGCTCACACAGGGTGTCCTGCTCTTCTCCTGGCACATCCCATCTCCCCACAGAGCCTTTCCCCAGGGGAACACGTCTGTGCTGGCCTGAGCAGCCCTTCCTGCACCCCCTACCCATGCTCCCCACAGCCCCCGAGCTGGGGGGGCTGCTCTGCAGAGCAGGGGGGTTGTGGGGCCTGGGGCCATGGGGGACTCTGTTGGGCTGTGCTGCTCAAGCTGGGAGGCAGAGCCAGCTGATGGTGCTCCCTGCCACTGACCACCTCCCACAGACCCTCCTGTGTGGCCATGGAGGGGGCTCAGAGGGGCCCTGCCTTGTTCCAGAGCTGGGACATGGCTTTGGAGGCTCTTGATCAACCTGTGGAAGTCACTGAGGGCAAGATGAGTCACTCCCCAGACTCCTTTCCCTGTTCCTGCTGTGTGCCATGTGCTCCCATGGATTACCCCAGACACGTGGTACTTTATCTCTGGCTGACTCCAGCCTGGGCAGGATTCTGCTGTACTTGAGCCCAGCTCTGTCCCAGCAGTGCCCAGGCCCTGTCCCTGCCCGTGGTCACAGCACTGACACCAAGCAGAACAGTGACCAACCAGCCAGAGCACTCAGGGACCTTCCCCAAAGGCACAGAAGGAGAGTGTTGGATTGAGAAGGATCGAGCTCTGCTGCTCCCTTGCAGTGCTGCTGTTCTGGTCCCCTTTTCTCCATCCCTCCTGCACACAGGCCTTGACATTTTACAAAGGTCTCTGAAGAACCATCTCAAAAACACCAGGTTTCTACTGTGTCCCTTCATTTGTTTTAATATACAGAGAATGTTCCTCATTTACACAGAGCAGGGTCAAATTCAGGAGGAAGATAGTGAATTAGAAGTGGGATCCAGAAAAAAATTTTATTGTGCACTACATCACAAAAAGTCAAAATATAAAAGAAAACATTCCTAACCCCTCCATAACCCTGAGAAAAGAGGGTTGGCCTGTAGCAAGTAATGTAAGGAATGATTTACAGAAGAAAACAGGCAGCTTTTTTCTCCTGAAAAGAATCCAGTCATCGTTTTCCTCAGGGAAACCTTGAGTTCCTGGTTCCTCAGGCTGTAGATGAGGGGATTCAGTGCTGGAGGCACCACCGAGTACAGAACTGACACCACCAAGTCCAGGGATGGGATGGAAGTGGAGGATGGCTTCAGGTAGGCAAAGAATGAGGTGCTGATAAACAGGGAGAACACGGCCAGGTGAGGGAGGCACGTGGAAAAGGCTTTGTGCCTTCCCTGTTCAGAGGGGATCCTCAGCACAGCCCTGAAGATCTGCACATAGGAGAAAACAATGAAAATGAAACAACCAAACTCTAACCAGACACTAAAGAAAAGAAGGACAATTTCCCTGAGGTAGCCTGAGTGTGAACAGGAGAGCTTGAGGATGTGTGGGATTTCACAGAAGAACTGGCCCAGGGCATTGCCCTGGCACAGGGGCAGGGAAAATGTATTGGCTGTGTGCAGCAGAGCATTGAGAAAGCCAGTGGCCCAGGCAGCTGCTGCCATGCAAAGAGTCCCAGAGGTTTGTGCAGGGTCTTGGTGAAAAGACCCCTTGGCACACAGGCCTTTAGAGCACAGCTGGCAGGTTGGTGGGCAACAGGGAGGCTCATCTGCATCTGCTGCTCTCCAAGAGGAACCAAGAGGTTGCCATAGAAACTGACCGTAGTGATGGGAATGTAGAATGTATGGTGGTTGCCATAGTAACTGACCATAGCAATGGGACTGTACAATGGTTGCCATGGTAACCGACCATAGCGATGGAAACATATGATGGTTGCCATGGCAACCGACTGTGGCAATGGGAATGTATGATGGTTGCCATGGTAACTGACTGTAGAAACAGGAATTTCTGATGTTTGACATGGTAACTGACCATAGCAATTGGAATGTAGAATGGTTGCCATGGTAACTGATCGTAGCAACGGGAATGGATGATGGTTGCCATGGTAACTGACTGTACCACTGGGAAGTGTGACAGTTGCCATGGTAACTGACCGTACCACTGGGAGTCATGCTGTTTGCCATGGTAACTGACCATATAAACAGGAATATATGATGGTTGCCATGGTAACCAACCATGGCGATGAGCATGTATACTGGTTGCCATGGTAACCGACTGTAGCAATGGGAATGTGTGATGGTTGCCTTGGTAACTGACCATAGGAACGGGAATGTTTGAGGGTTACCATGGTGACCATCTATACTAATGGGAATGAATGATGTTGCCATGGTAACTGACTGTAGCAATGGGAATGTTTGATGGTTGCCATAGTAACTGACTGCAGGAATGGGAATGTATGCCGTTTGCCACGCTAACTGATTGTAGCAGAGGGAAGTACGATGGTTGCCATGGTAACTGACCATAGCAATGGGAATTTGTAATGGTTGTCATGGTAACCAACCATAGCAATGGGAACGTGTGATGGTTTCCATGGTAACCGACTGTACCATGGGAATGTATGATGGTTACCATGGTAACTGAGCATAGCAATGGGAATGTGTACTGTTTGCCATGGGAACTGATTGTAGCAGTGGGAAGTATGATGGTTGCCTTGGTGACCGACTATAGGAATGGGAACGTATGATGGTTGCCATGGTAACTGACTATAACAACGGGGATGTATGATGGTTGTTGCGGGATTAACAGGCGCTGTAATGTGGAAGCCATTCTTCAAGAAGATGTCGTGACTGACCCAGGGCGAAGTGACCTTGTCCGCACAGGAAGCGAAGTAAACAAGGCCATAAAACTTGAGGGATGTCACAGACCAGGATGTTTAAGTACGATAGAGGGACTTGAAAGAAAACTCAAAAAGACCAGCTGTGTACTCAGAACCAACCAATCAGATGCTGTTTGAAGTGTATACTCAGATATATATACTCCTCTGTAATCAATAAAGTTAAGTTCGTTTTTGTACCTACACTGAGAGTCTTGACCTGATTGCGGCACCTCATGGAATCACGGGTCCATTGTGACACTGCAGGGCCTTATGGAGCCAAAGAACGCTGGGAAACAGTGCAACCTCATGGAATCAAGGAACCATCGTCCCACTGTGGAGCCTTAAGAAATAAGGGATCCAATCTTTGCCTCAGATTTTGTCAAAAAATTAAAGTTAAGGAATTACAGAAGTGTGATTGAACCACTTATTTCAAACTGGTTTTATTGATTGGCCAAGTGAGAATATTTATATAAAATGAATCATTTATTCTTACAAATGGTCAGACAAAAGATCTAAAGCAGAATTATTTACTACACAGTATAACGGCTAAAACTACTAGTAGTATAGTATAAGATAGGATAGTGCACTCTATTGAAGCAATTATTGAAACAATTATATTAAAACCAGCAAAAAGAAACAATTCTCACATAGAGATCTGATGGAACTCACCACACCAGCGGTCATGGGGAGATTTCTTTTGCTCAACCTTGAGGAGTGTCCTTGGAGGGCGTCCCCAGCCAAGGCAGGAATCTCCACACATCTACCCCAAGAAGGGCTGTGTTNCTGATCAGAAACAGGAAAGGACAGACTCCTGTTAAGAGTTAAGACAGACTCCTCTAAGCAAAGCCATTTTATTTCTCACAGAAATCCCCCAAACTGAAAGGCTTTCCCTTTCCCTTGTTTGTGCTGGCTGAGGTTGCTGTGAGGAACAGGAGCTCTGCCCATGTGCTGCTAAGGGTTCAGTTTTCCCCTTCTCCAGTGGGGACATGGAGCTAGTTTGTGACAGCATCAAACCCTCCCAAGGGATGTCAGGCATCATCCACCTTGAATGGAAAAGTTCAGTCTCTACTCTCAAGACGTGGAAAGGCTTAGCATGTCCTTTAAATAATGTTGTCTGTGTTTATTATTTTCTATGGTTGCATCTGGTACTCGTTCTTGTTAGGACTACAAATCCTCATTTTTATGATGGAAAATGTAAGGAGACTTTAAACAAGAGAGGACAAACAGCTCAGCTCTCTGTAGCTCAGTGCAGAGCCAGGAGAGCTGCAGAGCACCTCCGTCTGTTCCCATCTGCCCTGTGCTTTCCCTCGTGCTGCCTGAACATAACTTCACATGCAAATTAATTTTTAATAAACCCAAATACCTACAGTCTGATGAGTGCAGGGCAACACTGTTAAAAGGGCAGTTTTGGTAAATCTTCTCTGTTCCAGCCCAGCAATGCAGTGTTGCCCAGGGGAATCTCTGGCTGTGCAGGCTCTGAAGGCAATGTCAGAGCAACCCTGAGGGGACTGGAAAAGTGACCCAGAGCTACATGTAAGGCACAGGTGTGGGGATTTCTGATACTGCCTGGTCTCTTCTCCTCCAAGAGAAATAGATTTGCAGTTTCAGTGCCTTGTCCTGAACTGTGAAATTAATTTTTAGGACCAATTTCCCACCCAGAAAACACATATTTGAAGATGGAAAGAACAGGATCCTTCATTTTCAGGTATCCCATGACTTGCTGTACTTTCTTAAAACTCCTATGAGAAATGTTCTGTAATGACCTGGAGCTCTGAGCAGCCCTCACAACCTGCAGCCTCCTCTAAACAGGTGAAGAGCTTTTCCCTGCCCTCCCAGGGGTTGCTCCTTGCCCACAGCCCTTGTGCCCCAGCCCTGG
>NW_021939283.1:43635-46317 GCF_001715985.3 Manacus vitellinus | reverse complement strand
GCAGTGGCAGGGTGGCCATGGATCCATTCCTGCACAAACACAATGGGGCTCCATCCCAGGCACAGATAAAATGGGCCCACAAATGTTGGAAGGATAAGAACCAGGGAGTTTTGGCACTGTGGAACCCCATGGAACCAAAGGAACCCTGGGACATGGTGGAACCTCATGGAATCAAGGGTCCATTGTGACCCTGGGGAAAATGATGAATCAGTGGGCCATTGTCACACTGCAGGGCCTTATGGAGCCCAAGAACACTGGGAAACAGTGCAACCTCATGGAATCAAGGAGTCATTGTCCCACTGCTGAGCCTCAAGGAATAAGGGATCCAATCTTTGCCTCGGATTTTGTCAACAAAATAAGGAATTACAGAAGTGTGATTGAACCACTTTTGTCCCACAGGTTTTAATTATTGGTAAAAAGAGAATACTTATATAAAATAAATCCCTTTGTTCTTACAAATGATCAGACAAAAGATCTTAGAATTATTTACTACACAGTATAAAAGCTAAAACAAGTATAAGATAGGATAGTGAGTTCAAGAAATGTTTGGATGATCCTCTCAGGCTCATGGTGTGACCCTTGGGGATGATCCTGTGCAGGGCTAAGGGTTGGACTGGATGATCTTTGTAGGTCCTTTCCAACTCATCCTAATCTGTCATTCTGTGATTATCAACCCTGTGTTCAGCACAAATCCAAAACACAGCCCTGCACCAGCCATGGGGAAGAAATTTAACTGTACTCCCCCTGAAACCAGCACACTGTTTACGGGGACTCCCAACCTACCCAGGACCCCACCACACACACACAGTCAGCCATAAACACAGTGAAGATGTTGACCAATGTGTTATTTAATCTTCTGAAAGACTGGGCAGCTCCCTGAACCTCAAAGCATGAAACCAGTCAATTGAGAGGCACTGAATGAGCAGAGAGCAACTGGAGGAGGAAACCAGGGAGCAATAGGAAGGACACACATCCAGCAAGTCTGCTGAAGAGATGTCCTTTGACATGGCCATTTAAACAGGAGAGGTGGAAACACCTGAAGTGAGAGGGAGATGAAATTATAGACGGAATAGTGGTAATACAGGTAGAGGGGCAGATCAGTATTTCTTCTCCTGCCATCAGTACACTTCCAGGAAATTCTTGTTCTGCCATGGTGGGAAAACTTTGCCATTTCTTAAAAGTACTCCAATGACCCAGTAATGAAAATGTGCTTAATTATTATTTAAATGTATTTAAATAATATAAAATAATGTAAAAGTATTAAAACTGTGCCTCTTTCCAGACAGACATCACTTGTCTGGCCATGACCAGGCAGCACCACAGGCTGTGCTGGATTATGGGGTGTCTCCAGTGGCACAAAGGAATCAAGGGGCCATTGTGACACTACAGGGCCTCATGGAACCAAAGGATCCCTGGGACACTGCATGATGAATAAGGGAATAGAAACAGAGGTGGAAAATGTCATGGTTTCAGGAGTTTTAGTATTTTAGGCCGTTTTTCCAACACTGTTTTGCAGGGACTGTCCATTTAAGAAGGAATGCCTGCCCCACGCTGGGGCTGGGCAGGGAAGCGAAGAAAGAAGGAAAATGCCAGGCAGCAAATGGAACTTTTTCTCCTCCCTGGACCCCGTGGGTGGTGCCTGGAGAGTCCCCACGGCGCCGTCCTGCCCCGGGGCCCTGCTGCTGCCGCCCCGAGCGCTGAGCTCGCTCAGCACCACGGCCGGGGAGAGCCCAGAGTGACCCTGAGCCCAGGAACGTGCTTCTGCTTGTGCCCCCATTTCCCAGAGTTTCTTTGGCTTGCTGGGGCAGAGGGGGGTGGTTATCAGGCAGGACCCTCCACCATTTCCCCCTTTATTCCAGGGGTGCCACGTGGGCGAAGAATTCCCCTCCTTGTGGGTCAGCTGTTCCCTGCATATCTTTGTGGTTGCTGCTATTTCCTTGTTAGTAAACTCTTAATTTTAAGAGTTATATCTCTCTGTATTGGTAAGAAATAAAAAGAGAGGGATTCAGTTCATTGGAGTTCCAACCACAATTTTTGTCTTTAAACAAAGACAGCCCCTCAGTTGCATGAGACTGTACAGAGTCACAAATGCCCAATCGTTCCATAAGGATCCACAGTGTCCTGGGTTTCCTTAGGTTCCCTGAGGTCCTAGACTGTCACAATGGACATTTGATTCCATGAGGCCCTGCAGTGTCACAGTGGCCCCCTGACTCCATGAGATTCTGCAGAATCCCAGAATTCCTTTGGTTCCATGAGGTCCTGCAAGATCATGGTGGTCCCTTGATTCCAGGAGGTTGCACAGTGTGCAAGGCTTCCTTTGGCTTCATAAGGCCCTGCAGAGGCACAATGGCTCCTTGATTCCATGAGGTTGCACTGTTTCCCAGTGTTCTTTGGCTCCAGAAGGCCCTGCAGTGTGACAATGGCCCACTGATTCCATCATTTTCCCCAGTGTCACAATGGACCCTTGATTCCATGAGGTTCCACAGTGTCACAATGGTCCCTCTGACTCCAGAAGGCCTTGCAGAATCATACTGACCCCTTGATTTAATGAGGTTCCACAATGTTACAATGGACCCTTGATTCCATCACATTCCGTAATGTCCCATTGGTTCCCTTTGGTTCCAAAAGGTTCTGGGATGTCACACTGGCCCCTTGATTCCCTGACGTTCCACAAAGTCCCGG
>NW_021939283.1:35715-39661 GCF_001715985.3 Manacus vitellinus | reverse complement strand
CAAAGAGGGCCATCAATAAAACTTCTACCCTGGACTTCCAGAGGGCAGATTTCGACCTACTCAAAAGACTGGTTCAGAGGGTAGCTTGGGAAAGAGCCCTGGAAAACAAAGGGGTCCAGGAAGGATGGACATGCTTCCAGAAGGAAGTCTTGAATGCACAGGAGCTGTCCCAGTGTGCTGAAAGGCGAGCCGGCAGGGAAGACGACCAGCCTGGCTGAACAGGGAGATTTTGAAGGAAATTAGGGGGAAAAGAGAGCTTACTGATTATGGAAAAAAGGGCTGGCTACTTGTGAAGAGTTTAGGAATATAGTTAGGTCATGTAGAAAGAAAATTAGAGAGACAAAGGTACAATTTGAACTCAATCTAGCCACTTATGTCAGAGATAACAAGAAGTACTTCTACAAATACATCACTAGCAAAGGAGGAGCAAGGAAAATCTCCATTCTTTGTTGGACATGGTGGGGAACATAGTCACCAAAGATGAGGAAAAGGCTGAGGTATTTAACACCTTCTTAGCCTCAGTTTTCAACAGTAAGACAGGTTGTCCTCAGGACAAGTGGCCTCTGGAGCTGGTAGACAGAGACAGGAAGCTGAACAGCCCCCCTGTAACCCAGGAGGGAACAGTCAGTGACCTGCTGAGCCACTTGGATCCCCACAAGTCTATGGGACCAGACGGGATCCACCCAAGGCTGATGAGGAGCTGGCAGAAGAGCTCGCCAAGCCACTCTCCATCATTTCCCAACAGCCCTGGCTCACTGGGGAGGTCCCAAATGATTGGAAGTTGGCAAATGTCACACCAATCCACAAAAAGGGCTGCAAGAAGGACCTGAGAAACTCCAGGCCTGTCAGCCTGAGCTCAGTGCCTGGCAAGGTTCTGGAGCAGATCATCCTCAGTGCAGTCCAACAGCACCTACAGGATGGACAAGGGATCAGACCCAGCCAGCAGGGGTTTAGGAGGGGCAGGTTCTGTCTGACCAACCTGATCTCCTTTTATGACCAGGTGACCCACCTGGTGGATGAGGGGAAGGTGTGGATGTGTCTGTCTGGACTTCAGCAAAACCTTGGACACTGTCTCCCATGGCACACTCCTGGAAAAGGCTTGGACAGGGGCACTCTGCTCTCCGTCCTCAGTTTGGGGCCTGGGGCTGGAAGGAAGAAGGACAGGCAGGGGATTTGCCTCCAGCCCAGAGGGAAGGCCAAGGACATTCCCCCAACTCTGGCCCCGGCAGGACGGCGGTGGCAGCGGGGTTGTCCTGCAGCCGGGGGCCATTCTCGACTGGGAGAGGCAGCACAAGACCGGGGTAAAGAGGCACTGACTTCCTCCTGTCCTGCCTGGGGGGCCAGATTTCTAGAGTGTCCATAGAAACCTCCAAACAATCAAGATTCAGCTCAAAAAAGCCCTCCAGGAGTTCCTCCTCTCTGGTCTCTCCACCTTGGGGGTTTTACAATTCCCCCCTGTCTGGGCTGCTGCGGGTCCCGCATGTATTGAAGGGTCTCCCTCTCTGCAGTCTTCCCCCTCCATCGACGCTGTTGGGGGTCCCAGGAATCCCAAGGGTCTACACTCTCCTCACTCCTTACTTTTCTGTTCCAGAGGTCCCTCCTCTCCAGGCTCACCACTTTTCCAGGCTGTCTAGAGTCTCCTCTCTCTTGGCTCCCAGTTTTAGGGTCCCAGATGTCCCCCCTCCTATGTGCTCCCCCTCCAGGCTGCCAGGGCTCCCTGTCTCGGTTTGAGAGAATTTGGAGTTGCAGAGACCTTGGATGGAAGTTTCCTTCCTCTGATTCAATACCCCTGGTTCTCTCCAACACAGAGAGGGACCAAACATGTCCAGATGTAAGTGAAAACAAAAAAGAAAAAAACCTCTTTACCAAGAAGAATGCTAACCAACAAAACTGATAAAACTGGGTTAAGCTAACCAGAAAATTCCCAAGCTCCCTCCCACCTGATCAAAACAGGATGGCAGCCGGCCTCCCCCCACCATTGAAACCTGGCAGAGTAGTTTGGAGGGTCAGTGCTGGAGTGAGGCTGCAGTGCTGGCACTGGCAGTTGGAGCAGGGCTGCGACTGGAGGGACCCACAGGACACCCCCCAGATCCAGCAATGAGACCTGGTCGCTGCAGTTCTGCTACGCTGGTGGTTGTAGCCCACTGAGGTGGTGGCGGAGGTCTGGGAGGTAAAAGTCCTGTGGAGTGAGGGAAGGAGACCCACAGTCTGCTGAGTAAAGTCTGAGTGTGGTCTCTGATTGGGCTCAGGGTAGGTGGGAATGCCTCTGGTACCTCCCCAGGGCAGGGAGTTCTGCACTGGGTGATTAACACCAGATCACAGGACATTTCAAGAGTCTTTGACACCTTCTAAGATGTTACAGCTGCCAGTTATGTCAGCACAGGTGGATCCATTATGGCCATCAAGAAGATGAGTTTCTTCAGGCCATGTGTGTGAATTGTCCTGCTACCTCCCCAGGGGAGTTATCACAGGTGAGTCATTGGTGTAAGGACAAAGAGACAAGACCCAGCTCGTAGCCTCAGGTGGCAGCTGTGCCCTCCACACTTGGATTGTCTGAGTCATCAGCATTCCAGACTTTTCACACTTGTGGATACATTCTTCTCCCAGGGTAATAAAGTACAGCCCTAAGTCCCTCCCCACAGTCTACATTAGTCTGCATATTTGGTGAAAATGGAGGAGAGGGGAGGGAGGGGAGGGGAGGGAGGGAGGAGGGAGGGGAGGGGAGGGGAGGGGAGGGGAGGGGAGGGGAGGGGAGGGGAGGGGAGGAGGAAAAGAAAAGGTGGATACCAGAGCCTTTGTGTAACCCAGGACGATGAGGCAAAGTGGATTATGTCAACGCTACTTCTGTAGGGAACCATATGAACTGTAACAGGACCGTTTTTCTTAAAACAAAACATCTCTTTTCATCACTTCTTCAGCCAAACAAGAAACGATGTTCTCATGAGAACTTCTTGCTGCAGTTTTTAGATAAAGGCAAGGGTGGCTGCAGCTCCTCTGTCAGCAGGAGCTGAGTTTGTCCTGTGGCCGAGGGGTTTGTGCAGCACAGCACAGGCCTGGGCCTGCCCTGGGGACTGTTCTGTGCAAAGGCTTCACCTGGAGCTGGAAGGGCACTGGCACTTGGGGAGCTGTAATCCCAAACATTATAGCTACCCAGAATTTGAAGGCAAAATTGGAACTCAAACTGCAAATGCTCAGTGGACAACACAAAAAGAAGTATCAGAAATAAGGAAGATTTCACCTCCGAACCGAAGGGCTTTAGATCTGATCTTGGCCTTACAAGAGGAGTCGGTACTATAATAAACAGTAGTCACTGTGTATACATAGATCAGTCTCAGAAAGTAGTGACTAATTTGGACAATCCGGGAACAAGTTAGAGTCTTACATGATGTGCAAAAGGACGGCATTTCCTGGGGATTTCAGGAGTTGTTGGAAAAGACCATTTTGGTGTCCAGACCCCTCTCAGTGGGTCAAATGAATTATAGTGACTGTGATGACAGTGATTGTTGTCTTTTATGAATTTATGTGAATTGTTGTACTAATGTTTGTAACCCAAAATATTATAAGGCTTATAAGTGAGACTTGCTGAAAATTTCAACAAGTCTCAAAGGGGGGAAATGTTGGGAAAATCTTTAATTGCAACGAACAGTGTGTAGTGTGGCTGGGTTTTGGTGGGGGGAGGGCTACAGAGATGGCTTCTGTCAGAAGCTGCCAGAAGCTTCCCCTGTCCCATGGAGCCAATGCCACTGGCTCCAGGATGGAATTCCTGCCGCTGGCCAAGGCTGGGCCAGTCAGGAGTGACAGTAACGCCTCTGGGATAACATATTTAAGAACAGAAGGTTGTTGTGCAGAAGGAATTCCAGCCAGGGAAGAGCAGAGTGAGAACATGGGAACAGCAATGCAGACCCCAAGGGCAGTGCAGAAGGAGGGGCAGGAGGTGCTCCAGGTG
>NW_021939283.1:20381-35069 GCF_001715985.3 Manacus vitellinus | reverse complement strand
TGGAAGGAGGGGTGGGGGGAAGGTGTTTTTAAGATTGTTTTGTTTCTCACTCTTTGGGTCTTATCCTGTCAGTAATAAATTTAGGTAACATCCCCACTTGGAGTCTGTTTTGCCTGTGAAGGTGATCAGTCACTGACCTCTCCCAGCTCTTATCTCAACTCATGAATCCTCAGCTGTTTTTTTTCTCTCCTCTGTCCAGTTGCAGAAGGAGTGTGAGAGTGGCTTTAGTGGGTACCTGGCATCCAGCCAGGGTCAACCCATGACACAGAGTTTAAGTCTTGTGAATTCCTTCAGCTTTACCAAACAGGGCTTAGTCCTGTATCCACCCATAGCTGCGTGCAAGTGGATATCTTAGTCCTGAGACAAAACCATGTGGGCCTGAGCACTACTGATAAGGTGTATCTTGGCCAGACCACAGAGCTGGGAAGCATTCCAGAAGAAGAAACTGGTTTTTTTAGGCTTGTGACCAAAATAGGGTAATTTGAGGAAGGGATATTTCCCAAATGCAGCGGAGCAGCACGATGGCTCCGGCGCTGGCTCTCGGGGCACTCCTGGGGCTCCTGGGGCTCCTGGGGGACCCAGGGGGGGCAACGAAAGGTAAGTGGGACCCTTGGAACTGGGCCCTCCTGAACTGCCATTCCTGGGAAGTGAACCCCCCTTCCCGAGAATAGGAAACCCCCTGAACTCCCATTCCCGGGAAGAGGACTCTCCTGCACCCCTTCCCTGACATGAGCACCTCCCTGAACCCCCTTATCCATCCCCAGGACCCCATGAACCCTCTTCCCTGGGCACTGGAACTCTCCTGAGCCCCCATTCTCGGGAAGGGGCCCCCCTGAATGCTCATTCCCAAGCACGGGTACTGCCCTGAACCCCCATTCCTGGGCACGGGGACCCCCCTGTGCCTCCTCCCCCAACATCAGGACCCCCACAAACCCCCTTATCCAGCACCGGCATCCTCTGAATCCCCATTCCCGGAAAGGGGACTCCTCTGCATCCCTTCCCTGGCACAGAGACCTGCCTACATCCCCTTATCCAGCCCTGGAACCCCCCTGGACCCTCATTCCTGGGCACGGGGACCCCCTGAACCCCCATTCTGGGGAAGGAGGCCCCCCTGAACTCCCATTCCTGGGTACCAGGACCCCCTTGAACCTCCATTTCCAGGCACGAGGACCCCTTACCCTGTACCAGGACCCCCCTGAATCCCTACTCCTGGGCAGCAGGATGTCCCTGACACACCTCATCCAGCACTGGGACCACCTGAACACCCATTCCCATACATAGGGACCCCCCTGCACCCCATACCTGGCTCCAGAACCCTCCTGGACACCCTTATCATGCTCCAATAGCCCCCCACATCCCCTTTTCCCATAATCCCACCTCTTCCAGCCCCTCTTTTCCTTGACCCTGGGAACCCGGAGCCTCATTTCTGCCTTTTCCAGCCCCCAGCCCCTCTTTTTCTCTACTCTGAGGACCTCCAGGACCCACCCCATGACTCCCCTTTCCCCAGCACTGGGGCTCCTTGGACCCCCCTTTTCTGGGCACAGGGACCCCCTGGAGCCCCCCATCTCACCTCTCCTCATCCCTGCATCCCTCTTTCCTTGACCCTGGGACCCCCAAGCCCCTTTCTGGCTCTCCCAGCTCTCCCAGTTTCCCCTTTCCTTTACCAGTGAGCCCTCTCAGCTCTGGAACGCAGTATCCAGGAGGGCTGAGGAGGGTCTGCGGGGGGCAGTGGGGGCTGCGCGGGGAGGGCACGGCAAGGGGAGATTCCCCCGCCGCCCCCGCGGGATCCCGCAGATCCCGGCGCTTCCCGCCGCTTGGCCCCGAACCAACGGGTTAAGGCCGAGTTAAGCGAGCAGGGCCCGCGAGTCAGCTCAACGCCCGGCCGGAGGTCCCACAGTACATGGGCTGAGGAGGGTCCGCAGGGGGCGAGGAGGGTCCAGGGGGTGCCCGGAGGGGCCCCAAGGGGAATCCCCAGGAGAATTCCCAGAATTCCCCCGCCCCGCCCCCCGCGCTCCCTCGATTCGCTTCCGCCTCCCAAACTGCGCGACCAGGATCTGCTTAGCGACCGATGACGTCACGAGCAGATCGTGCTGCCATTGGCGGTCAGGAAATAGCGGCGCCAATCGCGGGGCCGGAGGCGGCTCTGTGGGCGGGGCCCGGGCTGTGGGCGGGGCCAGCGGAGCAGCGCGATGGCTCCGGCGCTGGGTCTGGGGGCGCTCCTGGGGGTCCTGGGGCTCCTGAGGACCCCGGCGGGGGCGGCGGAGGGTAAGTGGGGCCCTCGGAACCGGGAGCTCCTGGACCGCCACTTCCGGGCACGGGAGCCCCCCTGAACCCCCATTCCTGGGCACTGGGTCCCCCTTGAATCCCCTTATCCAGCACCGGGACCACCTGAAACCCCCGTTCCTGTGCGCAGGGACCCCCCTGCACCCCCTTATCCGGCACCGGGACCCACCTGAACCCCTTTTCCCTGAGCTTGAGACCCCCTGGATCCCCATTCCCTCCTTTCCCAGCCCCCAGCCCTTCTTTTCCGCAGCACCGCGGACCTCCAGGACCCCCATTCCTGGCCATGTTGGGTTTCCCACCCCGTGACCACCCTTTCCTCGACACTGGGAGCAGCAGGACCCTCCTTTCCTTGGCAGAGGGACCCCCTGGACCACCCATCCCCCCTCTCCGAGCCCCTGCCTCCCCTTTCCTTAACTCTGAGACCCCTTGAAATCCCCCTTCCCCAGCACCAGCGCCCCCCTGGGCCCCCCTATCCTGCACCAGTATTGCCCTGCACCCCTTTTCCCAGCCATCCCATCTCTCCTAGACACCTTTTGCTTGACCCTAAGACCCCCTGACTCCCATTCCTGCCTTTCCCAGCCCACAGCCCCCCATTTCTTCTACACCAAAGACTCCTGGGACCCCCATTCCCGGCCATCCTGGGTCTCCCCATCCCATGACCCCCCCTTTCCTCGATACTGGGACGACCTGGCCCCCCATTCCTGCCTTTCCCAGCTCTCAAACCCCACTTTCCTCAACACTGGGGACCACTGTACCCCCCCTTTCCTGGGCACAGGACCCCTCTGAACCTCCATCCTGCCTCTCCTAGTGCCCTCACCCCCTTTCCTTGACCCTGGGACCCCCCAGACCTCCATTCCTGGGCATGGGGACCCTCCTGCACCCTCTTATTCAGCACCCAGATCCCCCTGAACCCCTTATCTGGGACTGGGACCCTCTCTATGCTCCTGTTGGGCACTGGGACCCCCCTGCATCCGCTTTCCTGGGCGCAGGGACCCTCCTACACCCCCTTATGTAGCAGCAAGACCCCCCTGAACCTCTATTCCTGTGCACTGGGGCCCCCCTACTCCCCCTTATTCTGCACCAGTACCCCCCTGCATCCCCTTCCTGGCCATCCAGCCTCTCCCAAACACCTCCTTTTCCTTCACCCTGGGACCCCCTGGAGCCCCATTCCTGCCTTTTCCAGCCCCAAGCCCTCCTTTTCCGGAATGCAGGGGACCCCTGTGACCCCCCGTTCCCTGACATCCTGGGTTTCCTCACCCCATGATCCCTTTTTCCCCAGCACTGGGGCCCCCCTTTCCTGGGCACAGGGACCCGCTGAAGCCCCCTATCCCACCTCTGCTCATCCCTGCATCCCTCTTTCCTTGACCCTGGGCCCCCCAAGCCCCTTTCTGGCTCTCTCAGCTCTCCCAGTTCCCCCTTTCCTTTACCAGTGAGCCCCCTCAGCCCCCCAGTCTCTCACCTTGGGCCTCCCCAGACCCCCCAAATGTCCATGTCCCCCCAGTTCTCCACTCCCTGCGTTACCTGCGAGTGGTGGTGTCGGAGCCCAGCCCGGGGCTCCCCCAGTACGTGGGGGTGGGATATGTGGACGGGATTCCCTTCGCGAGCTACAGCAGCGAGCTGGGCCGGGTGGAGCCACGGACTCTGTGGATGGCGGCTGGAGCTGAGCCGGGATATTGGGATACGGAGACCTGGATCAGCAAGATGTACCAGCACGAGGACCCCGCCCACCTGAAGATGCTGCAGATCCGGTACAACCAGAGCGGGGGTGAGTGGGGGGAGCCAGGGAAGGATCTGTGAGGCTGGGATGTGGATCTCTGGGGCTGGGATGGGGATCTGTGGGGCTGGGATGTGGATCTGTGGGGCTGGGATGGGGATCTGTGGGGCTCCAAGGGACTGGGACGGGATCTGTGGATCTTCATCAGACTATGGGACTCCATAGGGCTGGAATGGGGCCCTGTGGGGCTGGGACACACTTCCACGGGTCTCTGTGGGTCCGATTCCATCCCCCAGGTCTCCACACGCTGCAGCGGGATTTCAACTGTGAGCTCCTGTCTGATGGGAACGTCCGTGGATCCTTTCGGCAAGGCTTCGACGGGCAGGATTTCCTTTCCTTTGAGCTGGGATCCAGGAGCTTTGTGGCGGCTGATGGTGCTGCCCAGATCACCAAGAGGCGCTGGGAATCTGACGGGACCATGGTGGAGAGGTTGACAAATTACCTGGAGCACATCTGCCCGGAAGCGCTCCAGAAACACGTCCAGTATGGGCAGGAGGCGCTGGAGCGAAAAGGTGGGGGCAGAATTCCCATGGGAATGGGGAACTTGGGAATGTGGGATTTGGGAAGGCAGAATTTGGGAATACAGGAATTCCCATGGGAATTCTGTTTATGCATCTCATCCTCATCCTATTCTTATGGGAGTTCTGTGGGTGGATCTCATTGCTGTCCCATTCCCTTGGGAATTCCATGTATAGATCCCACCATTATCCCATTCCAGAGCCCCCTGACGTCCATGTGTCCGGGAAGGAGGAACATGGGATCCTGACGTTGTCCTGCCACGCGTACGGATTCTACCCCGGGATCATCGGGATCAACTGGCTGAAGGGGGATGAACTGCGGGATCAGGAGACGGAGTGGGGCGGGATCGTTCCCAACAGCGACGGCACCTTCCACAGCTGGGCCAGGATCGAGGCGCTGCCGGGGGAGCGGGAGCAGTACCGGTGCCGGGTGGAGCACGCCGGAATGCCGGAGCCCGGGATCTTCGCCTGGGGTGAGGCTGGGAACGGGGAATGTGGGAATTGGGAAATGAGGAATTTGGGGATGCGGAGCAGTGGGATGGGGGTTCCAGTTTCCCCTCCCCCTCCTCATCATCCTGCGCTTCCCAGAGCTGGAATCCGGATGGAATTTCATCCTGGTGCTGGTCGCTGTGTCCATCATCACTGCCATCATCATCATCCTCATCCTCATGAGATTTGGCGTCTGGAAGCTCCGATCCAGGGATCTTGTGCCACGGGTCCCAATCCCACTTCATTTCCATAGGAAAGAGGGAGAGGAAGGGATATAACATGGCAACTGGTGAGTTCCAATGGTGGATCCAGCTCTGGATCCCCTCCGTGTGCATCCCACGATGGATCCTGGGGTTCATCCCGGTGTGTAATCCATGATGGAATCTCATGGATCTTCTCTTACTGCAGGAATAGACATGTGAACCAACAGCTTGACCGCAGGTATGGAGTGGGATCAGGGTGGGATTCCAGAGGGGGATTGGGGCAGGGTGAATGGAGTGGGACCAGGGAGGGATTCAGGATCAGGGCAGGATTCCAAATTGCTATCAGGTGGAATTGTGGAGCAGGATCCGGGCTGGATTTTGGAGCAGGATCAGGTGGGATGGATGGAGAGGGATTGGTGTGAGATGGATGGAGTGGGATCAGGTGGAATTCTTGACCAGCTCCTGCTCTCCATGGGCTCCACAGCTGGGTCCATCCGGCGGGATGGGGACAGGGACAGGGTGCCACCATGACCCACTCTCATCCCAGCAGGAATCACCACCTGAGTGATCCATGGACCCAGAGCAAGGGAAATCCAAGAGCTACCAGCTGAGCTCGTCCCACTGCTCCCACCCACCCCAGCCCTGCCATGTCTCTTCTGAATGGATCATCTTCCCATTTTCCCATGTTTGAAAGCCAAGAATCACAGCTATTTCAATGCTTTCATTTTGGTGTGAAAATATCCTTCCCCCACGTCCAGCAGAGCAAATTCCAGCGACTCCATGACACACTCACCACTGGCCAAGGCCGAGACCATCAGAGATGGCAGTGACGCCGTGGGGAGAACATACTGAAGGAGGAAAAAGTCCTTGTGCAGATGGAATTGGGTGCAGAGAAGAGCAGAGTGGGAACAGGGGACAGGAACAGCTCTGCAGACCCCCAGGGCAGTGCAGAAGGAGGGGGAGGAGGTGCTCCAGGCTCAGGGGCTGAGATTCCCCTGCAGCCCAAGGAGGAGCCCACACCGGAGCAGGGAGATGCCTAAAAAGAAGGATGTGAGCCCGTGGGAAGCCCGTGCTGGAGCAGAGTCCCTGCAGCTGCTGTGGCCCCAGAGAGCTCCAAGGGTCTCACTCAGCACTGCTGGTTATGGGGCCCCTACAGAGGGGGCTTGAGGCACTGGAATTGTCCATCCTGGCCCCAATTCAGGTCTGTGACTTTCTCTGAAAGTTGGAGAACAAAAATAGGATTCCACTGGGATTGTTCTTCAGGCAAGAAAAATAATAAATTTCTGAGGCTGCTTTAATAAGCAGCAGGAGCTGGTTAGACAGCACCAGTTCCTGGGAGCAGAGAGTGTTTCTGAGCAGCTCAGCCCAGGGCTGTTCATCAAGGCTGAGGCCTAAGGAGCATTTCTCAGATCACAGGGAGGCCTGGGGGGGGTGGGAATGCACCACCACACCTGGAAAGGTGTCCTCCCAAGGACTTGCACAGCTGGGAGGTGTTTTTACTCTCAGCCCTCCCCCCATCCCCCTCTCCCCCAGTCACCCCCCAAGGTGCTGGACGGCCCTTCAGATCCACCTGAGACCACCCCGTCTCTCCAAGAACCTGCAGGAGGGAAAGCAGCTGAGTCTAAACCAGCAAGTGTTCTGTCGAGCTTTAATGTCTCACAGCTGCTTGCAAGCTTGTTTTGCTTTGTTTGCTGAAATGCATAAATAGTATAAAAAGCTTTGCGAGTTGGTGCTTGACTTGTGAAACAGCACCGGGCACCCAGCTCTGGAGTAATAACGACTCAGTGTGTCTCTCGAGTGTGTCACTGTCGGCTTGTCGCAGCCCGGGGAACGAACGCGATGTTTGCGGCCAAGGCCGAGGCACAAACTCGTTCCGAGCCCGCCGGGGCTCAGCGGGAAGGAGGAGCCCGCGGGCAGCCGCTGAAATAGAGACAAGACAAAAGAAAATAAAAATTTAGCCATGTTAGCATGAAGTGTGACTTTGCAGAATTGTAACTGCTTGCAAATAGCCCAAATTGTGGGCAGTTAAGATAAAGGGGAAGTAAAGAAATAAGGGACTGACAGGGAAAGTGGGAAAACAAAGGCTTTTAGCACATAGCATTGTGAGGGAGACAGGAGAGGGGTGGGGGAAAAACAGCGCTTGAAATGATAAAGCTTTATGTAACTACTCTATAATAATAAAAATAGGGATAGGTAACTGAATGTCTATTTAGATAAGGCAGACTTCGTACCAATTCTCAAAGAGTGTATATGATAGGTAATTTTTGAAACTTACTCCTTCCAAATGGATAAAAGCTGTTGTGTTTCTTTCCTCAGTGGAATGCACGGGGGGACGAAACCCCTTTGCATTGCCCCGGCCGGAAATAAAAAGTGTGCTTTTACATATTGTTTAAGGATTTCTTTGAATCACCGCTCCCTCAGCGGTCCCTGGGGAGGGGACACGGGGGGCCGAGCCCGCAGACCGCTTCCCGCGGCGCCTTTTTTTTTTCCCCCCGGGGCCCCCCCCCCCCCCTTATCCGGGCCCCCTCCCGCAGGCACGGGGAAAGGGGGCCCCCCGGCCGAGCCCCGGCCAGGACGACGCGAGGTCCCACCGCGCGAGGCGCCCCCGAAGCTCCGCGCCGGCTCAGCGCCGTCGGGCGCTTGCGCCGCTGCCGGCCCGGCAGGAGGAGGGGGGGATGCCCGCCCGAGTTGACCAGATGAGCGCGGCGGAGGGCGAGGGTGACGGGGCACAGCACCAATCGATGGCGGGAACTCGAGCTCTGCCGCGCGCCATTTTGTGGCGCGGGCCCGGGCCGGGGGGCAGGAATAGGGCATTGCCCGATCGGCGCTGGGGGCACAAAGACCCGACTGGTGGACATTGATGGGATCGGGAACCGCTCAGATCCGAGCAGAAGGGTGAGAAGTCAAACGAATCCTAATAAAACACCTTCCCCCACCCCTCCCTCCTTCACGGACTTCACTTTATCCTCTATTTCGTCCCTCCGCTTCGCGGAGGAGTCGTGTCTGCTCGTCAGGTGGTGGGGTAGACGTGGAGTCCGTCTGCTCTGTCCTGTGGGTAGAGCGGAGTCCCGTGGTCTGCTCCGTCAGGTTGGGTAGAGTGGAGTCCGTGTCTGCTCCGCAGGTGTGGGGTAGAGCGGAGCCGTGTCTGCTCCGTCCCAGCGTGGGTTACTGCCGGGAGAACAGTCCTCGGGAACAGGTTGGCTCCACCTGGGTCCCCACGGGGTCACAAGTCCTGCAGGAGCCTGTTCCGCGTGGGCTCCTCTCTCCGCGGCTCTGCAGGGCCTTCCCACGGGCTCTCGGCCTCCTTTGGGCACCCCCTGCTCCGGCGTGGGCTCCTCCCTGGGCTGCAGGGGGGTCTCTGCTCCATCCTGGACTCGTCCACAGGTCACAGGCCCTTCAGCTCAACTTCACACTGCCTGTCCAGTGCAGCAGCAATTCCCAGGCCTCCTGTCAGCCCGGGCACATCGCCAGGGCTGTTGTCCAGCATTCCCAGGCACAGCACAGTGAGGTGATCAGAGCTGAGCAGCTCAGCAGCAGCGACAGCAACAAACAGCCACTAAGGAGCACCAGACTCTGACACACAGCCAGGAGCCCCAGACAGCACCAGCAGCTGTAAATTCCAGCAGCATGTCCCAGTCCCACCTGTCAGGATCTCCAATGCTCCCAGCCCCACCTTGGACACCAACAAAGGCTGTTGTGGTTTCACCCCATCCAGCCCCAAGCCCCCCCAGCCACTCCTCACTCACCCACCAGCAGGACTGGGGAGAGAACTGGGAGGGGATGAGATAGAGTTTAATAAGGACAAGCAAAAGCTGCACAGACGGGCAAAGCAAAACAGGGAATTCATCCTCTACTTCCCATGGGCAGCAGGTGTTCAGCACCTCCAGGAGAACAAGATCCCATCCCACAGAATGGTGACTTGGGAAGACAAACTCCATCACTCCAAATGTCCCCCCACTTCCTCCTTCTCTCCCCCACTTTATACACTGAGCATGATGTCACATGGTCTGGAATATCCCCTGGGGCAGTTGGGGTCACCTGTCCTGCCTGTGTCCCCTCCCAACCTCCAACATGCCCCCAGCCCCTCCCCAGCGTGTCCATACAAGGGACAGGAAAGGCCTTGGCTCTGAGTGAGCTCAGCACTGACAAAACCTTCTCTCTCTTCTCAGCCCTGTGTTCAGCACACACCCAAACACAGTCCCACTCCAGCCTCTGCAGAGAAAATTACCTCCACCCGCCCCAAACCAGCACATTCCAGCCCTTATTCCACACCAGTCCCATCATGCCCAGGCCCCACAGGACTCAATACAACTTCAGCCCTCACCACCTCCTTCCCATTCTTTGTGTAACACACAGGTCTTGTTCCCTTACTCTATGCACCGCCCCTGCAAAATGTCCATAAAATGGCCCCAAAATCCCCGTTGAATTCCTCCAGTCCAGTCCTTTGGGCTCCCCCTGTTCTGGTGGTCCCTTGGGCAGGAGAGGGGCTGTGTGGGGGCAGTTCCTGGGCACCAAAGGCAGCTCAGGTCAGGTCCCTGCTGCCCTGCAACTGCTGCTTGTGAGGCTCTGTAAGAGATTGTTCCATCTCTGACTTGCTTCTTTGTTTTTACATTGACTGGTGTAATGAACAATAAGTAATTGGGCTATTGCCATCAGCTGAGGTACGTGCCAAACTAAGTTTTTCAGGCTACCAGGAGCCCCCCGGAGCCCAGTGACTGAACAAAGTGGTGGACATCAACTTTAGCCTTTAGCAGGGCTGCCTTCATCGACCCAGGGGGACATTGTGGACTGCTCGCTGGAACCCCTGGAGAGTCTCCAACAGAAAGGTGTTACATTTTCCCGCCTTGGCAGAGCCAGCCTGCCTGGTGAATCCGAAAAATCCGGTATAATAAACTGCCCAGAGTCCTTTTGATCTTTGAGCAGCAAAGGTATTTATTGACAGCGCTGGGAGCAAGCCAGCCATTGCTGGAAAAACTTGCTCAAAGGCTTCACACAAAATCAGCAGTTTTTATACAATTTTCGTATATGATTAAATGCATATTCAAGTGCTTACAACATCTATCTATACATATTAATAACAGGCAGAGTATAGGTGGAACTCAGGAGGGGCTTGGGGCAGTCCTTCTCTTGGCCCTCAATTTTGGTGGTAGATCCGATCTTCCTCCCATGGGTCTGGGGGCTAATTCTCATCTTCCTCGGCCTGACCTCCCTTCTCTTCTATTGTCCTCGACCCGCTCACTGACGCTTGGAGAAGGCCTTGGCTCCCAGCCTGTTTCTTCTATTCAAATGTCTACCTTATCCTACTGCATCTTTATTACCTCTAGGCCTATTCTATGATTCTTTTACCATTCTTTTAAGTTTTGGTCCAGTAGGTAGAACAGAACGAGTACACATCATACAGATGGTAATAGCTGGTTAGCAGGCCCAAATTTCTCAGTTAACTCTTTTGGGCCTGGCCTCCTGTTTCACTGGATAGCAGCAGCTCCACCAATCGACACCGTGGAAAAGTCTGCCCGGAGCCAAGCTGGCCAGGGAGCGCCCACCGGGGGTATCCAAGGCAGTGCCCAGCTTTGTGGTCCTGTCCAGCCCAGTCGGTGTTGCCCAGGGTCCCGTGCTGGCTGCTGGCCCCGCTCCTCGCTCCGTCCTGCTTTGCCTCCGTCTCGCCTGCCTCCGTCCTGCTCGTGTCCCACCTGCCTGCGTCTCCTGTTTGCCTTGGATCCAGTCTGCTCAACACCTGCTTCTCTCCAGCGGTCCTTCCCTGACTGCCTGAGGCTGACTACACCTGGTTCTCTCACTGGTGGTGGGAACCTTTTTGCACTTTCCTTTTTCTCCTTTTGTTAGCCTTTCCTTTTCCTTATCTTTCCTTATCTCTCCCTTTCCTTCCTCCCCCCCCCCCCCCCCCGCTTTTACTGTTTTAACTTATTGTTACAAATAAAGTTAATTGTCTGTTTGAGACCATTTGGAGTTTTGTGCCTTAATCTCGCTTTCAAAGTAATCCTCTAAAAGAACCTCGTTACAGCCTCTGAACGGTCTGTACCAGGCACTTGGTGTGTTCAGCTGGAGAAGAGGAGACTGAGGGGAGACCTCAGTGCAGGTCCAACTTCCTGGGGAGGGGCAGAGGAGGGGCAGGCCCTGAGCTCTGCTCTGGGGGGACCAGGGACAGGACTGAGGGAATGGCCTGGAGTTGGGTCATGGGAGGCTTAGGTTGGATATTAGAAAGAAGTTGTTCCCCCAGAGGGTGGTTGGGCACTGACCAGGCTCCCCAGGGCAGTGGGCACAGCACCAAGGCTGACAGAGCTCAAGAAGTGTTTGGATGATCCTCTCAGGCCCATGGTGTGAGATGGGGATGGTCGCAGGGTCCAAGGGTTGGACTCGCTGATCCTCATGGGTTCCTTCCAACTCAGCACATTCTGTGATTCTTTGTAACACCCCACCTTTGCCTGCTTTGATGCTTCTGTTAACCACAAGTTCCTTCCTTTATTGTTTCTTTGCTTGGCAGCTTGGTTACACAGAAACTTTCTATGGCACATTCTGCTGCAACCATTACTAGATCTGTTATGTCTCCAAACCCAATGTCAGCCCTATGGAGCCAGGCCAGGATCCACTGGCCCTCTTGGCCACCTGGCCACACTCTGCCTCTTGTTCAGCTTCCTGTCCATCCCCACTCCCAGCTCCCTTTCTGCCTGCCTGCTCTCCAGCCACTCTGGCCCCAGCCCGGGGGGCTGCCAGGGCTTCTTGTGGCCAAAGGGCAGGACCCGGCCCTTGGCCTGCTGGAACCTCATCCCTTGGAATCAGCCCATGGATCCAGCTTGGCCAGGTCCCTCTGCAGAGCCCTCCTGCCTTCCAGCACATCAACACACCCCCCAGCTGGTGTCAGCTGCAAATTTGCTAATGGTGGACTCAATCCCCTCATCTAAATCATCAATAAAGATATTAAACAGGACTGGGCCCAACACTGATCCCTGGGGAGCACCACTGGTGACCGGATCCCAACTGGATGCAGCACCATTCCCACCAGTCTCTGGGCCTGGATCTCCAGCCAGTTCCTAACCCAGCACAGAGTGCCCCTGTCCAAGCCTTTTCCAGGAGTGTGCCATGGGAGATGGTGTCCAAGGCTTTGCTGAAGTCCAGACAGACACATCCACACCTTCCCCTCATCCACCAGGTGGGTCACCTGATCATAAAAGGAGATCAGGTTGGTCAGACAGGACCTGCCCCTCCTAAACCCCTGCTGGCTGGGTCTGATCCCTTGTCCATCCTGTAGGTGCTGTGGGACTGCACTGAGGATGATCTGCTCCAGAACCTTGCCAGGCACTGAGCTCAGGCTGACAGGCCTGGAGTTTCTCAGGTCCTTCTTGCAGCCCTTTTTGTGGATGGGTGTGACATTCCCCAACTTCCAAATATCTGGGACCTCCCCAGTGAGCCAGGGCTGTTGGTAAATGATGGAGAGCGGCTTGGCGAGCTCTTCTGCCAGCTCCTCATCAGCCTTGGGTGGATCCCGTCTGGTCTCATAGACTTGTGAGGATCCAAGTGGCTCAGCAGGTCACTGACTGTTCCCTCCTGGATTACAGGGGGGCTGTTCAGCCTCCTGTCTCTGTCTACCAGCTCCAGAGGCCACTTGTCCTGAGGACAACCTGTCTTACTGTTGAAAACTGAGGCCAAGAAGGTGTTAAATACCTCAGCCTTTTCCTCATCTTTGGTAATTATGTTCCTCCAAACCCCATGTTCAGCAAAGAATGGAGGTTTTCTTTGCCTCTCCTTTTGCTATTGATGTATTTATAAAAACACTTTTATTATCCCTTACAGAAGTGGCCAGATGGAGTTCAAATTGTGCTTTTGCCTAATTTATTTTCTGCAGTTTGTTCCGTTGTTCTCGTGAGTGAACAGAGGGGTTTGATTTTTCTCTTCTCTCGGGTGGGTTATGCTTTACAGTCCTCCCCTGTCTTTCAGGAGGTTCTCACAGTTCAGTTTTTCGGCTCCTTTTGGTGTGTTCCACAGCATGATTTTCCCAGTCCCTGAGCCTTGCATGGTTTACCGTGTCATGCAGGAGTTCTGCCCACATAGGGACCAGTCTCCTCAGGGCCTGTGGATCTTGTAAAGTTTCATTATGCATTACATCTCTTCTGATTTCATTTTGTCACCCCACTAAATATATTTTCTACATTTTTCTTGCATATTTTCCCACTCCTACCAGTTATCCACTGGCCAACGACCATCAGTGTTAATGTGTGACTGTGCCTCCATAAATATTCGGTTAAGCCTTTTGTCTGTTTCTCAAAATCATTTGCCATCCTGCTGACTACACCAAATTGTTGTGGGTGGGAGTGGAAGGCTTTGAGACAAAGTTCATTAGAGAAGTCCTGCTGTTGAGTCTCGAGGTGCAGAAAGGACTCCCTGGCTTTCTAAACTCCTGCTCCGAGAGGAGCCTGGGGGCGGCTGGATCCAATCTCAGCCTCGGATTATATTAACAAAGGATTTAAGGAAAGACAGAGATGTGATTGAATCAGCTTTTAATGATGGCAAACCAGATATATTTATATAAAGTTATTTATTATTTATGACAAATGAACAGACAAGTGTACAGAGGAAAGATCTTAACCAGAATAATTTACTACACAGTATAAATGCTACAAACCTACCAGTAGAGTATAATATAGCATAAAATAGTGCCCTGTATCAAAGCAATTCTAGCAAAGCAATTGTACCAAATTGTATCAAAACTGGCAAAAAGAACCAAACATTAGTGGGGATTGATGTAACTCCGTGTGCAATTTAACCCCTGAGTAACCATGAAGAGGCCTCCCTGCTCCATGGGACAAGCTCTGCACACTCCAGGAAAGTCTGTGGAAGAATCTGCCACGTGAAAGTTGGGCTGGGCTTTCATAGTTACAAAGAGTTTGATTGCCAGTCCCATTTCTGCAGGCCAGCCAGCAGCTTATCAGTCAAATCCTGCTTCCAAAAACAGGGGGGGTGTTTGCAGTGGGCGAACCAGGCTGGTTTTAGCACAACCCAACACTAAAAGCAGCCCCTTGGCACCAGTGGGAGCTCAGCACAGACAGCTTGGGTTGTTTGGGTTCTCTGACCGGATTTTAGGCTTTATTCGGGCAGAGTGTCCTGCCAGACCCCCCAACCTCCGTGTCCCCCCAGTTCCCCACGCTGTCAGAGCCCGTGTCACAACACGCGGAGCCACCGCAACAGGTTCTTTTCCTGAGGGATCCCTTGGAGGGGATGAAAGAGAAACAGCCCTGGAGAACTGGAGTGACACCAGGGATGGCTTTTATTTTTGGCACCTCTGGAATCGTAACCGAGGATCGCTCAGGGGGCGATTCCTGCCAGGATGAGAGCGAGGCACAGAGTCACCATGTCCCTGTGCCCATCCCACAGGATGGATCCAGCTGCAGAGCCCACAGAGAGGAGGAAC
>NW_021939283.1:18075-19086 GCF_001715985.3 Manacus vitellinus | reverse complement strand
CCTTCCCAAATCCCACATTCCCAAGTTCCCCATTCCCATGGGAATTCTGCCCCCACCTTTTCGCTCCAGCGCCTCCTGCCCATACTGGACGTGTTTCTGGAGCGCTTCCGGGCAGATGTGCTCCAGGTAATTTGTCAACCTCTCCACCATGGTCCCGTCAGATTCCCAGCGCCTCTTGGTGATCTGGGCAGCACCATCAGCCGCCACAAAGCTCCTGGATCCCAGCTCAAAGGAAAGGAAATCCTGCCCGTCGAAGCCTTGCCGAAAGGATCCACGGACGTTCCCATCAGACAGGAGCTCACAGCTGAAATCCCGCTGCAACGTGTGGAGACCTGGGGGATGGAATCGGACCCACAGAGACCCATGGAAGTGTGTCCCAGCCCCACAGGGCCCCATTCCAGCCCTATGGAGTCCCATAGTCTGATGAAGATCCACAGATCCCGTCCCAGTCCCTTGGAGCCCCACAGATCCCCATCCCAGCCCCAGAGATCCCCATCCCAGCCCCAGAGATCCCCATCCCAGCCCCAGAGATCCCCATCCCAGCCCCAGAGATCCACATCCCAGCCCCAGAGATCCACATCCCAGCCTCACAGATCCTTCCCTGGCTCCCCCCACTCACCCCCGCTCTGGTTGTACCGGATCTGCAGCATCTTCAGGTGGGCGGGGTCCTCGTGCTGGTACATCTTGCTGATCCAGGTCTCCGTATCCCAATATCCCGGCTCAGCTCCAGCCGCCATCCACAGAGTCCGTGGCTCCACCCGGCCCCGCTCGCTGCTGTAGCTCGCGAAGGGAATCCCGTCCACATATCCCACCCCCACGTACTGGGGGAGCCCCGGGCTGGGCTCCGACACCACCACTCGCAGGTAACGCAGGGAGTGGAGAACTGGGGGGACATGGACATTTGGGGGGGCTGGGGAGGCCCAAGGTGAGAGACTGGGGGGCTGAGGGGGCTCACAGGTAAAGGAAAGGGGGAACTGGGAGAGCTGGGAGAGCCAGAAAGAGGCTTGGGGG
>NW_021939283.1:15165-16026 GCF_001715985.3 Manacus vitellinus | reverse complement strand
GGCCGCGTGTGCGGGTCCCCACCCCCGGCGGAGCAGGGCTGGGCGCTGGGACTCCGACCCCTGATCCCGAATCTCCTTCTCTGTCTTTCTCGTCTCCCTTTCCTCGGGGTGATCATAAATCCCAGAGGGGCTGGAGAACCCCTTTCCCAGTCGTGGGTTTCCCAGGGAAGTGGGTGCAGGGGTATCCCAGTGTCCAGGAATGGGGGTTCAGAGAAGTCCCAGGGTCAAGGAACGGGAGGGGCTGGGAGAGGTGGGATGGCCGGGAAAGGGGTTGCAGGAGGTCCCAGAGCCGGATAAGGGGGTGCAGGGGGGTCCTGGAGCTGGGGAAGGAGCTGCAGGGGCGTCTCAGTGCCCAGGAATGGGGACTCAAGGGGGTCCCAGGGGCCAGGAAATGGGGGGCTCCCAAAAGCCCTCCCTGGGAGGAGCAGGAGCTGGGTCAGGAGCTCTGTGGGGAGAGCAAAGAGGGTGACACCGGGATGGGGGGGCGGCGTCCGGCGGCAGCTCTGGGTCGGGGCGGGGGCAGGATCCGGGAAACAGCGGCGGCTGCCGGGAAGGGACCGGGGATGGACTGGGGCGGGATGGGATGGACTGGGGTGGACTGGGATACCGGGATACACTGGGACCAGGAGCAGAACCCAGCAGGACCAGAACTGAGGCAACAGGGATCATACTGGGAGCAACTGGGAACACATTGAGGGCTACTGGGAGCGTGCTGGAGGCAACTGGAATATACTGGGAGGGACTGGGATAATAATGGTGGAACCTGGAACCTCACGGGGGTAACTGAGAGTGACTGGGAATGACTATGAGTGTGCTGAGGACTGTAAGTGGGATCTACTGGGAATGTCTGTAACCATAGTG
>NW_021939283.1:3065-13893 GCF_001715985.3 Manacus vitellinus | reverse complement strand
CTGATAAAATGGGGTGTCAGGACTGCTGGGGTGAGCGATCCTCATCCTGCCATGGAGACTGTGTTGCTCCACGGGGACGCCCGCTAAGCACGGGCACCGACCAGCTGCTGCAGATCCTGGCAGCCCTGGCCTGTCTGTGTGGGTAAGCACAGTTTATTGATAGGAAGCAACCGAGAAAGCAAATGTTTTATATCCTTTTTTTGTATCCCTTTAATTCCCTTTTTACTAGTTCATCATCATGGCTGGGCTTCACAAACGAAGATTTGGGGAGGACTCTACCCACATTTGCTACAAGCACCCTTGTGGCTAAAGAGACCAATGTGAGATAGACAAGTCCAGTTGCAAAAGGCACAGCAGAAAGACTCCTTAGGTGGCTTTGGCAAGACACGGTTCTTTCTGCATTGTCTTTTCTCCTCAAGAATGATTCTGTGTGTGTTCTCAAAAGAAGTAGCAGCGTTATAGATGGTGTACCTCCAGGTCTCCCTATTGGAGGCCAGAGTAGACCAGTGATGAAGATCAATATGGCCAAGGCTGAGATGTTGTTTCAGGCAGTCCTTATATCTTCTCTTCGGGGCTCTTCTATTGCAGCAGCCGGTGGCAAGTTCACCATAAAGCAGGATCTTAGGGAGGTGGTGGTCCTTCATCCTGGAGACGTGCCCTGCCCAGCACAGCTGTGTTCTCAGCAATCCTGAGCCCTTGAGACAGGCTGAGACCTTGAGGGGTCTGGGATGGATCCCTCTGCTCTCAACAGTGTCTGGTGGCTTTTCAGACCAAACTGGGAGTGTGATCAATCTCCATATCAGGAAGGAGCAAAGCCAGGGCAGTTGGGAACAAGAGAGAGGGACAGACCAGCTCCCCTCACTCTGCACTAAGCCCCAGACAATCCTCCTGCCTGGCAGGACCTACTCTGTTCTCCCTGAGTGCATCAGACGTGCTGAGGGGTTCTGCCATGCAGGAACACTCCTCAGGAGAGATAGTGAGCCCCAACCAGGGCTCCAGCCATGGAGCTGAAGGAGAGACTCCTAGAAAATGAAAACCAGTGGAGCAGTGAGAGGGGTGTTGGAAAGTGGATTTGATTTTTCTTAGAATGTTCTGCCCTAACTTGTCATTGTTATTTCCTCCTTGAACAGGGCCCCACATCTACAGGCAACAAATGTCCAACAGCAGCTCCATGGCCCAGTTCCTCCTCCTGGCATTGGCAGACAGGTGGGAGCTGCAGCTCCTGCACTTCTGGCTCTTCCTGGCCATCTCCCTGGCTGCCCTCCTGGCCAACGGCCTCATCCTCAGTGCTGTAGCCTGTGACCACCACCTGCACACCCCCAGGTACTTCTTCCTGCTCAACCTCTCCCTCACAGACCTGGGCTGCATCTGCACCACTGTCCCCAAAGCCATGCACAATTCCCTCTGGGACACCACAACCATCTCCTACAAGGGATGTGCTGCACAAGTCTTTTTACTTTTCTTTTTCATTTCAACAGAGTTTTCCCTCCTCACCATCATGTGCTACGACCGCTACGTTGCCATCTGCAAACCCCTGCACTACGGGACCCTCCTGGGCAGCAGAGCTTGTGCCCACATGGCAGCAGCTGCCTGGGCCACTGGCTTTCTCAATGCTCTGCTGCACACAGCCAGTACATTTTCCCTGCCCCTGTGCCAGGGCAATGCCCTGGGCCAGTTCTTCTGTGAAATCCCACACATCCTCAAGCTCTCCTGCTCACACTCTTACATCAGGGAACTCGGGCTTCTCTTGTTTTCCATCTCTTTAGTATTTGGTTGTTTCATTTTCATTGTTTTCTCCTATGTGCAGATCTTCAGGGCTGTGCTGAGGATCCCCTCTCAGCAGGGACGGCACAAAGCCTTTTCCACGTGCCTCCCTCACCTGGCCGTGGTCTCCCTGTTCCTCAGCACTGGCATGTTTTCCCACCTGAAGCCCCCCTCCATCTCCTCCCCATCCCTGGATCTGACACTATCAGTTCTTTACTCTGTGGTACCTCCAACACTGAACCCCCTCATCTACAGCCTCAGGAACCAGGAGCTCAAGGATACCCTGAGGAAACTGATGGCTGGATTTAGAGGCAATAATAAAGTGTGTCTTCTTCTGCAGAACATGCAGAAGGTAACTACAATCTGAGCTTTTTTTCTCCTATTTATTCTTCTTTTCGTTTGTGCATTTTCTTACTCTTTTTCTACTTTTATATTATCCACAAATCAATGGCATTGCTCATAAATTTCTACATCAATATCTACCATCCTTCTCTAATCCAAGGGCTTTCAAAAGGCTTGTTCTCTGTACATTTATGTAGAATAAAGTTCCCTGCCCTGACCTGAATGTCCAAGATGCTTCCTCAGCCCTTCTCTGGAGCTGCAGGGGCAGTGCCTGTGTGCAGAGCTGGAGGGAAGAGACTCCCAGCACAGCAGCACAGCCAGGGACAAGGGCACTTGCTCCTTCCACATCTGCTCTTTCCATCTCCACTTTCTCCTTCCCAGCCCTGCTGTGGGTGCAAGGCCTGAGTGCTCTGGCAGCTTGGGCACAGTCCTGCTGCGTGTCCGTGCTGGGATCACAGGCAGGGACAGGCCCTGGCACTGCTGGCACAGAGCTGGGCTCCACACCAGCACCTCCATCAGCCAAGGGCATCTCCTGAGGGCAGGGCAGGAAGGGTTCAGGCTCTCCCTCCACAGTCCCTGTCAGCAATGTGCTCCAGGAATGCCCTGGCAAAGCAAATGCCAGTGCCCAGCTGAGGGTGGGAGTGTGCAGGGTGGGGGCACACAGCAGTGTCCTGGCACAGCCAGAGCTCCTGGCACAGACCCGAGGGAGCAGCAGAGCAGGGGCTGGGCTGTGTCTTTGTTCCAGGGACAGCCTGGGAAGGTGCCCCAGGGCCACTGTCACAGAGCAGCCCCTGCCACCCCCATTCCCAGCCCTGGGCTCTCACCCCACCTGCAAGAGGTTGGTTGTCCCTCCATGGAGGGACATCAAGGGACCAGGTCAGAAGTGAACATTTGCTTTGTACTGAGGACACTTCAGTATGTCTGCTCCATCCCTGCCCTGCCTTCTGGCCTGTCCCTTTCTTTGCCCAGCAGGAAAGCAGCCTGGCTGGGCAGCATTGCCCCTGGGCAGGCAGGAAGGGCTCTGCAGGCAGGAGTGGCACTGCCCTCCAGCAGAGGCACTTCTGCCCTTTCCCAAAGCACAGAGCACAGCTGGGCACTGGGATGCAGCCAGAGGCACCCACAGCTCCATGGGTCACCCTCTGAGCTGCCTGCACAGCTTCAGTGAGCACCAAACAGAGAAAAATGCTCTCACTCACAGGACTCCACGCAGGGGAGAGGGGACATGAAGAGCTAAATATTTCGATAGAAAATTGAAAGTCAGACCTCATCAATGGAGTTATCCCTCATGGGAATGGGTCATGTCCTCAGACTTCAGAAAAAAATCTTTTTTCTTCTCTCTCATAACCTGCTTCATGATTGTGGATGGGAACAGCCTCATCATGGGGCTACTGGAGAAAAATTTGGAAACCTGCTACAGCTCCACCACCCTGAGTGACCCCTGACTGGGGACAGCACAGTCTCTGCTTCCAGCACTATCAGTGCCATTTCCTGCACCTTTGGCACATACAGAGTGTTTCCTGCTGTGACCCCATCCCATGACCAGCACTGGGCTGTTTGCCAGCCCTGCTCTCTGCAAGACCCATGGGCTGGAAGGGTTGTCTCCAGCAGAGCTGCACCCTGGCTCGGGGCATTTCTCTCATCTACAGTCACAATTTCCTGCTTCTCCCAGACATTGTTTATGACCCTGATGAACTGGGTCACTTCTTCTGTCACCTTGCTCCAGGGCTGCAACTCTCCTGCAGTGTCACCATGACACTCCTGCTCTCTGCTTTCCAGGTTCCATTTTCAGATCCAGTCTTCCCCTCCTGTTCCCAGGGACATCCTGGGAGTGCTTCAGAGCTGCCATCCTGGGGCAGCTCCTGCCCAGCGTGGGCAGGCACAAGGTCTCTCCAGCTGCTCCTCTCCCCTCCCCAGTGCCACTGTTTTCTGCAGCCTCCTCATCCTTGCCCAGCACAGCCCTCCTGGCACAGTTGGACACAGCCCTTGTTCTACCCCCTCCTCAGGCACCTGCCCAACCCCCTCAGCTCCAGCCTGATGGCCACAAACCTTCAGGGCAGGGAGGCACTGGGGAAAATGCTCAGGACACCCATGGACTGCAGGGAGAGACCACTGGAGTGGTGGGTCTGTAGGGAGAAATCACTGCTGCCTCCCTTCTGAATCACCCTCAGGACCTGGACAAGCCTGGATTTTGTTTTGTTTCCATGAGGCCCTGCAGTGTCAAAATGGCCCCTTGATTCCATGAGGCTGCACAGTGTCCCCAGGTTCCTTTGGCTCCAGAATGCCCTGTAGTGTCACGGTGGTCCCTTCAGTCCATGAGGTGTCCTCAGTGTCACAATGACCCCTTGATTCCATGAAGTTGCACGCTGTCCCTAGGTTCCATTTTTCCCTGAGTTTCCCCAGTGTCACAATGGCCCCTTGATTCCATAGGGTTCCCCACTGTCCCAAGGTCTATTTGGCTCCAAAAAGGTCCTGTAGTGCCACAGTGGCCCCTTGATTTTATGAGGTTTAACTGTGTCTCAGAGTTTCTTTGTTTCCATGAGGTTCCACAGTGACACAATGGCTCCCTGGTTCCATGAGGTTCCAAAAGGTTTCAGGGTTCCTTTTGTTCCATGAGGCCCCAAATGGTAAATGGTCCCCTGGTTCCACAAGATTTCACAGTGTCCCTGTTTCTTTCTTTCCATGAGGCCCTGCAGTTCCACAATGGCCCCTTGATTCCATGAGGTTGCACAGTGTCATCACAGAGCTGAACCCAGCAAGATGACAGTTTGGGGGAGATTAGGAGGAACTGGGACAAAAAGGATTGGATATTTGGGGAAGGAAAGAGGGGCTTGGCCAACAGAGAGGAAAAATTTTGATGAGGTAAAACCAGGTTCAGGGAATGCTGAGGGTGCTGAAACACTGAGTGTGCAAAACATTACTGATGGACCTTTATCCTCCTTGTAACCTCAAGTCCCAACAGTAGCTAAAACGGCTGCTCCTCTCACTGAGAGGAATCCACTGCTCTAATCCCAACCTCAACCGGACCTGGAAGGCAAAGCCCAAACCCAGAACTCCAGACTCTTATTTATACTCTAATGCCCACCCCATTCCAAAACCAGTATTACCAGTATGAAAAGCCAAACTAATCCTGACTCAGCCCAAAAAGCTCTTCCCCTAATCATGAACCAGACTCTGCCAGCAGAACAACAAACCTCCCAAAGTTCTGCCTAATCATGACCCTGAGCTCTAAACCCCAAGCCCTGACCATTCAGCACCCCCACAGCCCTTGGGAGCAGGGCAAGGACCTGGAGGGCCCAGAGCAGGCCCAGGGGGTTGGCAGAGGAATGGGAGGTGACCTGGATCTGCTCAGCTCTGCAGTGACCCCCAGGAGAAGGGCCTGGGCTCTGGCAGGGATGTCCTGTGGCACAGGGGCTCAGGATCCAAGTTCAGAAGGCCAAGTGCACATGGCAACAGCCAGAGCTGGTGCAGAGCCATCAGGGAGGGTCTAGAAATGCTGCTGGGAGGGGGTGGGAAAGCAGGAGGGGTGTGTGCAGCCTGCAAGGCCAGAGCAGCAGCAGGGCCAGGGCAGGACAGCCTGCAGGAGAGATGGCCAAGGGCTCTGGCAGGGCTGCAAGGCCCAAAGGCACCCAGGCCTTTGTCCCCTTGCCTCTGGCAGCTGCCTCTGCCACTCAGGCCACCACAAGCAACTTTCCTGGCAGGTTCTGCCCTTGGGTTCTGCCTCGCCCCTCCCTCAGCAGCCTGGCAGGGGTTGCCCAGTTTTGGGCCTTTGTTGTTCCTCCCCCTCCCATCCCAGTGCCCCCCAAACAGCCCTGAGCCAGCCGGGAGGGACAGGATCTGCTGGGCCAGGGCCTGGGGCTCAGCCCTTGGCCTTTGTGCTCCACAAAACCAAGGCAGGCTTTGCTCAGCATTGCAGGGGCCTGCCCAGAGCCTTTGTCTGCCTGCACTCCTGGCCTCCAAGGAGCTGCTCCAAGGAGTCCCTGGGGAGGCTTTGGCAGTGCCTGCCCTCAGTGGGGCCCAGCAATGCTTCAAGGCACTTGCAGTTTGGCTTCTGACTTCTTCAGCAGCTGCTTCAATCTTCTCTCAGTACCTCAGGATCATGGGCTGGGCTGCAAACACACCGTGGGCCTCATTAAAATGCAGAAATCCCTCAGGATCTCTTTGTCTTCCTTTAATTGTCTTCAGGGCAATTTCAAAACAAGACTTTGAAGTTTGTACTTTTTTTTGAAATCAAAGAATGGCTATTTTTTAGTTCAGAGGAGAGGTGATAGAGGTGTTCTCCAAGTGATCTTGATGCTGACTGTCTCCTCAGGAGATCCACACTGACCCTGTATGATCAGCCTTGTTCGTCACCCCCCAACCTCACCAGTTCTGACATGGCCCATCTTGGACTGACAGCTGATGCAGCTCAAAACACACTGTGGGACCCATTAAAACACTGAAAAACAAATTATTTTCCTTTCTTTAATTGTCTTCAAGACGTCAACAAGTAATTGGAGTTGTTTTGTAGTTTAGCTGAGGAGGAAGATTTTAAAGTGGACGTCATGAAAAATATTTTTTTTTTTATGAAAGGGAATGATTTACACAGAGCCTTGGGATGCAAGAGGCTCAGGGTGCAAAGGATTTAGACACAAAGATAAGGGGGCAAAAGAGTTTAGTATCATTTAATTATTGACCTGTTTAACAGTTATCGAGTGATTCAATAGCATGTGCCACAATTTTAACAGTGACTGAATTAGAGATTCACAAGAACAACATTCACCCCACAGTCAATTCACACCCAGACCCAGGCAGAGATGTGTGGACACATCAAGAGCCGGCTGTGGAAAGGTCCCTCTCCCAAATTCTCCTTGTTGTCAGGGAAACACTCCCCCAAATCCCTTTGTGTTTCCCACCAGACAAGGGTCCCAGCTGGAGGAGTGTTTGTGGAGGGTGTTGGAGAGTACAGAGCTGAGTGGGAAGAGTTTCAAGCCTGGCGTAAAATCTATAGCCCTGAATGAGACATTTTGCACTGGAAAAGACACTACTTCACTGGACTTTGCTTTATTATACCGGACTTGACACCACCCTGGATTGGACAGTTTATCCCCAGTTATCCCCAGTTGTCCCCGGTTTATTATTGTGTTGTTATATGGTTGTGTGTACCCCCAGTTGTTGTTTTTAAAATTTTACCCTCCATATTGTCTCCCACTTCCCCTCACAGTTTTCCCGCCTCAACCCTGTTTTCCCACTCTTCTGCCTGCCATTGGTTAATGTTTGGTGCAGTGCAGAGGCAACTACCATTGGTCCATTTCCCCGGTTACACCCAAACTCCTCCCCTCCTTACTCAGTTACCCAATCACATTTATCCCTGAGTTGCCGGTCCTATGCTCCTCCCTAGCCCAAACTCCACCCCTAAACCTACCCTTTATAAGTTACTGTTTCCCGAATAAAGTTTGGCATTGCTTCACGAGACTCTCTGCTGTGTCCCGAGCCCTTCTTGCGGTGCCACGTCCCCATTCCTTTTCCCCGCGGGTCGTGGCAAGTGGCGCCCAACGTGAGGCACAGTAGAGGTCTCCTGTATCAGGAGAACTCCTGTGTTCCCAGTTGGGCTCAAGCATCTCCAGGAGGGGAGATTGCTCCGCCGGCCCTCCCCTGCAAAGCTGACGGCTGTGGACTTCTCGAGTCGCACGGGTCGCACGCCTAGAAAGGTGAGCTGCAGGGGACATTCCCAACACCCTCACCCAACACCTCACCCCCATAATCAAAACTGAAAAGGGAGGAGTAACATCTGGAAGTGTTGAGGAACCCAATTAACAGCATGGGGCTCACACTTTCCACCTCCCAGAAATTTGTTTATCGCCGCCTCAAGGACTTTGTGATAGAGCACGGTCACCCGCTGGATAAAAAATCAGCGAAAGCCCTCGTCAGATGGCTTGACCGTCATGGTCACCAAGTTAACGACAACACCACATTTGATAAGTGGCAAGCCATCGGATTCCAACTATGGCGAGAGAGCGGCAAGGGTGACCGGATTGCTAAGGAGGCGCTCATAGCCTAGAGGCTTGTTCTGATGGTGCTTCAGCACCAAATGATGAACAAGAACGTCAGCAATAACACCCAAGGCGCTGAATCCTCCAAGTTAATAGAAGACAACAAACCATATACGGATAAGGACACTAAGAACACGGACACGGACACTTTTCACTCAGATAAGGACACCTCAAGTTTTCATCGTAACGGCGGGAGGGAAAAGAAGGACATTAGCTCCAGCACACAAGATGGCGGGCGGGAGACGGACAGCGAGTCCCAAGATGGTGGGAGGGCGCGAAGAAAAGGATCGCGTCGACTTCGAGATGGCGTCGAGGAGGCGGGGCCCCGGGTTTCGCAGGAAAAATCGACACGGGAAAAGTGGAGGCGGGTTCTTGTAGCTCCACCCACAGCGCCACCTCCGCCCCCGTATACGCGCGCGCTGAGCCCCTCCCCAGACACACCTTCCTCCACACCCACTTCCGCCACTCCAGTCTCCTCCCCGGAACCTTCTCCCTCCCGGAAGCCACGGGGTGCAGTGGGCGGGGCAAGGGCGAAGGCCCAGGTCAACATCCGCCAAGATGGCCGCGCCCATAAGGCCCAGGCCACCGAGGCCTACTCCGCCCGCCGGCACCCTCATTCTGATTATCATTGGGTGCCGTACTCCCCAGAAGAGCCATCTGACGCTCTGGACATCTGGAGGACCTTCCGGGAAGAGGCGGCATCCGCCAAAGACGCAGAGTTCTTACGGGCTTTTCCTGTATATTATGAAGAGGGCAAACCACCAGAATGGCGTCCAATCTCGTATCCCATGTTAAAAGACATAAAGAAAGCTATCGTGGAGTACGGGTTGGGTGCCCCCTTTACCCTTGGATTGCTCGAATCCTTTTTCCTAGCGTACACACTAATTCCATTCGACATACGGGGTGTGATGGGAGGGTTGTTAACGACCGTGCAGGCCTCAGTTTTTGAGGCGGAGTGGAAAAAGCGAATAGTGACCTGGGTGAACGACCGAATGGAGAGGCGAGGTATCCCCCCACGGCAAGCCATAGACATGCTTTATGGTGAGGGAGATTACGCTCGTAGAGGGGATCAAGCGAGATTGGACCCTAAATTGTTAGATAAATCTAAAGAATTGGCATTAGACGCCCTAAAGAAGGTGGCCAATGCTTATGTGCCGAACCCCTCCTTTACAATGATTAATCAGGGCGTAAAAGAACCATTCACAGAATTCATAACTCAGCTGAAAGAGGCTATTGCCAGGCAGGTTCCTCAAAAAGAATGCCAGGAAATTTTATTTCAGAAATTGGTCATCGAAAAGGCTAATGAGGACTGCCAAAAAGTGTTTAAGCTTTTAAAAGATCCCACTCTACTAGACATGATAGAAGCGTGCAAAAATATAGGATCTAACTCCCATAAAGCACGTCTAATGGCTGCCACATTTTCTGGTCCCAATCATTGTTTCGAGTGCGGGGAGAAGGGGCACTTTAAGAAACATTGCCCAAAGTTATCTCAATCTACCCCTGATTTACCCAATACTTTATGTCGCAGGTGCGGGAAGGGACGGCACTGGACTTCCAGTTGCCGATCCCTCACCAACGTCAACGGTGAGCCTCTCACTCCGTGCCGTTCACCTAGGTTGTGAAAGTGGGTGACCTTCTCGTCACTGCCGGACCTTCGGTCATGTGAGTGTGGGCCGTCGGGAAACGGGGAGCTGAGCGCTCGGGGGAGCGCGATGACACAAGTTGCCCCCCACATGCGCTCGATTCTGCACCAGCCATCACGCCCAGCTACCCCGTGATTCGGCAGCCACTCCCTGACCCGGTCCTGGTGGCGAGTCAGTGTTTTCCACTCCCCTGGGTCATCTTATCGGTCGTACACCCCTCCCTTCACCTCAGTTCATATGAACAACTTGCCAGGGTTGAACCATCAAAAACGGTTGACCCTGATGCTACCTACTTGGTTACTTCGCATTTTTCAGCAGTGGATAAGGGAGTTATAGTGGTACCTACTCTCCTGACTGGGCTTACAGGCACTAACATCGCTGTCTGTCTATATTTTCATACCCCCCTGGGCAGCTGGAGGACCGCTTTCCCGTGGCCAAGATGATCTCTATGGACGACTTGCTGCGCGTGCTGTCTGTCGACGAGGAGGAGAGGATGAAGGACAACAAGGAAGTCCTATGGTCCACTACCGTTGAGTCCTCTCACCCTCTATTAACTTGTTTAATCTATTATTCACAGCCGAGACACCCGCAGCGAGTCAAGGTAGAAGGTCTCTTGGACACAGGAGCGGATGTGACCATCATCGCCTCCAAGAACTGGCCACACGGGTGGCCCGCACAAACAGCTTATGTGCAAGTTAGCGGCGTGGGGGGGACACAATACCCAGTCAGGAGCAAAGAGGTACTCACTGTTTATGGGCCGGAGGGCAGACCAGCATCCCTCCAACCATACATTTTGAATATACCAATCACATTGTGGGGACGGGACGCGATGGAGCAGTGGGAGCTCTCCTTGAGAACCCTGTCTCCCGAGGAAAATTTTTAGGAGGGGTCACTGAAGTGAAGCAGCTCCCCAAACTGAGCTGGAAAACTGATGTGCCAGTTTGGGTTGATCAGTGGCCCCTACCTCGTTAAAAGCTGCAGATTCTAAACGACTTAGTGAATCAGGAATTGGCCAAAGGACACCTGGAGTCTTCCACCAGTCCCTGGAAC
>NW_021939283.1:0-1845 GCF_001715985.3 Manacus vitellinus | reverse complement strand
ATCAAAATTCCGTTAAAGCTAAAAATTGTTCAATCAGATCTACCTATAAAAGATGCTAAAACCATATTCACCGATGGCTCTGGGAGAACTGGCAACGCGGTCGTAATTTGGCGAGAAAAAGACAATTGGCAATATGACATACATAAAGTACAAGGTTCTCCCCAAATTGTGGAACTTTCGGCAGTTGTGCGAGCTTTCCAAATTTTTAGTGGTGAACCAATTAATATAGTCTCAGATTCGGCCTATGTTGTTGGTGTGGTCAAATGCATTGAAAATTCATATCTAAAAGACGTGTCCAATCGGAACTTATTTGAACTGCTGACTAAATTGTTATTTTTAATCCAAAACAGACAATTTGGCTTCTTCATTGTCCACACCAGGTCACATACCGCTCTACCAGGTCCTGTGGCGGAGGGAAACCAAATTGCCGACCATCTGGCAGGTATGGTGGTTACTCCCAATCTATACCAACAAGCAAAAATTTCTCACGAGTTTTTCCACCAGAATGCACGGTCGCTGCAAAAACAATTTGGCCTCAAATTGTCACAAGCGAGGGAAATTTTGAAAACGTGCCCTGATTGTCAGGTTGTCACGCCAGTCGCCCCGGAGGGAACCAATCCGAGGGGACTTTCGGCGTTAGAAATCTGGCAATCAGATGTTACGCACATCCCTGAATTCGGTAAACTAAAGTATGTGCACGTGTCTATTGACACCTTTTCGAAGATGATCGTGGCCACCGCGCATGTTGGTGAGAAAAGCCGTGATGTAAAAAGACACTTTCTGTCCGCATTCGCGAGGATGGGTGTCCCGAAGCAAATAAAAACAGACAACAGGCCCTCCTCTGTGGACACGAAACGGTTCTTTGAACAGTGGGGAGTACACCATACCACCGGGATCCCTCATAATCCCATGGGACAGGGTATAGTGGAACGTGCCCACCAAAATATTAAAAATTTGCTGAAAAAACAAAAAAGGGGGAGTATTGGTCTGTCCCCCCAAGAGAAATTAGACAAAATTATGTATGTTTTAAATTTTTTGAATATGCTGGAGGAACAAGACACTCACACAGACAGAAGTCCAGCAGATCGCCATTTCGGACTAAGTTCCGCCGCGACAACCTCTCAGAAAGGTAAAATAATGTACCAGGACCCACTAACGGAAACGTGGACGGGCCCTTTCCCCTTGATCACCTGGGGGAAGGGCTACGCGTGTATTTCAGGTCCGGACGGGCCAAAGTGGGTCCCAGCCAGAAGAGTGAAAATCCATCACGACTGAGGTGTGCGAGAACCATCATGCATCCACTTCGTTTCATCGTGATCTTCGGCGTTGTCGTCCTCGGACTCGTCCCTCTCTGCGACGCGACACCTCTGCGGGAGTGGATGAGTCAACCCGGAGAGAACTTATGGGGAACACTGGCCAAGGCTACAGGCACGGACACCTTGTGCCTGGCCTTGGCCAGTGCAGGGAGTCCATTCCGCACGTGTCTCGTGGGGATTCCCATCACCCCCATGGAATGGAACTCCTTCGTGTCTCAAACGCGTAATAAAGGAGCCATCCCACTCAACTCTCCAAATCTTGCCCAAACAATCGCAGCGCTCAATTTCGTTGATATCCCCTTCCAAGAAATTGATTTATTAGGTTCGCTCCCCACCGCTGCTTGTGTTATTTTCCACCGGTATACGCAACCCATTTTGTTTACACCCCATAATGTCACTGCGAACAAGCTGCTTTACCGCCAGACCTCTTCGCCGTGGTGCAATAATTCGATTGCAACCACTATCCCTACGGAACACATCCCTAGAAATATGAAACTTCCAAAGGGATATTTCCTATTGTGCGGGGATC
>NW_021939282.1:0-2467 GCF_001715985.3 Manacus vitellinus | reverse complement strand
CCCTGGTGACCAGTAATGATCCCTGATGACCACTAATGACCCCTCCTGGCCACTAATGACTGTTAGTGGCTATTAATGACCTCTAATGACCCCTGCTGATCACTAATGACTGTTAGTGGCTATTAATGACTTCTAATGATCCCTGATGACCACTAATGACCCCTAATGACCCCTGATGACTACTAATGACCCCTGATAATCTCTAATGACCACTGATGACTGTTAATGGCTATTAATGACTTCTAATTACTCCTGATGACCACTAATGATCCCTGATGACCACTAATGACCCCTTCTGATCGCTAATGACTCCTAATGACTCCTGGTGACCACTAATGACCCCTGATGGCCACTAATGACCCCTGATGACCACTAATGACCCCTGATGGCCACCAATGACCCCTGATGACCATTAATGACTGTTAGTGGCTATTAATGATCTCTAGTGATTCCTGATGACCACTAATGACCCCTGATGACCACTCATGACTCTTAGTAACTATTAATGACTTCTAATGATCCCTGATGACCACTAATGACCTCTAATGACCCCTGTTGACCACTCATGACTCTTAGTAACTATTAATGACCTCTAATGACTCCTGATGACCACCAACGACCCCTGATGACCTCTAATGACCCTTAATGAGCCCTGATGACCACTACTGATCCCTGCTGACCCCTGATTATCCCTGATGACCACTAATGACCCCTGATGATCTCTAATGATCCCCACTGAGCCCTGATGACCCCTGATGGCCACTAATGACTCCTGGTGACCACTAATGACCCCTAATGACCCCTGATGAGCACTAATGACCCCTGATGATGTCTAATGACCCCTGATGACCCCCGCTGACCCCTGCTGACCACTAATGACTGTTAGTGGCTATTAATGACCTGTAATGATCCCTGATGGCCACTAATGATCTCTGATGATCTCTAACGACCACTGATGACTGATAGTGGCTATTGATGACTTCTAATGATTCTTGATGACCACTAATGACCCCTGATGATCTCTATTGACCACTGATGACTGTTAGTGGCTATTAATGACTNCTAATGACCCCTGATGATCTCTAATGACCACTAATGACTGTTAGTGGCTATTAATGACCTCTAATGACCCCTGATGGCCACTAATGACCACTGATGATCTCTAATGACCCCTGATGACCACTAACGACCCCTGGTGACCACTAATGACCCCTGATGACCACTAATGACCCTTAATGACCCCTGATGACCACTCATGATTCTTAGTAACTATTAATGATCTCTAATGATTCCTGATGACCACTAATGACCTCTAATGACCCCTGGTGACCACTAATGACTGTTAGTGGCTATTAATGACTTTTAATGACTCCTGATGACCACTAATGACTGTTAATTATCACTAATGACCCTTAATGATCCCTGATGACCACTACTGATCCCCGCTGACCCCTGATGACCCCTAATGACCCCTGATGACCCTTGATGGCCACTACTGACCCCCGCTGACCCCTGATGACTCCTGATGACCACTAATGAGCCTTAATGACCCTTGATGACCACTACTGATCCCCGCTGACCCCTGACGATCCCTGATGACCACTAATGACCCCTGATGACCCCTGATGATCTCTAATGACCACTAATGAGTGTTCGTGGCTATTGATGACCTCTAATGATTCCTGATGACCACTAATGACTCTTAGTAACTATTAATGATCTTTAACGACCCCTGATGGCCACTAATGACCCCTGATGAGCACTAATGACCCCTGATGATCTCTAATGACCACTGATGACTGTTAGTGGCTATTAATGACCTCTAATGACTCCTGATGACCACTAATGACTGTAAATTGCCACTAATGACTCCTGATGACCACTAATGATCTCTGATGACCACTAATGAGCCCTGATGACCACTAATGACCCCTGATGATCTCTAATGACCCCTGATGATCTCTAATGACCCCTGATGATCTCTAATGACCACTAATGACTGTTAGTGGCCATTAATGACTTCTAATGACCCCTGATGCCCACTAATGACTGTAAATTGCCACTAATGACCCCTGATGATCTCTAATGACCACTAATGACTGTTAGTGGCTATTAATGACCTGTAATGATCCCTAGTAACCACTAATGACCCCTGATGATCTCTAATGACCCCTGATGGCCACTAATGACCCCTGATGACCACTAATGACCCCTTATGATCGCTAATGACCCCTGATGATCTCTAATGACCACTAATGACTGTTAGTGGCTATTAATGACCTCTAATGACCCCTGATGGCCACTAATGACCCCTGATGATCTCTAATGACCCCTGATGATCTCTAATGATCCCTGATGATCTCTAATGACCACTAATGACTGTTAGTGGCTATTAATGACCTCTAATGATCCCTGGTGACCAGTAATGATCCCTGATGACCACTAATGACCCCTCCTGGCCACTAAT
>NW_021939281.1:0-1446 GCF_001715985.3 Manacus vitellinus | reverse complement strand
GCTGGGTTTCTCAATGCTCTGCTGCACACAGCCAATACATTTTCCCTGCCCCTGTGCCAGGGCAATGCCCTGGGCCAGTTCTTCTGTGAAATCCCTGCCATCCTCAAGCTCTCCTGCTCACACTCAGGTTACCTCAGGGAAACTGGCATTCTTGTGATTACTGCCAGTTCATCAGTTGGTTGTTTCATTTTCTTTGTTTTCTCCTATGTGCAGATCTTCAGGGCTGTGCTGAGGATCCCCTCTCAGCAGGGACGGCACAAAGCCTTTTCCACGTGCCTCCCTCACCTGGCTGTGGTCTCCCTGTTCCTCAGCACTGCCATATTTGCCTACCTGAAGCCCCCCTCCATCTCCTCCCCATCCCTGGACCTGGTGGTGTCAGTTCTTTACTCGGTGGTGCCTCCAGCACTGAACCCCCTCATCTACAGCCTGAGGAACCAGGAGCTCAAGGACGCCCTGAGGAAAATGATGACTTGATGTTTTTCAGAAGCAAAAATGTTTCTGTTTTCTGCTCCATAACATTCAGAATGGATGGCCCTGCCTTCCTTCTCAGGTTTCTTATGGCAATAATTTGTGGGAGCTGTTCTCTTTTTTCTTGCAATATTGTTTTCCACAAAAGAAAATGTTATTCTTCCTGCCATTTCTAATTCATTGTCTACTATTGAATTTGATTCTGATACTGTCTAAATGAGGAATTGTAATTTATGCATTTAAAAAACCCTAATTTTCTTGCAGAAACTTTTCTGGATGAAATCCTTCCTCTGGTACCTTTGAAGTAGCAGGGACTGTCCCTGTGTGCAGATGCAGAAAGAAAAGGAGTCCCAGCACAGCAGCACTGCCAGGGAGCACCAGAACTTATTCTGAGCTGCTCTCTTTCTACTTCCATGCTCTCCTTGTGCACCCATTTGTAACACCTGAGCGGTTTGATGTTGGGGTGTAGAGATGTAACAAGAACTAATAGTTTTTGCAACAAAATCTGTCATAGAAAATTACTGTGTGCAGTTTACAGAAATCAGCCAAGCACGGTGAGAGAACAATGAAGAAGGGAGCTGAAGCAACAGGTGTATCTATAACCAGGAATACTGTCTCAAAGAAGTTCATAAGGCAGTCACCTGGAATTTTGGGGACTCCAAACAGAGAAGACCACCAAAGATGCTTGATGAAGCCCCTCAGAGACCTTACAAGGATATGTATATATCTTAATAAATTTTGGGAGCTGCAGGTCTGGTGTGTGTGTGAATGCCATGAATATGTAACAGGAATGCAGGGAACAAAAACTGGATAACCATGTAATGCTGACATAGCAGCAGGAGTGAAGATACCTCTGTGTTCACTTTGGTGAACTGATTCCCAGGGCACCCGGTTTGCTGAAATCATGCAGTGTGTTGTAATAGAAATGCCTGCCTATTAAAACTGACAAATTGAGTCTTCGAGGTTTCTTTAAGAGCT
>NW_021939280.1:79471-80094 GCF_001715985.3 Manacus vitellinus | reverse complement strand
GGCTGTGGCAGGGGGGCTGACACCCTCCCCTCCCTTCCCCCCGATCTGCTGTGCCCAGGGGGCTTTCGGGGCCCTGCAGAAGATCTGCGAGGATTCCTCGGAGCTGCTGGACAGCGACGCCCTCAACAGGCCCCTCAACGTCATGATCCCCAAATTCCTGCAGTTCTTCAAGCACTGCAGCCCCAAAATCAGGTACAGGGGGGATCTGTGGTCAGGTAGGGGGTGTCTCAGACAGGTGGGAACGTTGGGGGTCCCTTCCTGAGCCGCTGGATCTCACGGTCAGCTGAGTCCCCTGGGGGCTCATCCTGAGATTCCTGATCCCCAAATTCATGATGCCCAAATTCCTGTAGTTCTTCAAGCACTGCAGCCCCAAAACCAGGTGCAGGGGGACAGGTGAGACCCCCCCTGTGCCCCCCGTGGTTAGGTTGGGGTCTCAGGCAGATGGGGGGCCCACCCAGAGCTCTGAACTGGCCCCTCAACGTCCTGATCCCCGAATTCCCAAGTTCCTGCAGGTTTTTGGGCACTGCAGCCCCAAAATCCGGTGCAGGGGGGGCACTTGGACCCCGATGTCACTCCGAGAGTCCCCCAAATCCAGCACCCGGAGCCCAGCTGGGTTTTTTGGG
>NW_021939280.1:75581-77050 GCF_001715985.3 Manacus vitellinus | reverse complement strand
ACTGGTGTCACTGGGGGTCACACTGGTGTCCCTGGGGGCTGTACTGGTGTCCCTGGGGGCCGTACTGGTGTCACTGGGAGCCCCCCACCCCCGGAGGTGATGACACCCCTGGACTGAGCCCCGTGATGGGTGTTGTGTTCGTACTGTCTGATCCGGGGCGGGGCCTGTGTCGCGACACGACATCATGTTGTGACACAATGACGTCACTTTACGATTCAACGATGTCACTTTATGATATGATGACATCACACCACGATACGATGATGTCGCGATGCGATGATGTCACAATGCGATGACGTCATATCCCAATACGATGATGTCGCAATATGATGACCTCACATGACAATACAATAACATCACGTCGCAATACAACGATGTCACATCACAACACAATGACATCACATCACAATACAACCACATCACATCACAATACAACGACATCACATCACAATACGATGATGTCACAACACAATGACCTCACATCACGATACAATGACATCACATCGCGATACGACAACGTCACGTCGCGATACGATGATGTAATGTTGCGATGTGATGATGTCACGTTGCGATACTGCGACGTTCTGTTGTGATACAACAACATCATCTCACGATACGATGACGTTACGTTGCGGTGCGATGACGTCATGTCGCGATACGACGGTGCCGTATCACGGTACGACGACATTGCGTCGCGATACGATGACGTTGTGTTGCGATACAACAATGTCACGTCACGATATGATGATGTCATGTCACGATGCGATGATGTGATGTTGCGATACTGCGACGTTCTGTTGCGATGCAACAACATCATGTCACGCTACGATGACGTTACGTTGCGGTGCAATGACGTCACGTCGCGATACAACGATGTCATCACGATATAACATCATCACGTCACGATACAATGACGTCACATTGCAATATGACGATGTCGTGTTGCAATACGATGATGTCATGTCCTGATACGATGATGTCATATCATGATACGATGATGTCATGTCATGATACAATGACATCATGTCCCGATACGATGATGTCGTGTCCCGATACGATGATGTCATGTCCCAATATGATGATGTCATGTCACAATGCGATGACATCATGTCCCAATACGATGATGTCATGTCACGATGCGATGACGTCATGTCCCAATACGATGATGTCATGTCGCGATGCGATGATGTCATGTCCCGATATGATGATGTCGTGCTGCAATACGATGATGTTGTGCTGCAATATGATGATGTCATGTCCCGATATGATGATGTCATGTCCCGATACGATGATGTCGCGCCACAATATGATGATGTCATGTCCCGATACGATGACATCACGTCCTGATACGATGATGTCGCGCCGCGATACGATGACGTCACGTCGCGATCCCCCCGCAGGGTGACGTGGAGGAGGACGAGGCGGTGCCGGACAGCGAGCAGGACATCAAGCCGCGGTTCCACAAGTCG
>NW_021939280.1:74171-75286 GCF_001715985.3 Manacus vitellinus | reverse complement strand
GCCCTGGACGTCCTGGCCAACGTGTTCCGCGAGGAGCTGCTGCCCCACCTGCTGCCCCTGCTCAAGGAGCTGCTCTTCCACCTCGAGTGGGTGGTCAAGGAGTCGGGGATCCTGGTCCTGGGGGCCATCGCTGAAGGTGACCCCCCCAAAATGACACCTGGTTATAAGGGAATCCTGGGGGCTCCTGGTTATAGGGGATCCTGGTCCTGGGGGCCATCGCCGAAGGTGACCCCCCCAAAATGACACCTGGTTATAGGGGATCCTGGGGGCTCCTGGTTATAGGGGATCCTGGTCCTGGGGTCCATCCTTGAAGGTGATCCCCTTGAAATGACACCTAAGGGGGCCCCTGGGGGATCCTGGTCCTGGGGGCCGTTGCTGAAGTGAAGGTGACCCCCCAAAATGATACCTGGGGGGTCCTGGTTATAGGGGATCCTGGTCCTGGGGGCCATTGCTGAAGGTGACCCCCCAAAATGACATCTGGGGAGGGGTCCTGGTTATAGAGAATCCTGGTCCTGGGGGTCATTGCTGAAGGTGACCCCCCCAAAATGACACCTGGGGGCTCCTGCTTATAGGGGATCCTGGTCCTGGGGGCCATTGCTAAAGTGAAGGTGACCCCCTAAAATGATACCTGGGGGGGCTCCTGGTTATAGGGAATCCTGGTCCTGGGGGCCATCGCTGAAGATGACCCCCCAAAATGACATCTGGGGAGGGGTCCTGGTTATAGAGAATCCCAGTCCTGGGGGTCATTGCTGAAGGTGACCCCCCAAAACACTCCTGGGGGGGGCCAGGGGCAGCCTGGGGGTCACCACCAAAGGTGGGCACGGGGACCCCAAAAAACCCAACACCTGGGGGAGGGGGGATCCGGGGTGCTCTCCGTGGGTATCCCTGACCCCCCCTGTGCCCCCCAGGCTGCATGCAGGGCATGGTGCCCTACCTGCCCGAGCTGGTGCCGCACCTGATCCGGTGCCTGGCGGACAGGAAGGCCCTGGTGAGGTCCATCGCCTGCTGGACCCTGAGCCGTTACGCTCACTGGGTGGTCGCGCAGCCCCCCGAGCTCTACCTGAAGCCCCTCATGACCGAGCTGCTCCAGCGCATCCTCGACAGCAACAAACGCG
>NW_021939280.1:70768-73094 GCF_001715985.3 Manacus vitellinus | reverse complement strand
GGGAAGCCCCTCCCGGCTCTGGATTCCCCCCCGGGTCTGGTTTGGGGTTAATTTGGGAAGGGGGTGCCCGTTGGTGCTGCTGGTTTGTGCCCAGCCCGGGGGGTGGTGGCACAGCAGCCCCAGGCCGAAGAGGTGACAGTCCCTGAATGCAACATCTCTGCTGGCCAAGGAGGTGGGTTTGGGAAGAGGATCCCAGCCCCATGTCCCTCATGTCCCCCCATGTCCCCCCGTGTGTCCCCCCCGTCCATGTGACCCTCCCTGTGTCCCAGGAGTACATCCAGAAGTTGATGCCGCCGCTCATCCAGAAGTGGAACGAGCTCAAGGATGAGGACAAGGACCTTTTCCCGCTGCTGGAGGTGGGGCTGGAGGGGTCCCAGGGCTGGTTTTGGGGGGAGGAACCTCATTTTGGGGGGTCTGTAGAGTGTGTTGGGTGCGGGGGCTGCCCCTGAGCTGAGGGGGAACAGGGACTGGAACCTTCCATTGGGGTGGTTTGGGGGGTTTCCTTTGGCTTCAGCCAAAATCGGGGGGATCCCCGACTCGGGGGGGACACACATCTTGGTTTTGGGTGCCTAACCTGTTTTGGGGTGTCCCCCCAGTGCCTGTCCCCCATTTTGGGGGGTCTGTAGAGTGTGTTGGGTGCAGGGGCTGCCCCCGAGCTGAGGGGGAACAGGGACTGGAACCTTCCATTGAGGTGGTTTTGGGGGATTTTCCTTTGGCTCCAGACAAAATTAGGGGGATCCCTCGAGTTGAGGGGACACACACACCTTGTTTTTGGGTGCCTGACCTGTTTTGGGGTGTCCCTCCAGTGCCTGTTCCCTGTTTTGAGGGGTCTGTAGAGTGTGTTGGGTGTGGGGGCTGCCCCCGAGCTGAGGGGGAACAGGGACTGGAACCTTCCACCGGGGTGGTTTTGGGGGGGTTCTGTTGGCTCCAACCAAAATTGGTGGGATCCTCTGAGTCGGGGACACACACACCTTGTTTTGGGGGTGCCTGACCTGTTTTGGGGTGTCCCCCCAGTGCCTGTCCTCGGTGGCCACGGCCCTGCAGAGCGGGTTCCTGCCCTACTGCGAGCCCGTGTACCAGCGCTGCGTCACCCTGGTCCAGAAAACCCTGGCCCAGGCCATGGTGAGCCCCCCTCCCTCCCTCCCTCTCGTGGCATTTTGGGGACCCCCGGGGGGGTGCCAGCGTTCTCCCCCCGCGGTGCCAACCCCCCATGTCCCCCCCAGATGTACAACCAGCACCCCGAGCAATACGAAGCCCCCGACAAGGATTTCATGATCGTGGCCCTGGACCTGCTGAGCGGCCTCGCCGAGGGGCTCGGTGGCCACGTGGAGCAGCTGGTGGCCCGTTCCAACATCATGACGCTGCTTTTCCAGTGCATGCAGGTGAGGGGGGACCCCCCACGACCCCCCAAATCCCTCGGTGGGGCACCAGGACCCCCCCCTGAACCGCCCTTGTCCCCACAGGACACGATGCCCGAGGTGCGGCAAAGCTCCTTCGCCCTCCTGGGCGACCTCACCAAGGCCTGTTTCGTGCACGTCAAGCCCTGTATCGGTGGGTTTTGGGGGTCCTCGAGGGGGGGACACCCTTCCAAAGTTGAGGGAGGCTCACCTGTGTGTCCCCCCCCTCCCCAGCTGAATTCATGCCCATCCTGGGCACCAACCTGAACCCCGAGTTCATCTCCGTCTGCAACAACGCGACCTGGGCCATCGGGGAGATCTGCATGCAGATGGGTGAGACCCGCCAAAAACCAGGCTGAGACCCCCCAAAAACTGACCTGAACCTCCCCCAGCCCCGTTCAAACCTCACCTGAGGGGCCCCCCCTTGTTTTTACCCCCCAGGAGCAGAAATGCAACCCTACGTGCAGATGGTCCTCACCAACCTCGTGGAGATCATCAACCGCCCCAACACCCCCAAAACCCTGCTGGAGAACACGGGTGAGGGCTGAGGGGGCACAGAGGGACCCTCCCCAACCTGTTGGGTGCTGGGGGTTCTCCCCCAAAATCCTCACCCCCCCCCAAATCCTCAATCTCTCCTCAGCCATCACCATTGGGCGCCTCGGCTTCGTGTGCCCTCAGGAGGTGGCCCCGATGCTGCAGCAGTTTATTCGGCCCTGGTGAGTTTGGGGGGGGCTTTTAGGGGTCCCTGACACCCCCCAAAATTTCAGGGTGGGGGGCACTGAGCCTCAGTTTCCCCCCCCAAGGTGCACGTCGCTCCGGAACATCCGCGACAACGAGGAGAAGGACTCGGCCTTCCGGGGCATCTGTGTCATGATCGGGGTGAACCCCGGGGGGGTTGTGCAGGTAGGGGGGTCCCCGGGGCCTCGGGT
>NW_021939280.1:66648-68168 GCF_001715985.3 Manacus vitellinus | reverse complement strand
TCCGTCGGGGCACCCACCGCAGAGGGCGAGGGCGGCGAGGAGCACGAGCTGCAGCATCTTCATCATCGTCCTCGTCCCGGGGCGCGGCGGAGGCGGCGGGAGCGGGGGCTGCGGCGCGGCCGCTTTAACGGGGCCGGCGAGGGAGGGGCGGGAAGGAAAGCAGGTGCCGCGGCCCCCCCGGGCGGCCTTGGACCCTCTGCCAGAGCACACACGGCCCGAGGGCAAGGCCGGAGCGCCCCGGGCACGGCCCGAGTGCCCCCCGGCTCTGGGGCCTTGGACACCCCCCGAGTGCCCCCCGGCTCCGCTGCCCTTCCCCACTCCTGTCCCGAGTTTGTCCCGCTCTCAGCCCCCGGGATGCTCCTCCTGGGGCTCATCCACGGCCCGGATTTGGGGGATGGTCCCAGGGTTTGGTCCAAGCCCTGAAGGTGCCACATCGGGATGGGGAAATGGAGGCAAACCCAGGGAACGACCTTCCCCCCCTCCCCAACCCCCCAGGGCTGGATCAGGAGATTCCCCCTCCCCCCCAGGGGCCTTCTTTTGGGGATAAACGGGACACCCACCAGGTCTGGAATAAAACCCGGATTTGGGGCCAAAACTGTGACGTTTTCTACCCCTTCAGCTCCGACTTGGGGCTGTTTTGGGGGAACCTTTGGCCTCGAGGTGCAGGCGCTGGCAAACAGCCCTCGGGGTCACGGGGACCGTCGTGTGCCCAGGGCAACAAAGCTGCGGGAATTCCAGAGCACCTGGAGCAGTTCTGCCCTTATCTCCAGGAAAACAGGAGGGTTGCCGGGAACACGATCCCCCCACACTCGGGGTTGTTTGATCGGCCCCGAGGGAGGGGCAGGGACGGAAGCAAAGGGTCCCACCTGGGGACAGCCCGACCCGAGGGAACCCCCCCCAGGGGACACGAAGGGCTGTGACCCCATTTTGGGGCCAAAAAGGTGGGATTGGGGCATTAATGATGGGTTTGGGGCTGTGCTGTGCAGGGCCAGGAGTTGGACTCGAGGATCTTTGTTGGATCCCCTCCAACACCGAACATTCCAAGATTCTGTGATCCCTGTGGATCCCTCCCAACTCAGATATCCCAGGATTCCATGATCCCGGAGGTCAGGGAGCGCCTGGACCACCCAGATCCATTGGGATTGGGGTATTTTGGGGTTTTGGGGCTGTTCTGTGCAGGGCCAGGAGCTGGACAGAACGTTCCTGGTGAGTCCCCCCCAACTCCACACGTCCCACAGTTCTGGGACACTCGTGGGTTCTCTCCAGCTCCGGCCATTCCACGATCCCGGGATTCCGGAGGGCAGGGAGCACTTGGACAGCACTCTTGGCCAGTGGGATTTTGGGGGGTTGGGGTTTGTCCTTTGCAGAGCCAAGAGTGGATGTCGATGATCCCTGTGGGTCCCTCCCAGCTCAGGATAATCCATGATCCTCATGGATCCCTCCCAGCTCTGGATATTCCATGATCCTCATGGATCCCTCCCAACCCTGGATATTCCATGATCCTCATGGATCCCTCCCCA
>NW_021939280.1:64357-66468 GCF_001715985.3 Manacus vitellinus | reverse complement strand
AAGTGTGACACAAAGGGATTAAAGTCACATTTTGGCTGCAAAAGGGAGTTTTCAGGGCAAGGAGAGGGAGGGAATTGGAATGGGAGGAGCGAGGGGAGCTGGGAGGAGCCGGAGGCGGGATCTGTGGAAAATAAATCATCTCTTTATTTGAGGTCCCGTGTCCAAGGCAGGTTCTGCCCCTTTATGTCCCTTCCGGGAGGATTTTCCTGGAGGATAAATGAAATGGCGACGGAAGGGGCAGTGACAGGAGTTGGGCTTGACAAAAAAACCCAAACAAACCAGGACTTAGAGGTGACCTGAGGAGATCTGGATGCCGTGGTGCCATCCAGGGAAAATCCTGCTCAGATCTGGATGCCGTGGTGCCATCCAGGGAAAATCCTGCTCCGGATCAGCCCGAGCGGGAATCGCCCCCGGGAATTGTCATTTTGCAACAACAACAACAATTATAAACCCAAAAATGCCCCTGGAAAATGCTGGGAAGCAGCCTTTGGGGTCATGGGGATCATCGTGTGCCCCCAGGGGAACAAAACCCCAGAATCCCAAAGCACCTGGTGCAGTTCTGCTCCGGTCTCCAAGGAAAACACGGGATTTCCCCGGGAACACGATCTCCCCACGACCTTCCTAAAATCCCCTCCCTCCCTAATCCAAGGCACAGATCCCAATTCCTCCCCTTGCCCATCTGGGGCCACCCCAAGCCACCCGTGGTCACCTCCCCCCGTGGTCACCACCCGCATTTCCCGCTTTTCCCACCCGGATTCCCCCTCTGGGAAGGGAATCCACCTTTTCCATGCCCGGGAGGAGCTCGGGAGTCTCCGGCCGGAGCCGGGGAGGGGGAGGACGAGCAGCAGGTCCTGAGGAGCATCACGGGGGTCTCCACAAGTGCCACACTTTGGGGGGCCCTGGGGAACCCCCCGGGCCCAGCCGGGCCCCCGGAATTCCCCGCTCCGAAGGCACAGGAGTCAGTTCAAGGTCACGGCGAAACGCAGCAGCTTTGAGGCTTTTGCTTCTTCAATTGAAGCCACCAAGGAAGGTTTTGGGTTGGTTTTCTGTGGGTTCTGGTTTTCCTGAGCGGGGCCGGGGCCGGGGGGGCTCAGCCCCGGTCAGGTGAAGGCCCAGAGCTGGTGGGGGTCGGTGAGGTCGCAGGGGACGAGCGCCGGGTGAGGCCCCCGCGCCGTCAGGCACGAACCCGAGGCCAAGTTCTTGATGAGCCGGTTCTGCCGGGAAACCAAGGGGAGCAATCAGTCACAGAATCAGAGAATCAGAGAATTAGAGAATTAAAGAACCAGAGAATCAGAGAATTAGAGAATTAGAGAATTAGAGAACCAGAGAATCAGAGAGTTAGAGAATCACAGAATCAGAGAATTAGAGAATCAGAGAATCAGAGAATTAGAGAATTAGAGAATTAAAGAACCAGAGAATCAGAGAATTAGAGAATTAAAGAACCAGAGAATCAGAGAATTAGAGAATTAGAGAATCAGAGAACCAGAGAGTTAGAGAATTAGAGAATTAAAGAACCAGAGAATCAGAGAATTAGAGTATCAGAGAATTAGAGAATCAGAGAGTCATGGAATCAGAGAATCAGAATCAAAGAATCAGAGAATCAGAGAATCACAGAATCACAGAATCTTATAATCAGAGAATCAGAGAATTAAAGAATTAGAGAATCACAGAGTCAGAGAATCAGAGAATCACAGAACTAGAGAATCAGAGCATTAGAGAATTAAAGAACCAGAGAATTAAAGAACCAGAGAATCAGAGAATTAGAGAATCAGAGAATCACAGAATTAGAAAATCAGAGAATCAGAGAATCACAGAATCAGAGAATTAAAGAACCAGAGAATCAGAGAATTAGAGAATCAGAGAATCACAGAATTAGAAAATCAGAGAATCATGGAATCACAGAATCAGAGAATTAGAGAATCACAGAATCACAGAATCACAGAATCACAAAATCACAAAATCACAGAGTCAGCTGGGTTGGGAGGGACCTCCGAGCTCATCCAGTCCAACCCTTGATCCAACCCCGCCGTGGTTCCCAGCCCGTGGCACTGGTGCCACATCCAGTCTGTCCTTAAACACCTCCAGGGATGGAGAATCCACCCCCTCCCTGG
>NW_021939280.1:61224-62627 GCF_001715985.3 Manacus vitellinus | reverse complement strand
CCATAGGGATCAATCCCTTCCTGCACACCCCAAATCTCCCTCCAACCCCACCCCAGGTCCTTCCTGAGGAGCTCAACCCCTTCCTGGGCACCCCAAAGTTCCCCTTTCCTCTTCCTGGGGGTTCAAACCCCTTCCTGGACACCCCAAATCTCCCACCTGCTCCCGGCTTCTTCCTGGGGGGGCTCAGCCTCTTCCTGCACACCCCAAATCTCCCTCCAGCCCCACTCCAGGCCCTTCCTGAGCAGCTCAACCCCTTCCTGGGCACCCCAAAAATCCCCCCACTCAGCCCTGGGCTCTTCCCTGGGCTTCCAACCCCTTCCTGGACACCCCAAAGTTCCCCTTGCCTCTTCCTGGGGTGTCAAAGCTCTTCCTGGACACCCCAAATTTCCCCCTGTCTGGTTCCAGCCTCTTTTGGGGGAGCTCAGCCTCTTTCTGGGCACCCCAAAGTTCCCCTTTCCTCTTCCTGGGGGGGGCAAACCCCTTCCTGGACACCCCAAATCTCCCACCTGCTCCCGGCTTCTTCCTGGGGGGGCTCAGCCTCTTCCTGGACACCCCAAAGTTTCCCTTTCCTCTTCCTGGGGGTTCAAACCTCTCCTGGACACCCCAAATCTCCCTCCAGCCCCACCCTGGGCTCTTCCTGAGCAGCTCAACCCCTTCCTGGGCACCCCAAAACTCCTCCATCCCTCATCCCACGCTTTCCCAAGTGGATCAAACTCTTCCTGGACACCCCAAAGTTCCCCCTGTCTGGCTCCAGCCTCTTTTGGGGGGGCTCAACCTCTTCCTGGGCACCCCAAATCTCGCTCCCACTCAGCCCTGGGCTCTTCCAGGGGTTCCAACCCCTTCCTGGGCACCCCAAAGTTCCCCTTTCCTCTTCCTGGGGGGGTCAAAGCTCTTTCTGGACACCCCAAATCTCCCACTTGGCTCCATCTTCTCCCTTGGGATGTTCAACCTCCTCCTGGGCCCCCCAAATCTCCCACCTGGCCCCGGCTTCTTCCTGGGGGGGCTCAGCCTCTTCCTGGACACCCCAAATCTCCCTCCCAACCCACCTCGGGCTCTTCCTGAGGAGCTCAACCCCTTCCTGGGCACCCCAAAATTCTCCCCACTCAGCCTCAGGCTCTTCCCGGGGGTTCCAAACTCTTCGTGGGCACCCCAAAGCTCCTCCATCCCTCATCCCACACTCTTCCCATGGGGATCAATCCCTTCCTGCACACCCCAAATCTCCCTCCAGCCCCACCCCAGGCCCTTCCTGAGGAGCTCTATCCCTTCCTGCACACCCCAAATCTCCCTCCAACCCCACCCCAGGTCCTCCCTGAGGAGCTCAACCCCTTCCTGGGCACCCCAAAGTTCCCCTTTCCTCTTCCTGGGGGTTCAAACCCCTTCCTGGACACCCCAAATCTCCCACC
>NW_021939280.1:58582-59993 GCF_001715985.3 Manacus vitellinus | reverse complement strand
GATCCCGGTGGTCCCGTTGTGACCTACCCTCCGTCCCTCCCCCCAGATCTCGGCCAAGCTGCAGCCCCTGACTCCAGAGCAGCGGGAACGGGGGGCCCTGGCGGGGCCGCGGCCGCCCTCGGGCTGCACCATCTTCCTGGGCTTCACCTCCAACCTCGTGAGCTCCGGGGTCAGGGAGAGCATCCGATACCTCGTCCAGCACGGAATGGTGACCGGGGGACACTGGGGACATGGGGGGGACACCTGGGACAGGGTGGGACAGCAGGGACCGATGGGGAAGAGCAGGGATGGGGAGGACACTTGGGGACTTGGGGGGGGACACCTGGGACAGGGCAGGACAGCAGGGATGGGGAAGACACTTGGGGACTTGGGGGGGGACACCCGGGACAGGTGGGGACATGGGGACACAGCTCTGTGGTCAGGAATGGGGATGGGAGGGACAAGGGACACCTGGGGGACAGGGTGTCCCCGAGATCCCTGGGGTGTCCCCAGGGTGTCCCCAGGGCCCTGAGCCCCTCCCTGTGCAGGTGGACGTGCTGGTGACCACGGCGGGGGGGGTGGAGGAGGACCTGATCAAGTGCCTGGCACCCACCTACATCGGGGACTTCCACCTGCGGGGCCGGGACCTGCGGGAGAGCGGCATCAACAGGTCTGGGGGGGCAGATGGGGGGCCGGGGACCCCTCTGGGGCCACCTCCGGGCTCACCTCGGGGTCGTTTTGGGGTCCCCCAGGATCGGGAACCTGCTGGTGCCCAACGACAACTACTGCAAGTTTGAGGACTGGCTGATGCCCATCCTGGACCGGATGGTGGAGGAGCAGGACACGCAGGTGAGGGGGGGACACCCACCCACCTGAGAAGGTTTGTGGGGTCCCTGGACACCTGAGTTGCCCCTGGCTCTGGGTGGGGTTTGAGGGGGTCCCGGGACCCCCCCAAGCCAGGGGTCCTGACCCCGGTTTCCCCCCCAGGGCGTGCGGTGGACGCCGTCCCGGGTGATCGCGCGGCTGGGCAAGGAGATCAACCACCCCGAGTCGGTCTGTTACTGGGCCCAGAAGGTACTGGGGGGCACTGGGAAGCCCTGGGGGGCTCTGGGGGGTTGTCACCAGGGATGTCACCATGTCCCCCCTCTCAGAACAACATCCCCGTGCTGAGCCCGGCGCTCACCGACGGCTCCCTCGGGGACATGATCTTCTTCCACTCCTACAAGCGCCCGGGGCTGGTGCTGGACATTGTGGAGGGTGAGTGACCCGCCAGGGGGTCCCCTCTGGGGTTTTGGGGGGGTCTCCAGGTGTCCTGACCCCCCCTCTGTGCCCGCAGACCTGCGGCTCATCAACACCCAGGCCATCTTCGCCCACAAGACGGGGATGATCATCCTGGGCGGGGGCCTGGTCAAGCACCACATCGCCAACGCCA
>NW_021939280.1:54358-55383 GCF_001715985.3 Manacus vitellinus | reverse complement strand
TTTACTGCCAGACCTGTGGGAATGTCATGGTTTAGTCTGGGCCTAAACTAGGAAAGTCTCTATATTCCAATATTCCAGCCTGTTATTTACTGCCACACCTGAGGGATGGTTTAGTCTTAGGCCTAAACTAGGGAAGTGTCCATATCCCAATATTCCATCCCATTATTTACGTCACACTGAAAAGGGGATTTTGTAAAACCATAAAACGCAGGAAATTTAAACCCGAGGGGTCTTTTCCCCCAGAAACTCGGCGGGAGGAAAGTCCCGACGCATCGAGTAAATCCTTCCCTCGTTTCTTCCTTCCCCGGGGTTTACGAGGGATTTAAAACATTTAAAATTACAATTGAAACGGAATTAAATTTAAATTTAAAAGAGAGATGTTTTCCTCACACCTGAACCTCACCCTGAAGGACATTTCGACGTTCTCCCCCCCCCAGATCTCCATCTGGTCGTCGTAGGCGCCGAGGTGCTCGAAGTAGGACCTGGAGATGGCGAAGAGGCCCCCGGCGAAGGTGGGAGACCTGCGGGGGCAAAGGAGGGGTAAAATGCAAACCAAAAGGTGAGAATCCGAGTTTTGGGGATGTCCCGGGGGAAAACTCCACCGGGAAGGGGAAGAATCACTCACACAGAGGCACCAAAATTGAGGAAAACCCCGATTTGTTGGGAAAAGGGGCGGAACCGCTCCCCCAGGGGCACCAAAACCACCGATTTGTTGGGAGAAGGGGAGGAATTGCTCATCCAGAGGCACCAAAACTGAGGGAAAACCCCCAATTTGTCGGGAAAAGAGGCAGAATCGCTCCCCCAGAGGCACCAAACCCACTGATTTGTTGGGAAAAGGAGCAAAAGCAGCCGGATCAGGAATCCCCCCGTGCTGGGATTGCTGGATAGGGAAGGTCTCAGCCTTCCCCCAGGGGGAAAATCCACCGGGAAGGGGCAGAATCGCTCACCCAGAGGTACCAAAAACACTGATTTGTTGGGAAAAGGGGCAGAATCGCTCCCCCAGAGGCACCAAACCCCCGAATTTT
>NW_021939280.1:48554-49617 GCF_001715985.3 Manacus vitellinus | reverse complement strand
GGGAAAATCCCCGGGGATGTGAAGGGCGGGAGGAGCCGCTGGAACATCCCGGGGCTGCCCCGGGATCGGCACGAGCCGCTTCTCCCGGTGGATCGGAGCCATCGCTCCCGGGAATGGACACCGGGCATCCCCCGCATCCCTCTGATCCCACATCCCCCCGATCCCACACCCTGCCAGGGCTCCTGTTCCTCCCCCTGCCCCCTAAATCCCACCTGCATCCCTCTGATCCCACATCCCCCGATCCTACACCCTGCCGGGGCTGCTGTTCCTCCCTTTGCCCCCTAAATCCCACCTGCATCCCTCTGATCCCACATCCCTCTGATCCCACATCCCACCACGGCTCCTGCATCCCTCTGGCCCCTGAATCCCACCACAGTTCCCAACATCCCTCTGGCCCCACATCCCACCACGGCTCCCACGTCCCTCTGGTCCCCGCATTCCTCCGGCCTCTGCATCCCACCACGGCTCCTGCACCCCCCTGACCCCCGTATCCCTCTGGCCCCGCATCCCACCAGGGCTCCCGCATCCCTCTGATCCCACACCCTGCCAGGGCTCCTGTTCCTCCCTCTGGCCCCTGAATCCGACCACGGCTCCCTCATCCCTCTGGCCCCACATCCCACCACAGCTCCCACATCCCCCTGGTCCCCACATTCCTCTGGATCCTGCATCCCATCGTGGCTCCCATATCCCTCTGTCCCCACATCCCACCACAGCTCCCATATCCCTCTGGCCCCATATCCCACCACAGCTCCCTCATCCCGCTGTCCCCACATCCCTCTGCCCCTATATCCCACTCCAGCTCCTTCATCCCACTCCAGCTCCCACATCCCTCTGGATCCTGCATCCCACCCCAGCTCCCACATCCCACCCCAGCTCCCTCATCCCTCTGCCCCTATATCCCACTCCAGCTCCTTCATCCCACCCCAGCTCCCACATTCCCCTGGATCCTGCATCCCACCACAGCTCCCTCATCCCTCTGTCCCCACATCCCTCTCTTCCCACATCTCACCTCAGCTCCCACTCCCCTCTGTCCCCGTGTCCCCCATGTCCCCCCCGTGTCCCC
>NW_021939280.1:42065-44225 GCF_001715985.3 Manacus vitellinus | reverse complement strand
AACGGGGAGGGGGCTCCTCTTCTCCCTCCCATTCCAGGCTTTTCCCAGCCCGAATTCCCTCCCCCCCGGCGCAGGCAGGTCGGGGGCCCCCCGTGGTTAATCCGGCAGGAGGAAATCCCTGGATTTCCCCGTTTCCCTCCTCCCCCCGTCTGTCCCCGCACACCCAGCGGGCTCCGGGGTTGTTCCACTCGGCTGAGAAAAGAAAAAGTGGGATTTCTGGAGCCGGCGGGAATAAAAGAGGGAGAGGGGAGGGGGAGATCCCGGAGCCCCCGAGCAGGTACCGGAGGCACAAAGAGCGCGGGGCCCTCAAACCGACCCGAGGGGCCGGAACTGGGGAAATATTAATAAATAGGGTCGGGTTCGGCTCTGCCGCCGGTTTTCAGCTGCCAGCGCCGAGAGACGCCCCGTCCCCGGGCGGGTTTACACCCCCTGAAATTTCGGGGAACGGGGGCAAAAATTTAAGGGAATGAGCGGCCAAATTCAAGGGAATAAGTGGCTGAATTTTAAGGAATAAGGGCCAAATTCAAGGGGGAAAGGGACAAATTCGAGGGGAAAAGGGCCAAATTTGAGGGAGTAAGTGGCTAAATTTTAAGGAATAAGAGCCAAATTCGAGGGAATGAGTGGCCAAATTTAAGGAATAAGGGCAACATTTAAAGGAATAAGAGCCAAATTTAAGGCAATAACGGTAAAATTTAAAGGAAAAAGGGACCAAATTTTAAGGGGATAAGTGGCCAAATTTAAGGGAATAAGTGGCCAAATTGTGAGAAATAAGTGGCCAAATTTAAAGGAATAAGAGGCCAAATTTTAAGGGAATAAGTGGCCAAATTTTGAGGAATAAGGGCCAAATTTAAGGGAATAAGTGGCCAAATCTTAAGGGAATACATGGCCAAATTGTAAGGAATAAAGGCCAAATTGTAAGAAATAAGTGGCCAAATTTAAAGGAATAAGAGGCCAAATTTTAAGGGAATAAGTGGCCAAATCTTAAGGGAATACATGGCCAAATTGTAAGGAATAAAGGCCAAATTTAAGGGATTAAGTGGCCAAATTGTAGGGGAATAAATGCCCAAATTTTAAGGAATAAGTGGCCAAATTTCAGGAATAAGGACCCAATTTTAAGGAATAGGTGGCTAAATTTTTGGGAACAACGGTAACATTTGAAGGCACGGGGCCAAATTTAAGGAAATAAAGGTCAATTTTAAGGTAAGAAGTGGCCAAATTGTAAGGAATAAGGGGCCAAATTTAAGGGAATAAGTGGCCAAATTTAAAGGAATAAGTGGCCAAATTTGAGGAATAAGGGCCAAATTTAAGGGAATAAGGGTAAAATTTTGGGGAATAACGGTAACGTTTGAAGGCACCGGGGCCAAATTTAAGGGAACCAGGGCCAAATTTTACTGAATAAGTGGCCAAATTTAAAGGAATAAGGGTAACATTTTAAGGCATCAGGGTCAAATTTGAGGGAATAAGTGCCAAATTTAAGGGAATAAGGGCCAAATATAAGGAGTAAGAGCAAAATTTTAAGGAATAAGAGCCAAATTTTAGGGAATACTGGTAACATTTTAAGGCATCGGGGCCAAACTTAAGGGAATAAGTGACCAAATTTTAAGGGAATAAATGGCGAAATTTTAAGGGAATAAAAGGCGGAATTGTAAGGGAATAAGTGGCCAAATTGTAAAGGAATAAGAGGCCAAAATGTAAAGGAGTAAGTGGCCAAATTTGAGGGAAGAAGGGTAAAATTTTAAGGAATAAGGGTAACATTTGAAGGCACCAGGGCCAAATTTTAGGGAACAAGGGGCCAAATTTAAGGAATAAGGGGCCAATTTTAATGGAATAAGTGGCCAAATTTAAGGATTAAGTGGCCAAATTTAAGGATTAAGTGGCCAAATTTAGTGGAATAAGTGGCCAAATTTTAAGGGAATAAGGGGCCAAACTTAAGGAATAAGTGGCCGAATTTTAAGGGAATAAGGGGCCAAATTTAAGGAATAAGGGGCCAAATTTAAGGGAATAAGTGACCAAATTTTAAGGGAATAAGGGGCCAAATTTAGGGGAATCAGGAGCCAAATTTAAGGATTAAGTGGCCAAATTTAATGGAATGAGTGGCCAAATTTTAAGGGAATAAGGACCCAATTTTAAGGAATAAGGGCCGAATTTTTGGGAATAAGG
>NW_021939280.1:29835-31128 GCF_001715985.3 Manacus vitellinus | reverse complement strand
CCCCAGCTATACTGGGACCAGTAAAGGCCTGTTACTGGGGGCACTGGGAGCCTCAAGGGACTATAGATGTCACAGGGCATTACCCTGTGTGTGCTGGGGACCAGTAAGGGCCTGTTACTGGGGGCACTGGGAGCCACAGGAGGATGACCTCAGGTGTACTGCGGACCAGTATGGGACTGGTACTGGGGGCACTGGGAGCCCCAAGGGACTACAGAGGTCACAGGGCATTACCCTGTGTGTGCTGGGACCAGTAAAGGCCTGTTACTGGGGATACTGGGAGTCACAGACACCTGTAGAGGCCATAGGGACATGACCATATGTGTGTGCTGGGACCAGTAAGGGCCTGTTACTGGGGGCACTGGGAGTCACAGACACCTATAGAGGCCATAGGAAAAGGAGCCCAGGTGTGCTGGGACCAGTAAAGGCTTGTTACTGGGGATACAGGGAGTCACAGAGATGTGACCCCAGCTATACTGGGACCAGTAAGGGCCTGTTCCTGGGGGTACTGGGAGTCACAGACACCTATAGAGGCCATAGGGACAGGAGCCTGGGTGTGCTGGGACCAGTAAAGGCTTGTTACTGGGGATACTGGGAGTCACAGAGATGTGACCCCAGCTATACTGGGACCAGTAAGGGCCTGTCCCTGGGGCACTGGGAGGAGCGGGAGGATGATGGAGACCCCCGGGAGGAGCAGCCCAGGGCGGGTTTGTTCCCCCAGGGGAGGATTTTCCTTTGGCTCCGGCCCTTGGCAGAGGGTTGGAGAGGTCTGAGCTGGGATTAACTGGGATCGGTGGGATGTTGGCTGGAATATTGCCTGGATTACAGGGGATGAGGCTCTGGGAGCTGGGATTAACTGGGATCGGTGGGATATTGGCTGGAATACTGCCTGGATTACAGGGGATGAGGCTCTGGGAGCTGGGATTAACTGGGATCGGTGGGATGTTGGCTGGAATATTGCCTGGATTGCAGGGGATGAGGCTCCAGGAGCTGGAGCTGTGAGGGTCAGGGTTAAACACCCCCCCAACAGGCTCTGAATTCAACTTCATTGGGGTCCAAATTAAACCAACCCCCATCAGGCTCTGAATTAAGCCAACCCTCAGTAGGCTCCGAATTAAACCTCATCAGGGTCCAAATTAAACCCCCTCAGGGTCAAAATTAAAGCCTCATCAGAGTAGAAATTAAACCCCCACGAGGGCCTGAATTAAACCCCATCAGGGCTTGAACTAAACCAACCCCCAGCAGGCTCTGAATTAAACCAATCCCCATCAGGGTCCAAATTAAACCACATCAGGG
>NW_021939280.1:28167-29635 GCF_001715985.3 Manacus vitellinus | reverse complement strand
TTGTATTATTGTACTTACTGTATTATTTTAATAAATTGTTATTCTGACTTATAATCTCTCCTTTGAGTTGGGTTCATTCCCCCTGCTGGTTAACTTTTAAACCAGCACAAGGTCCGAATTAATCTTCATCAGGGTCCAAATTAAACCCCATCAGGGTCTGAATTAAATCCCATCAAGGTCAAAATTAAACCCCCATCTGGCTCCAAATTAAACCCCATCAGGGCCCAAATTAGACTCTGAATTAAACAAGCGCCAAATAGGGTTCAAATTAAAAGAAACCTCATCAGGCTCCAAATTAAACCAACCCCCATCAGGCTCTGAATTAAACAAATCCCAATCAGGGTCCGAATTAAACCCCATCAGGGTCTGAATTAAACCCCATCAGGGTCTGAATTAAACCCACCCTAAATAGGGTTCAAATTAAAAGAAACCCCATCAGGCACCAAATGAAACCCCATTAGGGCCCAAATTAAACCAACCCCCATCAGGCTCAGAATTAAACAAACCCCCAGTCAGGCTCCGAATTAAACTTCATCAGAGTCAAAATTAAAACCCCATCAGGCTCCGAATTAAACCCCATTGGCTCCAAATTAAACCCCATCAGGGTTAAAATTAAATCCCATCAGGGTTAAAATTAAATCCCATCAGGGTTAAAATTAAATCCCATCAGGGTTAAAATTAAATCCCATCAGGGCCCGAATTAAACCCCATCAGGGTTAAAATTAAATCCCATCAGGGCCCGAATTAAACCCCATCAGGGTTAAAATTAAACCCCATCAGGGCCTGAATTAAACCAACCCCCATCAGGTTCTGAACTAAACTTCATCAGAGACAAAATTAAACCCCCATCAGGCTCTGAATTAAACCCAATCAGAGTCAAAGTTAAACCCCCATCAGGGCCCAAATTAAACCAACCCCCATCAGACTCTGAATTAAACCCCATCAGGGTCAAAGTTAAACCCCCATCGGGCTCTGAATTAAACAAACCCTATTAGGCTCCAAATTAAACACTATCAGGCTCTGAATTAAACCCCACCAGGGCCCAAATTGAACCAACCCCACCAGGCTCCGAATTAAACCCCATCAGGGCTTGAACTAAACCAACCCCCAGCAGGCTCTGAATTAAACCAATCCCCATCAGGGTCCAAATTAAACCACATCAGGGTCCAAATTAAACCAATCCCCATCAGGCATCAGGGTCCAAATTAAGCCCCCATCAGGGCCCAAATTAAACCAACCCCCATTAGACTCTGAATTAAACCCCCTCTGGGTCAAAATTAAACCCTCATCAGGGCCCAAATTAAACCCCATCAGGGCCCAAATTAAACCCCATCAGGGCCCAAATTAAACCCTCATCAGGGCCCAAATTAAACCCCACCAGGGTCAGAATTAAAACCCCACCAGGGTCTGAATTAGGCCCCATCAGAGCCCAAATTAAACTCCATCAAGGTCTGTCCTAGTTAGGACA
>NW_021939280.1:23985-25282 GCF_001715985.3 Manacus vitellinus | reverse complement strand
CCATTTATTTATTCTCTCTCTCCCGCCCATCATCATCCCCCAATCCCTTCCCTTCCCTCCTTTCCCCCCCCAGGAGCGGCGATGGAGGAGCTGCTGCTGCAGCTGCGGGAGGAGGTGACGCGGCTGCGGCTGCTGAGCCGGGAGCAGGGGAGGATCCTGCGGGGGCTGAGGCTGAGGAAGGGCCCGGGTGAGCGGGGGGGGCACAAACTGCACCCTGGGGGTCCCAAATTGCGCCCTGGGGGGGCCCAAATTGCACCCTGAAGGTCCCTAAACTGCTCCTTGAGGGTCCCCAAACTGCACCCCGAAGGTCCCCAAAACTGCTCCTCAGGAGTCCCCAAACTGCACCCTGGGGGTCCCCAAACTGCACCCTGGGGGTCCCCAAACTGCACCCTGGGGGGCCCCAAACTGCTCCTCTAGGGTTCCCAAACTGCTCCTCTAGGGTCCCAAAACTGCACCTGGCAGGTCCCAAAATTGCATCTTGAAGGTCTCCAAGCTGCGCCTCAGGGGTCCCAAAACTGCTCCTCGGGGATCTCCGAACTGCTCCTCTAGGGTTCCCAAAAATGCACCTCGGGGCTCCCCAAAACTGCACCTTGGGGGTCCCCAAAACTGCACCCTGGGGGTCCCCAAACTACGACCTGGGGGGGCCACAAAACTGCACCTTGAAGGTCCCCAAATTGAACATTGAAGGTCCCCAAAATTGCACCTTGAAGGTCCCCAAACTGCGCCTTGAAGGTCCCCAAATTGCACCCTGAGGGTCCCCAAATTGCGCCCTGGGTGGCCCCAAAATTGCACCTTGAAGGTCCCCAAAACTGTGCCCTGGGGGTCCCCAAAACTCCACCTTGGGGGTCCCCAAAACTGAGCCTCGGGGGTCCCCAAGCTGCGACCTGGGGGAGGTCCCCAAATTGCACATGGAAGGTCCCCAAACTGCACCTCAGGGGTCCCCAAACTCCACCTTGAAGGTCCCCAAACTGCACACTGAGGGTCCCCAAAACTGTGCCCTGGGGGTCCCCAAATTGCACCTCAGGGGTCCCAAAAATGCACCTTGAAGGTCCCCAAATTGCACCCTGAGGGTCCCCAAAAATGCACCTCAGGGGTTCCCAAAAATGCACCTTGAAGGTCCCCAAGCTGCACTCTGGCGGTCCCCAAAACTACGCCTTGGGGGTCCCCAAATTGCGCCCTGGGGGTCCCCAGATTGCGCCCTGGGGGGCCCCAAAACTGCACCTCGGGGGTCCCCAAACTGCACCCTGAGGGTCCCCAAATTGTGCCCTGGGGGTCCCCAAATTGCACCTCAGGAGTC
>NW_021939280.1:21719-23029 GCF_001715985.3 Manacus vitellinus | reverse complement strand
GGGGGATTTTCCTCCTGGAAAGGTGGCGAACCCGGAGGGCTCGGGGGGGTTGGTGGGCCTGGAAACCGCCCAGAACTTCCCGGTTTTCCAGGAATTCTCCCTCCCAGGGCCGCGGTTTCCCCTCCCCGAACGATCCCGTCGCTCCCGCGGGGTCTGGCGCGGTTTTCCCGACCTGAAATGTGGTTTTTTCCTTCCTTCCTTCCTTCCTTCCTCCCTTCCTCCCTTCCTTCCTCTCTTCCTTCCTTCCTTTTCCTTCCTTCCTTCCTTTCCCTTCCTTCCTTTCTTCTTTTTCCTTCATTCCTTTTCCTTCCTTCCTCCCTACCTTCCTTTTCCTTCCTTCTCTTTCCTTTTCTTTCTTTTCCCTTTCTTCCTTCTTTTCTTTCTCCCTTCCTCCCTTCCTTTTCCTCCCTTCCTCCCTCCCTTCCTTCCTTCCTTCCTTCTTCCCTTTTCCTTCCTTTTCTTTCCTTTTCCTTCCTTCCTTCTCCTTCCTTCCTCCCTTTTCTTTCCTTTTCCTTCCTCCCTTTTCTTTCTTTTTCCTTCCTTCCTTTTCTTTCCTTTTTCTTCCTCCCCCCCTTCCTCTCCCCCTTCCTTCCTTCCTTTTCCTTCCTTTTCCCTCCTTTTCCTCCCTCCCTTCCCAGACCTCCCCGCCTCGCTGCCCATCCAGTGCACGGAGGACGCGGCACCGCCGGGGGACCCCCGGGAACATCCCGAGGCTCCCGAACCCTCCCGATCCCCCCGGGAGGGCTCTGCCCACCCCCTGGCACGGCCACAGATCCCCGGGATCATCGGGAATGGCCTTGGAATCGCGGCAGGAGCGGCGGGAGCGCTTGGAAGCAGCGAGGGGGACGCGCGAGCCTGGAGGAAAACCTGGATCATTCCCGAGCCCGGGGAAGAGGGAAGAGCTCCCTGCGGCCCGCGGGGATTCGGGACACCCAGCCCAGAGTTTGGGGGCTCCTTCCCGAGCGTCCTGGACCTCTACGGAGCCGGGAGGGAAGCTGATCCCGGGAGAGGGGCTCTGCCCGCCGAGGCTCCGGTGCCGGTGGAGATCCGAGGGCCCGGGAAGGTAATTTGGGAGGTTGACGGGGGGATTTTGGCCGTGCCCGGTGCTGTTGTGGCGTCTGGGGCATCGCCCCTCGCTAAAATCCAACCGGAGAATCCCGGATCCGGGGGTTTCCCGACCCTCCCCCGTCCTCCCTCCCCTCTGCCCGGGACAAAAACGGGATTTCAGCAGCAAAACGGGGCGGGTTTGTCGCCTCTTTTGTCATTTAAACCTGACGAGGCTCCTCGGGGGCTCCCGCTGCTCCCCGAAA
>NW_021939280.1:13186-19908 GCF_001715985.3 Manacus vitellinus | reverse complement strand
CTCGCCCTCGGCTCCTTCCCGAGGGGATCCATGGAAAATTCCCGGGGGAAATCCGTGGATTCGCGCCTTGGACCAACAGGGATCATCCAGGAAATCCCAAAATCCCACTCTGGGACCGACAGGGATCATCCAGGACATCCCAAAATCCCAAAATCCCACTCTGGACCCACAGGGATCATCCAGGACATCCCAAAATCCCAGAACCTTCTGTAAAGAATCGAGGATGTTTGGAAAATCCCGTTGGATTTTTCGGGGTGTTGGGGTCCCTAAAGGGGTGTTTTGGGGTCTGTAAATTTTTTGGGAAAGGCTGAAATGTATGGATTCATGTTATCCCAAGAGAGTTCTTGGGAAACCCGAAAAATTTCTGGATTCATTTTATCCCAAGAGGGTTTTTGGGAAAGGCTGAAATTTGGGATAAAATGAATCCATAAATTTCAGCCTTTCCCAAAAATTCAAATTTTTGGATTCATTTTATCCCAGGAGAGTTTTTGGGAAAGGCTGAAATTTCTGGATTCATTTTCTCAGGACCCAGCGGAGCCAGCAAAGGTTTTATTGGGATTTAGGGAAAACTCCTGAGGAAACAAAAGCTGGGAATGCCAGATTTGAGGGAAGGGGGATCCGTGGGAGCAGATTCCAGGAGCAGGGAATCATGGAATGGTCCCGGGATGGACGAATCCTTCCCGTGGAGCCTCCGGCGGTGGCTGGAGCTGGAGATTCCCCTCGGGATGGGGCTGGAAAACTGGGATTTGCTCTTTAATTGTACCTGGAAAAGGAACCCCAAAGTTCTAATTCCCATCCCAAAGTTCCAATTCCCATCCCAAAAAATTCCAATTCCCATCCCAAAAAATTCCAATTCCCATCTCACCTTTCCATGGGCAGGGACACTCCCACCATCCCAGGGGGATCCAGCCTGGCCTGGGACACTTCCAGGGATCCAGGGGCAGCCACAGCTTCTCTGGGAATTCCATCCCAGGGCCTCCCCACCCTCCCAGACAGGAATTCCTTCCCCAAATCCCCCCTAAATCCCCCCTTTCCCAGTGGGAAGCCATTCCCTGTGTCTGTCCCTCCATGCCTTGTCCCCAGTCCCTCTCCAGCTCTCCTGGAGCCCCTTCAGGCCCTGGAAGTGGCTCCAAGCTCTCCCGGGATCCTTCCCTTCTCCCGCTCTCCTGCCCAGATTGGGGTTTCCATAGTGGGAAGTTGTTTCCCAGGTTGTTTCCCGGGTGGTTTCCAGGTGGTTTTCCAGGTTTATTTCCCTCCCCTCTCCCTTTTCCCGGCACCTCCTGCCCTGGATGAGCCAGTGGACAAATTCCTTGGCCTTCATCCTGTCCAGGAACCGCGTGAAGTCGCTGCTGAAGGTCCCCTCCGAGTGTCTCTTGGCGTCGGATGGGAAGCTTCGGGAGCTCCGGGATCCCTCGGAATTCCGGCTGGAAGAGGAGGAAGAGGAAAAACCAAACCCAAAACCAAATCCCAGGATTTCACGGCCATCCCGGCGGGATCATCCCGGGCATGGAAATGGAGATAAATCCGCAATGTCCAAGGGGAGGGGCAAGGGGACAACGGGAATGTCCCTGGGCTGTCAGAGGCCAGGAATTCTGGGGGGACACGGGAATGTCCCTGGACAGAAAATGGGAATGTCCCTGGTCTGGGAGAGCCCGGAAATCCTGTGGGGACTCAGGAATGTTCCTGGGGGACACTGGGAATGTTCCTGGGGGGACAATGGGAATGTCCCTGGTCTGTCAGAGACCAGGAATTCTGGGGGGACATGGGAATGTCCCTGGACGGAAAATGGGAATGTCCCTGGTCTGGGAGAGCCCACAAATCCTGGGGGGACATGGGAATGTTCCTGGAGGAAAACGGGAATGTTCCTGGTCTGGGACAGCCTGGAAATCCTGTGGGGACTCAGGAATGTTCCTGGAGGGACACTGGGAATGTTCCTGGAGGGACACTGGGAATGTTCCTGGGCTGTCAGAGACCAGGAATTCTGGGGGGACACTGGAATGTTCCTGGAGGGACAATGGGAATGTCCCTGGAGGGCCAATGGAATGTTACTGGATGGACAATGGGAATGTTCCTGGTCTGACACAGCCCAGGAATCCTGGGGGGACACAGGAATGTTCCTGGAGGGACAATGGGAATGTCCCTGGTCTGTCAGAGACAAGGAATTCTGGGGGGACATGGGAATGCTCCTGGAAGGATGATGGGAATGTTTCTAGAGGGAAAATGGGAAGGTTCCTGATCTGAGAGAGCCCAGAATTCCTGGGGGGACACAGGAATGTCCCTGTGGGGACAATGGGAATGTCCCTGGGGGTACAACGGGAATGTCCCTGGTCTGCCAGAGACCAGGAATTCTGGGGGGACATGGGAATGTTCCTGGAGGGACAATGGGAATGTTCCTGGTCTGTCATAGATCAGGAATTCTAGGGGGACACTGGAATGTTCCTGGAGGGACAATGGGAATGTCCCTGGTCTGGGACAGGCCAGGAATCCTGGGGGAAGTGGGAATGTTCCCGGAGGGACGCTGGGAATGTTCCTGGATCCCACATTCCATACCTGGATGGGCCATCCAAGCCCTCGGGAGCCGCCTGGATTCCCGGTGGGAAGAGCAGGGCGAGCACCAGCCCGGCCAGGAACAGCCACCGCACCATCGGATCGGCCTGCGGGAGGCACAGACCCCACCGGGAATGCCCCAAATCCCACCGGGAATGCCCCAAATCCCGCCGGGAATGCCCCAAATCCCAACGGGAATGCCCCAAATCCCGCCGGGAATGCCCCAAATCCCACCGGGAATGCCCCAATCCAGCTGGGAATGCCTCAAAATCCCAACCAGGGGAATAGCCCCAAATCCCACCGGGTAACTGCCCCCAATCCCAGCCGGGAAAAATGCCAAATCCCACCGGGAATGGCCTCAAATCCCACCGGGAAATGCCAAAATCCCACCGGGAATTGCCTCAAATCCCACCGGGAAATGCCCCAAATCCCACCGGGAATGCCCCAAATCCCACCGGGAATGCCTCAAATCCCACCGGGAATGCCCCAATCCAACCAGGAATGCCCCAATCCAGCCGGGAATGCCCCAATCCAGCCGGGAATGCCCCAATCCAGCCGGGAATGCCCCAAATCCTGCCAGGAATGCCCCAAACCTGCCGGGAATGCCCCAAAATCCCACCGGGAATGCCCCAAATCTACCAGGAATGCCCCAAAATCCTGTTGGGAATGCCCAAATCCCACCGGGAATGCCCCAAATCCCGCCGGGAATGCCCCGGGACGGGATTCCCACCCACCTCCCAGTCCCTGCGGGAATCCCGTCGCAATTCCCACCGGGATGTGCCTTGGCCCCTGGAATGACACCCAAAGAGAAACGAATCCAAAGATAATCCTTAAATTTTATTGTGTAATTTTATATGATATAATTTATATTATGTTATATATTTTGTATATGATATTGTATATGTAATATCATATGTGTTAAATATATAATATTATATATCTTATATAATAAATTTTATATATAATAAAAATAATTTTTTATAATATATTAAAATAGTTATATCATATAATTAATATAAAATGTATAATATATCATTACTAAGACTATATATTTAATATTATAATTAATATATTATAATATCATATTATATATATAATATAATAATTACAAATATAAATAATAAAAATATATATATATATACCTATACATATATGCTAACGATATCAATATATTAATGTTATTAATATATTATATATTGATAATATATATTATATAGTCATTATTATATATATAAATATATATAATAATAATATATATATATACATATTATATATAGTATTAATAATATTATATATAATTATATAATATATCAATATATAGATATATATAAATATACAGTTATATAATATATAGTATAAATGATATGTTCTTAGTAATAATATATATTAATATTATAACTTATATATAATAATATAAATATAATACTATAATACTATATTAGATGATTATATTGATATAGAAAAATAATTATTATACATATAATTTAAAATATATTAATATAATTAAATAACTTCAAATAATATAATTTAAATGTTTAATATTAAATAATTTAAAATAAGTAATTAAAATATTTTAAAAACAAATATAATTTAATATAGTTGGTTAAATCAATATAATTTGTAATATATATTGGTACAATAAACTATTATGTATTATATAATGTATTTATAATATTATATAGTATAAATATAATATTATGATATACATTATATATTATATATTATGTATTTATATATATTATGTAATTATATTATATATTATATATTATAATATTATATATATATTATAATATTTATATATTGATTAGATTAATATTATATATTATATATTTTAATATTACATTATGTATTATATTGGCAGATTCCCTAAAAATTCCACCCCCCCTCTCACCCCTTTGTTTCCCAAAAATCAGATTTTTATCCATGTGCCCGATCCCACCTTTGGAAAATATCTTTGGATAATGTATCTTGGGATACATATAAAATATATCTTGGGATATATAGAATATATTTTGGGATATATATGGAATTTATCTTTGGACATATAGAATATATCTTGGGATATACATGGAATATATCTTTGGACATATAGAATATATCTTGGGATATACATGGAATATATCTTTGGATATATAGAATATATCTTGGGATATATAGAATATATCTTGGGATATATATGGAATATATCTTGGGATATATATGGAATATATCTTGGGATATATATGGAATATATCTTGGGATATATATGGAATATATCTTGGAATATATATAATATATCTTGGGATATATATGGAATATATCTTTGGATATATAGAATATATACCTTGGAATATATATGGAACATATCTTGGGATATATATATGAAATATATCTTTGGATACATATATCCAAAGATATATTTTTTTTGATGTATAGACAATATATCTTTGGATATATAGAATATATTTCTGGATATATAGACAATATATCTTGGGATATATATGGAATATATCTGGATAAATGGAATATGTATCTTTGGATATATAGAATATATATCTTTGGATAAATAGAATATATCTTGGGATATATAGAATATATCTTGGGATATATAGAATATATCTTGGGATATATAGAATATATCTTTGGATATATATGGAATATATCTTTGGATATATAGAATATATCTTTGGATATATACAATATATTTTTCCATATATATATATAATATATTTTTGGATATAGAGAATATCCAATGATATGTAAAAGATATATATAAAATATATATAAAGGATATATATAAAAGATATATATAATATATCTTTGGATGTATATATAATATATCTTTGGATATATAGAATATCCAAATATATATAAAAGTTATATAGATACATATGATATGTTGAATATATCGTGGGATATATATAAAATATATCTTTGGATTATATATAAAATATATCTTTGGATATATATATAAAATATATCTTTGGATATATAGAGTATATCTTGGAATATATATAAAAGATACATAAAAGATATATATAATATATCTTTAGATATAAAGAATATATCTTTAGATATAAAGAATATATCTCTGGACATATATAATATATTTTTGGATATATTAAATATCCAATGATATATAAAAGATATATAAAAGATATGTATATCTTTGGATAAATATAATATATGTTTGGATATATAGAATATATTTTGGATATATAAAATGTCCAATTATATATAAAACATATATATAATAGATACATAAAAGATATATATATATATATCTCTTTGGATATATATAATATATTTTGGATATATAAAATGTCCAATTATATATAAAACATATATATGATATATAAAAGATATATATATCTTTGGATATATATAATATATTTGGATATATATAATATATTTGGATATATAAAATATACAAAGATATATAAAAATATATATAAAAGATATATATAAAAGATCTATATAAAAGATATATAAAAGACATACATAATATATCCTTGGATATAATATTTGGATATTATTATCTTTGGCTAATAATTTAAATTTAATTTTTTTCATTTCAACTCATTAAAACCCATTCCAATTTTCCCACCCCTTCTTTTTTGCCGGATTCCCTAAAAATTCCACCCCCCCCCCCCCTTTTTCCCCCTTTATTTCCCCAAAAATCAGATTTTTATCCCTGTGCCCGAGCCCTTTTTTCTCCCCTGTTTTCATCCCTTCCCAGCCTGGGACTAAAGGCAAGGAGGAAAATCCCAACCCACCTCCTGCTTTTCCTTTTCCCAGCTCCTTCTCCCCGAATTCCGGCTCCTTCCCGGCCTTTTTAAGCTCCTCGGGATCCGCCAGGGAGGTCCTGGAACCTCCTTGGGGTCGGAGGGGTCGTTATGAATCATTTCTGGCTGCCAAAAACGCCCTTTTTGCTCTTTTTTCCTCACTTATTTCTTCACCGAGGAGGAAAAAAATAAGGTGGTTTGTTTTTTTTTTAATTGTTGTCGTTGTTTTGCTGGTTTTTGCCCTTTTTGCCCCCGGATTTTGGAGCCCGGGGGGGACCGGAGGGTTCGTTTTCTCTCTGCCCACGGGGTTGGGACCCTGCCAGGAGATCTCCGGGAGGGAAAAACGGCTGGGAAAAGGAGGGGGGAAAGGGGAGAGGAGGGAAAGGAGGGAAAGGGGGGAAAGGAGGGAAA
>NW_021939280.1:0-2173 GCF_001715985.3 Manacus vitellinus | reverse complement strand
TTCCCTCCGGGAGCTTTCCCCTGTCATTCCCAGCCGGATTTGATGATATCTCCCGGTCGGCCGCAGGATTCTCCCTGTCATTATCCCCGCTCGGGAGCCTGGGAGGGGTTGGTTTTATTTTTTTTGGGATGGCGGAGGAGTGGCAGCGAAGCGCGGCCGCCCCCGAGGGAGAGACGGGACGTGCGGGAAAGGTTTGGATCATGGGAACAGGGAGCGTTCCTTCCAGCTGGAGCCGCAGCCAGGGCCCAGGGAAGCGGCGGGTGATGACTCCAGCCTGGAATGCCGCCCAGGGTGTCTTGAAATACCGGCTTGCAAAACTTTCACCAAAACACGCCAACGGCCCGGGTGTTTCTAGGATAACAGATCTGGGCTTTGGCTCCGCAATCGGCCCCGGGATCTGCGGATCCAGGGGAAAACCACCGCCGGGAATTCGGGCTGTAATGGATCCTCACTCCCTCGGGGCCCTCCGGCTCTGTTCGGCTCAGGATTTTGGGTACAAAGGGGGAGAAAAAGCTCGTTTGTCCCCGGCTCTGGGCAAGAATCCCCTCGTGTTGCTCTGCAGAGAAATCCCCCCTGGGTTTTGAGCAGCCCCAGCAGGAGGCAGCGGGGAATCCGACTCTTTGAGCTCGGGGAGGGGTTGAGGTGCTTTTCCCCACGTCCTGCCCGGGGAGCTTTGATCCCCGAGGGCTGGAGCTCCCCAAAGGCTGGAGCTCCCCGAGGGCTGGAGCCGCAGGCGCAGGGCAGCCCCGGATAAGCCCAGCCCGGGAGGAAGCCAAGGCGGGCTCAGCTGAGCCCGGAGAGCAGAGCTGGCACCCGAACCCGCTCTAAAAAAACCCGATCGTGGCGCAGGAGAACCAAGAATTCTTTGTGAGCGTCACCCGAGAGGTTTCCCGCCCCGAGCCCTCCAACCCTCCTGCTCCCCCCGCGCTCCCGGCCAAGGATCTGCCGCGGGAGAGATCCGGGATGGAGGGAGCGTGACGGGAGGCTGTAAACACGGCCCGAGTCCACGCACAGCTCGGGCTTTGTGCGGCATTCCCGGGGGGGGAATCATCGGCCCGGAGGAGCCGCAGCTCCAGAGGCAGCAGGGAAAGGGATGGCGGGGAGGAGATGCCGGTCCTGGGGTCAGGGAGTGAGAATTCCCTGCTCCAGCCGCATTCCCAGGGCTCTGGAAGGCTCTGGAAGGCTCTGGAAGGCTCTGGAAGGCTCTGGAAGGCTCTGGAAGTTGGCATTCCCAGGCACGGGCAGCTGCAGTGAGGAGGGAAGGCGGGAGGGAGGTTCTGCCCCCCCGGCCCTCTCCATCCCATCCCTCCATCCCGGCATCCTGAGGATGCTCCAGCTCTCCCAGAGCTCCCCGGACACACAAATCCCACTCCAGCCTCTTTCCTGCTCCCAGGACATTTCCTGGAGCTCTGCACGGCCTGGGAGCAGCTCCAGGGCTTGGATTTGCCTCCACATTTCAAGGTCCTGGGTAAAGTTGAAGTTCCTGGCACTGGGAAAGCTCCTCCAGTCCCAGGAAAGCTCCTCCAGCCCCAGTAAAGCCCCTTCAGACCCAAAAAAGCTCCTTCAGCCCCAAGAAAGCTCCTCCAGGCCTGGGAAGGCTCCTCCAGCCCTGAGAAAGCTCCTCCAGCCCTGAGAAAGCTCCTCCAGCCCTGAGAAAGCTCCTCCAGCCTACAGAAAGCTCCTTCAGCCCCAAGAAAGCTCCTCCAGCCCCGGGAAGGCTCCTCCAGCCCCAGGAAAGCTCCTCTGGCTCTGGGAAAGCTCCTGCACCCCTGGGAAAACTCTTCCAGCTCTAGGAACTCTCCTCCAGCCCCAGGAAAGCTCCTCCTGCCCTGGGAACTCTCCTCCAGCCCTGGGAAAGCTCCTCCAGCCCTGGGAACTCTCCTCCAGCCCCAGGAAAGCTCATCCAGCCCTGGGAACTCTCCTCCAGCCCCGGGAAAGCTCCTCCTGCCCTGGGAACTCTCCTCCAGCCCTGGAAAAACTCCTCCAGCCCTGGGAACTCTCCTCCAGCCCTGGGAACTCTCCTCCAGCCCTGGGAAAGCTCCTCCAGCCCTGGGAACTCTCCTGCAGGCTCAGGAAAGCTCCTGCAGGCTCAGGAAAGCTCCTGTAGCCCTGGGAACTCTCCTGCAGGCTCAGGAAAGCTCCTGCAGCCCAACAACAAGTGTTTTCCACCAGG
>NW_021939279.1:0-1439 GCF_001715985.3 Manacus vitellinus | reverse complement strand
CAGAGCAGGAACCAAGAGGATCCCAGGGCTGGAGTGAACTGGGAGGGGACTGGGATGGACTGGGATGAACTGGGAGGGACTGGGAGGGACTGGGATGAACTGGGAGGGACTGGGAGAGCAGGGAAGTGGGACTGGGATAAACTGGGAGAGAAGGAAACCAGGACTGGTTAAACTGGGATCAGGGAAATCCCGGGACTGGGAGGAACTGGGAGAGGGGAACTGGGACAAACTGGGAAAGGGTCACACCAGGACTGGGATAAACTGGGAAAGGGGAACTGGGACTGGGAGGAACTGGGAGAGGGGGGGTGGGGTGACCCCGGGACTGGGATAAACTGGGAAAGGGTCCCACTGGGACTGGGATGAACTGGGAAAGGGGGAACTGGGACAAACTGGGAAAGGGTCACCCCAGGACTGGTTAAACTGGGATCAGGGAAACCCTGGGACTGGGAGGAACTGGGAGAGCTGGGAAGAGGGAACAGCAGGACTGGGGCAAACTGGGACGGGGTCACACCCGGACTGGGAGGAACTGGGAGAGGGGGGGGGACACTGGGATGAACTGGGAGAGGGGAACTGGGACAAACTGGGAAAGGGGGAACTGGGACTGGGACAAACTGGGAGAGGGAACAGCAGGACTGGGGCAAACTGGGACGGGGTCACACCCGGACTGGGAGGAACTGGGAGAGGGGGGGGGACACTGGGATGAACTGGGAGGAACTGGGAGAGGGGGAACTGGGATAAACTGGGAAAGGGTCACACCAGGACTGGGACAAACTGGGAGAGGGGGAACTGGGATGAACTGGGATAAACTGGGAAAGGGGAAAAACAAGACTGGGATAAACTGGGAAAGGGAACTGGGATAAACTGGGAAAGGGTCACACTGGGACAAACTGGGACAAACTGGGAGAGGGTCACACCAGGACTGGGACAAACTGGAACAGGGGGAACTGGGACTGGGAGGAACTGGGAGAGGGGGACAAACTGGGACAAACTGGGAAAGGGTCACACCAGGACTGGGACAAACTGGGAGAGGGGGAACTGGGATAAACTGGGACAAACTGGGAAAGGGGGAAAACAGGCTGGGTCAAACTGGGATAAACTGGGAAAGGGTCACACCAGGACTGGGATAAACTGGAACAGGGGGAACTGGGACTGGGAGGAACTGGGAGAGGGGGGGTGGGGTGACCTTGGGACTGGGACAAACTGGGAGAGGAGGACAAACTGGGACAAACTGGGAAAGGGTCACACCGGGACTGGGATAAACTGGGAAAGGGGAACTGGGACAAACTGGGATAAACTGGGAGAGGGGGAAAACAAGACTGGGACAAACTGGGAAAGGGTCACACCGGGACTGGGAGGAACTGGGAGAGGGGGGGTGGGGTGACCCCAGGACTGGGATAAACCGGGAAAGGGGAACTGGGACAAACTGGGACAAACTGGGA
>NW_021939278.1:0-2043 GCF_001715985.3 Manacus vitellinus | reverse complement strand
TCCCCCAGCACTGCCTGTGCTGGTAGGGCCTCAGGTGGAGGAGGCTCAGTTTGGGGGTGCTCAGGTCGGGGCTCCTCTGAGGGCAGGAGTGGCTCCTCTGACTCAGCTGTGGTTGTGACAGAGGGGATGGTGATGGCCCTGGTCATCCATGTGTCCATCAATGTGTCCATCCATCATTTACCCAACTATCTACCATTCATCATCTATTCAGCCATGTCTTCCTCCATCCATAAACGACCATCCATCTATCCATCCTTCCATCCATCCATCCAATCTAGCACCCAGCATGCAACCCAACTCCCCGCCTAATCCCACATCCATATTTCTGGCTATTTTTGCCCGCATTCCCCCCAGACCTCCATCTCTATTATCCCCATTTTCCATGGACAATCTTCCATGCATAAGGACATTCATACGGTCACCTGGAACCCTTCGTCCATCCCAGGCGCCCCACATCCATCCAATCACTCATCCATCCATTAAATTTCGTCCATCTGGGCAGGAACCCGCCCATCATCCAATGCGGAATCAGTTCAGCCAGTCGGTTCTTGATCCATCATGGATGGATGATGATGATGATGGAAGGTGAACGATGATGATGATGGTTGATGATGATTATGATGATGAGGAATGATTAAGATGGTGGATGATGGCAGGTCTTCATCAGTAGGTTGGTGGAAAGGACAATGGTTGATTGTATAGTATCAAGGTCAGTGGGTGCGTGACAATGGGTGGGGATGAGATGGGGATGGGATGAGACGGATGATCCCTCCATCACTTGATCAATCCATCTCTCTCACTTTCCCCCTCACCTGTGACAGCCTCAGTGGAGACGTGGTCGATCCTCTTCCCGCCCCACAGCCCGTAGAGGTGGAAGCGGTACCGGTGGGATGGGGACAGCCCCGGCACCGTCACCGAGTGAGATCTGCCATCAATGGGCAGGGCCTGGGGCTGGCCCTGGGCATCCCGGTACTGCAGCGTGAAGGAGTCAAAGGGGCCCTCGGGGACACTCCACTGCAGCCCCACGGAGCTGGGGGTGACACTGGAGACCCTCAGCTCCCCCAGCACTGCCCGTGCTGGGGGGGCCTCAGATGGNGCTCCACTGCAGCCCCACAGAGCTGGGGGTGACGCTGGAGACCCTCAGCTCCCCCAGCACTGCTCGTGCTGGTAGGGCCTCAGATGGGGGAGGCTCAGTTTGGGGATGCTCAGGTTGGGGCTCCTCTGAGGGCAGGAGCGGCTCCTCTGGCTCGGCTGCAGCTGCAACAGAGGGGATGGTGATGGGCTTGGCCACCCATGTGCCCATCAATGTGTCTATACATCAATTACCCAACTATCCATCATTCATCATCCATTCAGCCGTGTCTTCCTCCATCCATAAACAACCATCCATCCATCCATCCATCCTATCTACCACCCAACACTCAACCCAACTCCCCGCCTAATCCCACATCCATATCTCTGACTCTTCCTCCTCACATCCCCCCAGGCCTCCACCCCTGACATCCCATTACCCATGGAAATTCTTCCACGCATAAGAAATCATATAATGCCACCAGGAACACTCCATCCATCCTAGCTTCCCCACATCCATCCAACTATGCATCCATCCATCCAGCTTCTTCCATCCAGCTGGGCAGGAACCCACTCACCATTCTGTCCAGAATCCATTCAGTCATTCAGTTCTTGATACATCATGGACGGACGATGATGATGATGATTATGGATGGAAGATGGATGATGGATGAAGATGGATGATGATGATTATGTTGCTGAATGATGAATGAGAATAATGCTGATGGATGATGATTATTATGGTGACGGTTAATAATGAAGATGATGGTGGATGACAGCAGGTGTTGGTCATTAGGTGGTTGAAAGGTCAATGGTTGATTGGATGGTACTGAGATCAGTGGGTTCTTGATGGTGGTTGGGAATGAGATGGGATGGGATCCCATGATCCCTCCATGGCTTGATCAATCCATCCCTCTCACTTTCCCTCTCACCTGTGATGACATCAGTGGAGACGCGGTCGATTCTCTTCCC
>NW_021939277.1:0-1441 GCF_001715985.3 Manacus vitellinus | reverse complement strand
TCCTCCTCTGTGACATCACATACTCCCCATGGCATCACATCCTCCTCTCTGACATCGGAGCTCGCCTATGACATCACATCGTTCCTGATATCACATGCTTCCTACGACATCACATTCTCCTCTCTGACATCACATCCTCCTCTGTGACATCACATTCCCCTCTGTGACATCGCATGTCTCCTATGACAACACATCCTCCTCTATGACACTACATCCTCCTATGTGACGTCATATCCTCCTATGTGACGTCACTGTTCCCTGTGCCATCACATCCTCCTCTGTGACATCACATCCTCACGGTGACATTGCATTTCCCCTATGGCATCATATCCTCCTCTGTGACACCGCATGTCTCCTGTGACATCATATCGTCCTCTGTAAAATCACAGTTCCCTCTGACATCACATCCTCCTCTGTGACATCACGTCTCCCTGTGAAATCAGAGGTCTGCTACGACATCACAGATCTCCTATAACATCACATCCTCCTCTGTGACATCACAGCTCCCTGTGACATCAGATCCTTCTCTGTGACATCACATCCTCCCCTGTGACATCACATCCTCCTCTGTGACATCACAGCTCTTCTATGACATCACAGCTCCCCTATGACATCACATCCTCATTGGTGACATCACATCCTCATCGGTGACATCACATGCTTACTGCGACATCACATCCTCCTCTGTGATAGCGCATCCTCCTCTGTGACATCACAGGTCTCCTATGACATCAATAGTCTCCTATGACATCACATCCTCCTTTGTGACATCTCAGCCTACTCTGTGACATCGGATGTCTCCTAGGAAATCAATTCCTCCTCTGTGACATCACATACTCCCCATGGCATCACATCCTCCTCCGTGACATCGGAGCTCGCCTATGACATCACATCGTTTCTGATATCACATCCTTCCTACGACATCTCATTCTCCTCTCTGACATCACATCCTCCCCTGTGACATCAAAACTTCCTGTGACGTCACATCCTCCTCTGTGACATCACAGCCCTATGTGACATCACATCCCCTTCTGTGACATCACAGCTCCCCGGGACATTACATCTCCCCTTGCGACATCGCGTCTCTCCTATGACATCACGTCCCCCTTCGTGACATCACAGCTCACCTATGAAATCACAGTTCCCCTGTGACATCATAGCCTCCTCTCTGACATTTAATCTTCCTCTGGGACATCACATTCTCCTCTGGGACATTGCATGTTTCCTGTGATATCACATCCTCCTCTCTGACGTCACAGATCTCCTGTGACATCACATCCTCCTCTGTGACATCACATCCTCCTCTGTGACATCACATTCTTCCTGTGGCATCACATGCTTCCTGTGAAAGCAGAGTCACATCTGTGATATCACATCCTCCTCTGTGACATCATATGTCTCCTATGACATCACATCCTCCTTTGTGACATCTCAGCCTCCT
>NW_021939276.1:0-1520 GCF_001715985.3 Manacus vitellinus | reverse complement strand
GTCCCCCCCTCTGCCTCCACCAAGGCCTTTCCAGCCCCCCAAGAGAGCCACGGGATGGATCCTGCCCCGGGCTCGGAGCCTCAACACCCCGCAGCTCAAATGCAATGGGGGCTTGTCCCCCCATCCCCTGCCCCTCCCTGGGAGCCCTGAGCCTTCCCCGGGGAGGAGGAAGATTTGGGGGGAGGAAGAGCCTCTCACCTCCGCCCCGGTGGGAGGGGAGGGAGCCCCTGGCTAATGTGATGAGAGGGGGATGAATCCATAAGCTGTTAAGCCGCTGCAAAGCCCCTCGCGTTCCGGCCCCGCTATCACCGACTTCTGCTCACATCTGCTCCCGGGGTTATTTTTAATCGGGTATTAAGGACTTCTGGGTCCTTCAGCAGGCAGAGCAGGGGCTCTGCTTGTCGTCCCCCCCCAAGCAGGAGCTGTGATTTGCGGGGCCTCTGAGGCACCAACACCAGCCCTGCTGCTATTTGGGTGGGGGGAAAGGGACCTTCTGGGACCCCCATCCCCTCCACACGCAGCCATCAGCCCTGCAGAGGGTCCCAGCACTGGTCCCTGCAGGCTGGGAGCACTGGGGAAAGGCTGGAGGGGGAACCAGGCAGGAGCCTCACACGGGATATGAAAGACAAATATATAAACAAACAAATAAATGTATAAAATATATAAAAAATAAAGAGATATTTATTAGCGTTGAGTAAAGTGCAACCTCAGCGTGGTTGGAGGCTCAGCAGCCGAGGGAACGGCAGGAGAGAAGCTCAGAGAGAGGGAATGGCACGAGCAGGGCTGTGCCAATGGGATACAGGAACTGTACAAGGGCCTTAAAAACAGATAAACAACACCAGATAAATTATTTACAGTTCAAATCGATTCAGGAGGCTGAAGGCTCAGGACCTGCTGCAGACTGGGAGAGAAAGAAGAGGGAGTAGGATGGGACATAGGCCCTGAGCTGGTATGTCAGGGGAGTTTGGGGGTTCAGGGCAGCAGCTGGGACTGTCCCCTGGCATCAGGCTCTGCTCTGGGGGGAGATGTAGTGGGGTGAAGCCTTGGGCCTGCTGCTCCTGCTGGAACAGGAATTCATTGGGATTTGCACACGGGCTGTGATGAACAGGATCAGGCCCTGTGCCTGGATGTCTCTGCTAAAGATCAACAGAGGTTTTCACACAAGAGCTCAGCAGTTCCATGGAGCTGTGGAGCTGCAGGGGCTGTGCTGCTGCTGGACACACCACCAGCACCTTCCTGGGCTGGTGTCCTCTCCTGGAGCTATGGGCTGGCAGCGGGATGTCTTTAATGGCAGAGACTCTGTCAGGGCTGTGACGAGGTGGGAATCCTACTGGAGACCTCAGTGTCAATAGCTCTCTGTGTCACTGTCTGAGTAACTCCAGAGGGGATCTGCTCCATTTACAAATACAAGAATTTTTCTTGCCAGTGCCTTAAACTCCCCAGGGAGGCCTGAGCTGAACAGTGCTCCTCCTACTCACAAACATCCAGAGCTAAGACTCTGGAGCCAAAACACAGCTTCA
>NW_021939275.1:0-1482 GCF_001715985.3 Manacus vitellinus | reverse complement strand
GAGGACAGAGGGGACACGGGACAGGGACGCGACACAGGGGACAGGGAGCAGAGAGAAGGGACAGGGAGCACAGAGAGGGGACAGAGGGGAGACAGAGGGAACGGGGAGGGGACACGGGGGACAAGGAGGGGACAGAGAAGGGACAGGGAGCACAGAGAAGGGACAGAGGGGACAGGGACGGGACACAGGGGACAGGGAGCACAGAGAGGGGACAGGGAGCACAGAGAGGGGACAGGGAGCACAGACAGGGGACGGAGAGGGCACAGTGAGAACAGAGAGGGGACACGGGACAGGGAGGGGACCCGGAGCACAGACAGGGGACAGAAGGGACAGGGAGGGGACAGGGAGGGGACAGAGTGGGGACAGAGTGGGGACAGGGAGGGGACAGGGAGCACAGAGAGAGGACAGAGGGGACAGAGAGGGGACAGAGGGGACAGGCAGCAAAGAGAGGGGACAGGGAGCCCAGAGGGCACAGTGAGCCCAGAGGTCACAGTGAGCCCAGAGAGGGCACAGGGAGCCCAGAGAGGGCACAGGGAGCCTGGCTCACCTTGCCCAGGTGGGTTTGCTGCCTGAGCCTCTCCAGGAACTGGGCGTGGTGCTGCTGGAACAGGAGCTGCTGCTGCTGGATGGCCTTGGGGTTCTGGGGCAGCGGCTCCGAGCGGGTCCTGCCCAGCGGTTTGTGGTGCCCGGGCAGTGCCAGGCGCTCGGCGGGGATCAGGGAGGGGCTGAAGGGGAAGGGCACCGTGCCCAGGCCTGGCACTGCAGGGGAGAGCAGGACAGGTGAGGGGCACAGGGCAGAGTCTGTGCCCACGGCCCTTCCCAGAGCCACAGACCCTGCCCGGCTGGAAGGGACCCACCAGGAGCACCCAGTCCAACCCTGTGCCCTGCACAGGACACCCCAAAACCCCACCCTGTGCCCCAGAGGAGGATCCAAACACCCCTCGAGCTCTGCCAGCCTTGGTCAACCACCAACCCACCCACCCTCGGGGGGCAGAACCTTTCCCTGGCTCCACCCTGCCCCTGCCCTGGCACAGCTCCAGAACATTCCCTGGGGGCTGTCCCTGCTCCCCCCAGGGCAGAGCTCAGCCCCTGCCCCTCCTCTGCCCCTCCTGACGCTGCTGAAGCCCCCACTGAGGTCTCCCCTCAGCCTCCTCTGCCCCAGCTGGACACACCGAGTGCCCTCAGCCCCTCCAGCCCCTTCCCCACCTTCGTTGCCTCCTTTGGACACTCTCAAACAGCTCAAAATCTCCTGTTTTGCTGCCCCAAACACCCCAATATTGCAGGTGAGGCCCCAAACACCCCAATATTGCAGGGAGACCCCAAACACCCCAATATTGTAGGTGAGGCCCCAAAACTGTCCCAAAGTTGCAGGGAGACCCCAAACACCCCAATATTGTAGGGAGACCCCAAAACTGCCCCAATGTTGCAAGTGAGGCCCCAAAACTACCCTAGTGTTGCAGGTGAGGCCCCAAACACCCCAAT
>NW_021939274.1:0-1488 GCF_001715985.3 Manacus vitellinus | reverse complement strand
TTCACAAGGGCTTTCTGAGCTTGGAGATGGGATGAGGGGTACTGGGAAATGCTGCACTGGGAGGAACTGGGCCATCAGGGATGGCAGCAGGACTTGGACCTTGTATCCTTTAGTATCCCTTAGCAGAACTTGTATCCCTCAGAATCTAGTGGGAACGTGGACAACCAGCCCGGCCAGGAGATTATCCTGTTGGGCAGGGATGGGGCATAGGATGCACAGCCTGGGGGGACGTGGGGACAGTCATCCCCTGACACACTCCCAGCCACGGGGCTGGCACACCAGGCACTCCTAGGGGCAGAAATGCCAGGTGGGAGCCTGTCACTGTGGGATTTGGGAGCCTGTCACCGGTGGGATTTGGGAGCCTGTCACTGTGGGATTTGGGAGCCTGTCACCAGGGGACCTACCCTCGTTCTCCTCCAGGCGCCGGACCTGGCGCAGGACGGGCTGCAGGTTCATGTAGAGCCGGTGGCTGCTGCTCAGCAGCTGCAGCAGGTGCCGGGAGCGCAGCGGGCACCCCGTGTAGTAAATGAGCTTCCTGGCAGAGGGCAGCCCGTCAGGCAGGATCTCAAACTTCTTGCCCTGTGTGGGAGAAGGGGGAGATCAGCCCCGAAGAGGGAAAACACTCCATTTCTCCCCCCTGTCCTGCTGCAGCCCATGGTTAACCTACGGGTTGCAATCACCCGCTTGAGGTCTGGGCAACTGTGCCCCACGCCCAAATCAGAGCCCAGGAGATGCTCTGCCTGGGGATCATGGAATCACAGAGTGGTTGGGGCTGGAAAGGACCTTCAAGATCATCTCATTTCACCTCCACTACCCCAGGTTGCTCCAAGACCCGTCCAATCCAACCTGGAACACTTCCAAGGATCCAGGGGCAGCCACAGCTTCTCTGGACAACCTGTGCCAGGGCCTCACCACCCTCACAGCCAAGAATTTCTTCCCAGTATTCCATCTATCCCTGCCCTCTGGCAGTGGGAAGCCATTCCCCCTCATCCTGTCCCTCCATCCCTTGTCCCAAGTCCCTCCCCAGCTCTCCTGGAGCCCCTTTAGGCCCTGGAAGAGGTTCTCAGGTCTCCCTGGAGCCTTCTCTTGTCCAGGTGAACACCCCCAGCTCTCCTAGCCTGTCTCCAGAGCAGAGGTGCTCCATCCCTTGGAGCATCTCTCTGACCTCCCCTGGACCTGCTCCAACAGGCTCACATCCTTCCTGTGCTGAGGACCCCAGAGCTGGAAGCTCTGCTCCCAGTGGAAATGGTGGCACTCACCACAAAAACCAGTTTTCCCACGTTTGTCCACGGGAAGTCGTAGAGCAGCTGCTTTTCTTCATCCAAATTCTGCAAAAAGAGGAGAGGGAGCCCTGGCTGAGGATGCTAACAGGGGCAGGGAGCCAAGCTGATCCATCACCCTCCCTCAGCCACCTACCTGGAAGATCTGGATGCCCCGTGTTGTCAGCCCCAGCGTCAGGGAGGCCTCCACTTCCCTTTTGTCCTAAGG
>NW_021939273.1:0-1491 GCF_001715985.3 Manacus vitellinus | reverse complement strand
AACCCAAACCATTCCATGATTCTATGACCACAATCCCTTCCATCCCAAACCATTCCATGATTCTATGAGCACAGTCCCTTCCATCCCAAACCATTCCATGATTCTATGAGCACAATCCCTTCCAACCCAAACCATTCCATGATTCTATGAGCACAACCCCTTCCAACCCAAAGCATTCCATGATTCTATGACCACAATCCCTTCCATCCCAAACCATTCCATGATTTTATGACCACAGTCCCTTCCACCCCAAACCATTCCATGACCACAACCCCTTTCAACCCAAACCATTCCACGATTCTGTGACCACACTCCCTTCCACCCCAAACCCTTCCATGATTCCACGACCATCCTTGCTCTTACCCCCCCCCAGCAAACTAAGGAAATAATTGCACAAACCCAAGCAAGACCCTTGGATGCTCCAGGAATCACCCCCCCAGAGGCCCTCCTGACTCGATGTTTGATACTCCCAAATGCAAATCCTTAAGCCAAGCTTAAAACACGAGCTGGGGAGTGGTCCCAGACTCCTGCCAGGCCCAGCCTGAGCCGCAGCCGTTCCACGGAGGATTCCTGCTCCGCCTCGGCCAAAATATGTTGGCTCCTGTTTTTTGGCTTCCCGTCTCCCGCAGGCAGGTGTGAGCCCAGCCTTCCCTCGGAGACACCCCACCGTGCTGGGAGCACTGGAGGCTACTCCACTTCCTCGCTTATCAGACGAGTCCTTGTGGGAATCTTGGCAGCGGAGCTCCGAAGATGAGCTTGGCTCCGCTCCAAACGCTTGGCTGGAAGCACCTTCCAGGCAGGATCTGTTCCGATAAGGGATCTCTGGCTTCCTCCTCCCCTTCGCCCCGACATGTCCATGGGTTTTCTGATCCCTGGGAAGGTCTGGCTCCAGAAGGTCAGCACCAACCCTGCTGCTGGTGTTGCCTTTGACCTCCTGCACTTCCACAGCTGGAAAACCTCTCAGGTTTGGATTTTGCCAACCTGTTGTGCTAAACACCCAAGGAAGGACCCTCACGAACTTCTCCAACATCAATTCAGTCCCAAAAAACCTACAACAACAAAGAAACCAGCTCCTTGTCTGGAGATCATAGAACCAGAGTATTGTCTGGGTTGGGAGGGACCTTCAAGATCATCCAGTGCCACCCCCTGCCATGGGCAGGGACACCTTCCACTAGCCCAGGTTGCTCCAAGCCCTGCCCAGCCTGGTCTTGGACACTTGCAGGGATTCAGGGGCAGCCACAGCTTCTTTTGGAACTTGTGTCAGCACCTCACCATCCTCACAGGGAACAGATTCTTCCTTGTGTATAATTAGGAAATGATCCCTTCCAACATGGAGGAGAACAGTTATGGAGTTACACCATAAAGGTATAAAGGATCAGGACAGAACTCCTTTGGTCTGCTTGAGATTTTAGGAGGACTTTGTTCCACATCATTAAGGCTCCTCACCATCCTTGCAGGTCTGAGGAGGTTTAAATGACATTCCCAAGGCAA
>NW_021939272.1:74345-75328 GCF_001715985.3 Manacus vitellinus | reverse complement strand
GAGCTGGGAACTGCCCCGTGTCCCAGGGCTCCAGTGACACCGAGTCCTTCTGGTGTCCTTTGGATGGCCTTGGCTGGGCACTTTGGGCTCTCCCAGGGGCTCTGCCCTGTTTTCCTCCCCCAAACCTCAGGGAGCAGGACTGGGAGCCAACCCTGACCCTGGGAGGGAGAATGGCTGCATCCACAGAGGGCAGCAACACGTGGCTGTGCCCTGCCCAGAGGTCCCCAAATCCCTCAGCAGCTCCTGCCCCAGTCCCTGCCTGGTGGTCCCCAAGCCCCTGTGCAGCTCCTGGCTCCAGCCCTGGCTCCAGGCTTAGCAGAGCTGCTGAAGGGATTCTTTGCTAATATTAACGTGGCACAGCCAGGCCATGCCAGGGGCAGGGAGGGCGGCTCTTAAAGGGCCCCCTGCGACCAGCTGCTGGTGGGGACACGGAGGTGACACGGGGGACAGGCCCGAGGCCTCCAGAGGGTCAGTGAGGGCTGCTCCGTTCAGGCTGCGGGTCCCTCCCTCCCCAAGGACCCTGTGGAGACCCCCCGGGTGAGAGACAGGCGGGAACCACTCCCCTAAAACCAGCACGGGGTCCTGTGGGATGCTGGTGTGGGCATCTGGAGCCCCCAAGCCCCGTGTGTGTGGACATGGGAGGGCAGAGGGAACTGCCTGAGGGGGTCACTTGCCTACGTCGCTGGTGCCCAGGTCGGTGGAGGCCGATTTGAGGGCCTGTCTCTTGCTCCGGTTCCCGTGTTTCATCCCGGTCTGCCCCTTGGAGAGTGAGAAGGGCACCGTGTCACCTCCGGGGACACCGAGGCCGCCCGGGGAGGGGCCTGGGAGCCCCCGTGGCCCGGCTGTACCTGGTGTGCCGTGTAGCCGGGCTGGTTGTGCAGCAGTGGCGGGGGACAGAGGGACAGGTTGTACTGCAGAGGTTGGCCCAGCAGCGAGTACCGCCCGTCACCTGAGTGAGGAGACACCTCCGTGGGGACCTGGGG
>NW_021939272.1:68839-73104 GCF_001715985.3 Manacus vitellinus | reverse complement strand
GCTGCATCTGGGGGGGGCTGCAGGGGGCTGGGGACTGTGGCATCTGGTACTGCTCGGAGCCAGGAGGCTGCAGGAACCCCACGGACGGGCTGAGGAGCAGAGAGGGAGCGGGTGAGGATGGGGAGGGAAAACCCTGGGGGTCTGTGCAGGTAACTCCCAGCTCCCTCTGTACTGGGAGGGCTGGACACACAGGAGCCTCTGGACACACAGGAGCCTGGCATGCTGGGGGCCAGGAAGCCCTGGATATGGGAGGCAGGACTCAGGGAGGAGCAGCTCCTGTGGTGCTCAACCACCTCCAGCTGCAGGAACAGGGGGCTCCCCCCTCAGCAGGGCATGGAATCCCTGGAATCCCCATGGAATCATAGAATCCCCTGACTGGAAGGCACCCACAAGGAACATCAAGGCTGTCTCCTGGCCCCGACAGGACACCCCCAGAACTCCCTCCCCAGGGCAGGCCAAGGGGCAGGAGCTGTACCTGGAGCCGTTCTGCTGGGCAGTGGGGATGACGCTGTAGTAGATGGGGACCCCCCCAGCCTGGAGCCCCCCCTGCACAGACTGACTGGCTGGCACAAGCACTGGCTGCTGGAAGGGCTGCTGGACCACGCTCTGGGACTCACTGGCCATGGGAACCTGGGCAGGGAGGAAAGCAGCAGGTTACAGGTCACACAGAGCAAGAACTGGCCCAAGGAGACACCGGCAAGGGGAAGAGATTCCAGGGGGTGTTTTCCTGCCCGGGCAGGGCAGCCCCTCCCAAGCTCTTCTCCCTGTCCTCCTGCTCCAGACGTGCCCCACAGATTCCCACATGGATGTGCCCTCCCCAAGGTGCTCTCCAAGTGGGTAATCTCCACCTCTGGCTCCAACCCTCAGGCACAGGAACGGGGCACACCCTGCCCATTGGGGTCCCCTGCCAGCCCCCCACGCTGCAGAGCAGCAGATGCCCACCTGGTACGAAGGCAGCGGCGTGTACTGGACCATCAGGCCTTGCATCTGGCTCCCCATCCCACTCCTCTGGCTGCTGAGGAGCCCGGGGGGCTGTGCCTGCTGCACCCCCATCACGCTCTGCATCTGGCCCCCCATGTTGTTCCTCTGGCTGTTGAGGAGCCCGGGGGGCTGTGCCTGCTGCACCCCCATCACACCTTGGTATGTTTGCTGCTGGTTGGACATCATTGGCTGTAAACCTGCCAGAACAGGGTTTCAATGGAGCAGCTTCCCAGCTGGACGTGGGAAACAGCCCCAGACTTGGGATATAGGGGCTCAAGTCCTGCTCTGCCCCCACCTCCTGCTAAAGAGTGGGGAATGGGCTTCCTTGGGGCAGGTGTAAAAACACCTGAGGGAAGCTCCTGGCTTTAAATCCCCTCAGTGGGGCTTAAATCCACCTCATCCCCGCTCCAGCAAGCTGGGAGGAAAGGGAGGGGAAGGATTCAACAGCCTCTACAGGCCAGGATCCAAATTCCCAGCTGAGAGACAGGTCCAGCAAAGAGCGGGAAGAGCAACCTGGCCCCAGAGAGCACATGGGAGATGCTGAGAGCCACAAAAGCAGCAGAAAAGGGGAAGCTGCCCCCCCCCCCCCCTTCCCACCCCCTTACCTGGCTGCTGGGACTGCTGGGGGAGCTGCTGTGGGCGCTGGGAGCTGTAGGCCACTGGGTGACTGAGGGGTCGGTATTGCTGGCTGGAGTTCGGGTACTGCCCGGGGGGGTAGTAAGAAACCTGAATCTACCAAGGGCAAGAAAACACGGTGGTGAGAACACAGGAGGGAGGGGATCCAAGAAAGCTGGTCCCCCAGGACCAGTTTTCTCTCTCACCTGGCCTGGCTTCTGCCGAAGGGAACCACCCAGGGCTTTGGCTGCGTGGGGAAGCGCAGCCCCTTCCCGCGCCTCCCAGCCTCCTCATCCAAGCCTTTCCCAGCACAGTAGTGCAAGAGCACAGTAGGCACAACTCTCCTCACAGCTCAGGGGACAGTCCTAGAGGTCATAAAGCCCTGCAGGACCCCAAAGAGAGCTTAGAGGTGTCAGCCCTGAGTCCGGCCACTGTCCCTCCCCCACCACTGAGAGCCGGGAGTGGCCCGGGGGGGTCCCCAGGCAGGAGCCTGGTGGGCTCACGGGGACACAGGGGCAGGGACCATCCTGTGCCTAGCAAGGGAGGGTGAGACCCGGAGCTTGGACCCCTGAGGGTGGACCCATCACCAACGAGCAGCAGACAAAGAGGGGCCCACTCCCCCGCAGCCCCTGCCAGCTCTGGGGACGTCCCCTCGTGTCCTTACTTGCTGGGGAGGCTGAATGTAGCCCTGGGGCTGCAGCACCTGCTGAGTGGGGGCCGTGTGCCCCGAGGCGGAGTAGCTGGAGGTGGGAATGGGCTGCCCAGGGGTTGCCATGATGAATCCTGGCTGCTGAGGGTGCTGGGAGATGAGGGACGACTGGAACATCGCCGAGGAAGGATCCGGGGCCTCCGTCGAGCCCTGTCGGCTGAGGCTGATCTGCCCGAAGGGGCTGCTGAGCTCGTCGGCCTGCAGTGGGACAAGGGGAGGGATGGAGGAGGACAGCACGTGGGACAGCAGCACGTAGCACAGAGCTGTGCTGAGGGTGCAGAGCCCTGCTCTGTGAGGAGCTCCCCCAGCACACGAGCCACAGGCCCACAGCAGGACAGGGGGACATGCGACCTGCTGGGGGGCCTAATGCTCAGTGGACACTCAGTGACACAGGGGGTCCCACACAGGCAGGGGTGACCCCAGCCTGCAGGCCACGTCCCGTGGGGCACACCATTCCCAAAAGATCCCGGTGGAGACAGCACAGGGGCTGGCTGAGCCCACAGGGCAGCCACGGCTGCCAAACCCCAGCACTGGGCACAAGCATCGCTTCCTGGGGAGCTCTGGGCTTGGAATTTGCTTTTCCCAGGCCCTTTGCAAGACTGCCACTCTGGGATCAGTGGTGCCACAGCCTCAGGAATCCCAGTGCAGCACAGAGCTCCGTGAATCCCAACCCCACGGGGTCGGTGCCCGGGACATACCTGATCAGCACAAGCTCACACAACACAAACACAGCACAGAGCACAACAGAGAGTGCAGAAGAGGAACTGGGGTTTATACCAGGTTGTACTGCTGGGGTGGAGAGACTGGCAGGAGGACTTGGGGGCAGGAGCTTGGAGAGTACGGAACAGGCTGCAGCGCCGGGACCGGCTACGACCAGCGGAGAAGGGAGGAGAGAGATCCGGGGGAAAGGGAGGGAGAGGGGAAGGAAGGAAGGGGGGAAGGATGAGGAGGAAGGAGAGAAAGAAGGAACAACAAGGTTAGTCAAGTGAGCCAACTGCAAACACACAGAGGGGCAGTGCAGGGGTTGGGAAGCACGGAGACCATCCCGGGGCAGGATCCATCCCGGTGGGACACGGCCCGGCCGGAGGGGCTGCGGAGCCTGGGAGGGGTGGCCTGGCCCAAGGCAGCTCTTGCCTGGCAGGAGCAGTGGCACGAGCTCACGAGGCCCAGCAGCAGCAGCAGGGTCACTTCTCCCCACACAACACTCCCATCTCTCCCATTTCCAGCAGTCCCTGCAGTGCTCCTTGGCCATTGCTGCTGGGAATGCCATTCCTGCTGGGAATGCCTTCCCTGCACGCTCACCTTCCACAGGGACCCCCACTTTGTCACCCTGAGGACCTGCTTTATGGCAACCCCTCACTCAGGCCCCAAACTTCGTGCTTTGGGCATCGCCCCTGTGATGGTCATTGCTGGAAGGGGGGGGTCAGTCCTTTGACTGAACCTTTGGTGACACTGAAGGGACATGGACATGGGGACAGTGCATTTCCAGACCCTTCACCAACACCCAAACACCTGAAATCAGTTTTTCCAGGACCTAAACCATCAGAGCAGAAAATACAAATAAAACCACCAGTGATCCTGCAGCAGGACAGGGTTTGTCACGGGGGCAGGGGCAGAACAAGTCCATAGGAATGACACCCATGGGTGCTTTCCAGAGGGTTCCACCCCTGGGAACAGCCCAGCAGGCTGTGGAACAGCAAACATCCCTTGGCTTTAACCTGAGGAGGGTCTGGAGGACACACCCAGCTCAGCTCCAGGTCTGCCTCCCCCAGGACATCAGGAGAGCAACCACGGGGAGCTCAAATCCAGGGACCAGTCGGGACAGCCCCGAGGGAAACTGCTTCCAGTTGGCCACTCATCCAAAGACCACAGACCCTTTTTCCCAAGGGGCTGCTGGCCCCAGCAGATCAGAAGGGGCTGGGGAGCTGGGATACCCCATGGAATCATTCACAGCCCCCCA
>NW_021939272.1:66148-68222 GCF_001715985.3 Manacus vitellinus | reverse complement strand
GCTCCTCACCCCCAAACAGGGCAGGGATCCCAAAATCAGGGAGCTGCCAGGGGTGCCTGTGTCAGCTCAGCACCACGGGATCGGGGGAAGGAGCTGGGGAGCTCCAGTCCCAGCTCAGCTCTGGGAACAGACACCAGCACCAACCTGAGTGCCCAGAGCAGAGAGGGAAATGTGGGGACCCCGTTCCGTGGGGACCCTGTTCCGTGGGGACCCCGTTCCATGGCCCCACAGACCCCTCCTCTCTGAGGAAAAGGCTGGGAAATGGCAACCCCTTCCCATGGCAGGCAGAGCTGGGAAGGAGTGTGAGGCACACCCGGCTGGCACCCGGCTGGGAAGGGTCTCCTCAGCATTCCAGTCTTACTTCCAGAAATAAAAGGGTTGTGCAACTATTGCTTCATGCCCAGTAGCAGCTGCTTAACCAATTCTGCCTCTGATCTCCCACATTTCCCCAGCTGATCTCCGGGGATTCTGCTGAGGAGCTCTGTCAGCAGCCACTTGCTGCAAAGGAGGGAATATTCCACTGACAGTTGCCCAGGGGCTGGATGCTGTGATGGGAAAAGAGCCCCCAGGTCCCAGGCACTTCCAAACCCATGGAATAAACATAAGGACATGGAGGAAGGTGGGTTTGGTGTTTTTCTTCCTCAAGTGATAATTCCTTTGCCTATTTCTTTTTCTTTCTCCCAGGATGTTTCCAATCATCTGCCCTTATATAAAGCCTGGAAAGCAACTGGCTTCTGTTCCCAGGGGAGACCCGGAGGGAAAATTACAGGAAGAGCCAAAAAGCAGCTCCTCTCTCGCTCTGCTCTGCACACGTTGGGGCAGATCTTCAAATAAGTGCTCCCAGCACTCCATGAATCAGTCCTGGAGGTGGCTGGAACACCCAGAGTGAGCACAGCCCTGGCACGATGGGAACAGGATCCCGGGAGACACTGTGGGCACCTCCAAACTGGGACATGAGGGTGTGGTTCCAAAGGCTGGGTGCTGGGACACGGTCCAGGAGCCTCTTAAATACATCCTTTTTGGTTGAAAGGACTCTTTTAGAGCAGTTATTACCCAGGCTCTGCCTCTCCTCCTCAGGAAAGGGACAGTTCCCAAGGATTTGGGACTTGCTGCCAACCAGCAGGAACAGAGGACAGTGGGACAACCCTGGATTCTGCTCACTGACACATCAGCAGCTCCCCCAGTTGTCACCAGACTAAAATGGGAGCAAAACCTCTGTTGCCCCTTCCACAAACACCCTTCACAAGCAGCAGGTTGAAAATGATGGGTTCTGCTCCTCCCTGTCCGAGGGGAGCACAGACATTCCCTGGAACACCCAGGACACACCTCCCTTGGGAAGCTGCTGCCAGGAGCTGTGACACCCCCAGGAACATCCCCCCTGGGCTGTGCTCTGTGCTACCTGCACAGAGACCTGGGATCCTAATTCCCTTTGGCTCCCAAACCCTTGCACAGCCCCCAGCAGCTCTGGGGCTCAGGCCCAGCTCCAGCTGCTGTTTGCTCCCAGGAGCTCAGTGAATCACTGAGAACGTCGTGGGCAGATCCCAACTAACAGAGTCTTTGTCTGACAGTTGTGTCTGACGAGACTAATTGCTGACACCTTTCCCTGCCCTCCTTGGAAAGCAAGGCACGGTGCCAGGAGGTTCACCCTGAGCATCCTCAGGGCTGGGAGGGATTTTGGGAGCAGAAGGGAACGGCAACCCAACTTGGGGCACAGCAGGGGAGGGAAAACCACGATAACTGGGAGATTGAGCTGCAGGGGCTGGGAGCAAACACTGTCCCTCATCCCAGGGATGGAGGGATGGCAGAGGTGATGGTGACAAAGCAGGCCATCAGTCAGGTGGCACAACCACGCCCAGGCACCGAGACCCCGGTGCCAGCCACGTCCTGCCGTGGAACCAGGGCACCACAAGCCCCCAGCTCCCGGGCGTGCAGGGGAGCTGGACCTGCCTGGGGAAGCGGCTCTGTACCTGCCCGGGCCGTCCTGCTGGCAGTGCTGCCCTTGCTGCTCCCCACGCTGTCCCCCCGGGTGAGGATGGAGATGCCACTGAAGCTGCTGGCCTTGGTGACGGGCGGG
>NW_021939272.1:63713-65359 GCF_001715985.3 Manacus vitellinus | reverse complement strand
CACTTCCCACCCCAGCCCTTGGGAGGATTTCTGCCCAGCTGGCACAGTTTGCACAGAGCTGTGGCTGTGCCATCCCTGGAAGTGTCCAAGGCCAGGTTGGACAGGGCTTGGAGCAACCTGGGCTCGTGGAAGGTGTCCCTGCCCATGGCAAGGGGTGGAACTGGATGAGTTTTAAGGTCTCTTCTACCCAAACCATTCCAGGATTCTGTGACACTGGAATATTGCTGCACCCAGAGCTGTACCCCCACTGATCACCCTCCCTCAGCCCAGGCCAGGTCTGGCCACAGCAGGACTTTAGGGAATATCAGCACAACAACATCCCAAGCAGTGAGCCTGGTTTGTCCCAGGAATGGGTTCCTGGGCTTTCCAAGGGGAATGCCACACTGGAAGAGCTGCTGAGCCCAGCAGCAGCTCCACACAGTTGTGGAGGGGAAAAGAGAGGCTTGGCACTCCTGAGGGGGTGTCCTGGGCTGTTGGGAGCATGTGAGAGCCAAAAATCCATCTCTTGGAAGAGCAGTGCAGTGGTTATATCCCTAAAGAGCTCGGAATGGTCCTGAGGCCCACAAATCCTCCCTCTCCCATCCAGGGGAACCCCCAAGGCAGGTTCTCTGAGCTCTTCAGGGCCTGGGCACCACAGGTAGGGAAGCCCCTGGCACAGCCCTGGCTGAGCTCAGCTCCCAGAGCTGCAGCCACATCAGCAACGGGGCTTTTGCCACATTCTGGGTGAGTTTTACTCCAACCCCACGGACTGAGAACTGCCCCCCCTGCCCTGCACACCCCTGGCAAACTCCAGGACAGCCCCTGTGACTGTGCTGAGGCCACTGGATTTTCCAGGACAGCCTCAGGCAGGTGACAGCCCGGGGAGAGGGACAAAGCTGCTCCTGACCCCTCAGATCCTCCTGTCCTGTCCCACACTGAGCTGCCTCGTGTCCAGAGCTTTGCCTGGGAAGGCAGAGCACAGCAGGGATGAGACTCTCCCTTTTCATCCCATCCTTTATCCTCAGCCCTCAGCAGCCTCTGGCAGCGGGGTCTGTGCCAGGTGACTCACCAGCCTGACTCCAGCCCTTTCATCCATGGGAAAACTGCTTCCCAAGAACACGCTGCTCAAAGGTGTTCCCAGTGCCCTCAGCAGCTCCTCTGGCTGAGATGGAGCCTGAGACACTTCACTGCCACCATTAAATCATCCAGCCTTGATAATCCAGGATTAGGGACAGCCCTGCCTGATCCTGATGCTGATCCTGGCACTGTCAGGGCAGGGATTTCCCATCCTTTTGGGAGACAAGAGGTGGAATGGTTTGAAAACTGCTGGAATTCCTCCCTGCCATTCCCACCCTCCTTTTTAATTGACAAACCAGCCAAACAAGGACTCAAAACTGACGTTGCAAAGAAAACACCTTCAGTAACCCCACGGGCATCCACTGATGGGGGGGGGGCTGCTCCAGCAGGACAGGGGGCAAAATAAACCACAGAGAGATCCCTAAAAATCCCTAAAAATCTGCCTCTGTGCGGGAGAGCTACAAGCAAAGCCTTCTGTGGAGAGCCTGCCATCCAACACCAGAGAAAAGCATCATCTCAGAGCCTTGCAGGGCTCTGGGGACACCCCCAGGGTGCTGGGCAGCACTCAGGGCTCTGGGGACACCCCCAGG